>NC_092337.1:126310000-126670000 GCF_046630445.1 Rutidosis leptorrhynchoides
TTCACAGATTTTTACTTCGTCGGGAAGTAAGACTTGGCCACTGGTCGATTCACGAACCTATAACAAATATGTACATATATATCAAAGTATATTCAAAATATATTTACAACACTTTTAATACATTTTGATGTTTTAATTTTATTAAGTCAGCTTTCCTCGTTAGTAACCTACAACTAGTTGTCCAACGTTAGATGTACAGAAAAAAATTGATATATATATATATATATATATATATATATTATCTTGAATCAATCCACTACCCAGTGTATACACGTCTTAGGCTAGATCACAACTCAAAGTATATATATTTTTGGAATCAACCTCAACCCTGTATAGCTAACTCTCACATTACTGCATATAGAGTGTCTATGGTTGTTCCAAATAATATATACACATGGGTCGATATGATATGTCAAAACATTTGCATCCGTGTCTATGGTATCCCAAGATTACATAATATATTAGAATACATGTATAATATAATATAAGTTAGCTAGGATATGATTAATATAGATTTGTTACCAATTTTCACGTTGCTACAACAAGAAAAATTATCCAATCTTGTTTTACCCATAACTTCTTCATTTTAAATCCGTTTTGAGTGAATCAAATTGCAATGGTTTTATATTGAACTCTATTTTATGAATCTAAACAGAAAAATTATAGGTTTATAGTTGGAAATATAAGTTACAAGTCGTTTTTGTAAAGGTAGTCATTTCAGTCGAAAGAACGACGTCTAGATGACCATTTTAGAAAACATACTTCCACTTTGAGTTTAACTATGATTTTTGGATATAGTTTCATGTTCATAAGAAAAATCATTTTCCCAGAAGAACAACTTTTAAATCAAAATTTATCATAGTTTTAAATTAACTAACCCAAAACAGCCCGCGGTGTTACTACGACGGCGTATGTCCGGTTTTACAGTGTTCTTCGTGTTTTCAGGTTTTAAATCATTAAGTTAGCATATAATATAGATATAGAACATGTGTTTAGTTGATTTTAAAAGTCAAGTTAGAAGGATTAACTTTTGTTTGCGAACAAGTTTAGAATTAACTAAACTATGTTCTAGTGATTACAAGTTTAAACCTTCGAATAAGATAGCTTTATATGTATGAATCGAATGATATTATGAACATCATTAATACCTCAAGTTTTCTGGATAAAGCTACTGGAAATTAGAAAAATAGATCTAGCTTCAAAGGATCCTTGGATGGCTTGAAAGTTCTTGAAGCAGAATCATGACACGAAAACAAGTTCAAGTAAGATTTTCACTCGAAATAAGATTGTTATAGTTATAGAAATTGAATCAAAGTTTGAATATGAGTATTACCTTGTATTAGAAAGATATATTACTATAAATAATAAAGATTTCTTGAGGTTGGATGATCACTCTACAAGATTGGTAGTAAGCTAGCAAACTTGAAAGTATTCTTGATTTTATGAAACTAGAACTTGTAGAATTTATGAAGAACACTTAGAACTTGAAGATAGAACTTGAGAGATATTAATTAGATGAATAAAATTGAAGAATTAAAGTGTTTGTAGGTGTTTTTAGTCGTTGGTATATGGATTAGATATAAAGGATGTGTAATTTTGTATACATGTAAATAAGTCATGAATGATTACTCATATTTTTGTAATTTTATGAGATATTTCATGCTAGTTACCAAATGATGGTTCCCACATATGTTAGGTGACTCACATGGGCTGCTAAGAGCTGATTATTGGAGTGTATATACCAATAGTACATACATCTAAAAGCTGTGTATTGTACGAGTACGAATATGGGTGCATACGAGTAGAATTGTTGATGAAACTGAACGAGGATGTAATTGTAAGCATTTTTGTTACTTAGAAGTATTTTGATAAGTGTCTTGAAGTCTTTAAAAAGTGTATGAATACATATTAAAACACTACATGTATATACATTTTAACTGAGTCGTTAAGTCATCGTTAGTCGTTACATGTAAATGTTGTTTTGAAACCTTTAGGTTAACGATCTTGTTAAATGTTGTTAACCCATTGTTTATTAAATCAAATGAGATGTTAAATAATTACATTATCATGATATCATGATGTATTAATATATCTTAATATGATATATATACATTAAATGTCGTTACAACGATAATCGTTACATATATGTCTCGTTTCAAAATCATTAAGTTTGTAGTCTTGTTTTTACATATGTAGTTCATTGTTAATATACTTAATGATATGTTTACTTATCATAATATCATGTTAACTATATATATATATATATCCATATATATGTCATCATATAGTTTTTACAAGTTTTAACGTTCGTGAATCGCCGGTCAACTTGGGTGGTCAATTGTCTATATGAAACATATTTCAATTAATCAAGTCTTAACAAGTTTGATTGCTTAACATGTTGGAAACATTTAGTCATGTAAATATCAATCTCAATTAATATATATAAACATGGAAAAGTTCGGGTCACTACACATGCCGTCAACTTTCGATGTAAAGAAAGATTGTCTTTTAAAAACGAATGCAATGTTTGTAAAATGTATCATATAGAGGTCAAGTACCTCGCGATGTAACCAAATGTAATGACTTCGTCCAGATGGATTAGGATGGGGTATGACATCAGATACGTCTGCTACCTCGCCTACTATTGTTGCTGACTCACCGCTATCCTCCGGCGACTCTGGCGATTCGTCTTCTGGAGATAGTAGACACGCGGTTGACCTCATGGACTTCTCAGACGGAGACGAGGATCCCGAGGAGATTCTAGCTCCACCCATCCCTAGACTCCCGGGGCCACAGCACCATTCCGGTGGTATTGTGATTCCTGGGGGAGACGGAGACGGTCCCTTCCGTAACGAGCATGGACATTGGGTTAGACGCACCGCTGACGGACGTGTCGTACCAATTACACCTGGCAGATATCGACTTATGACCACCGGCCAGACACTTTCTCCCGCCCGTGATGTACCCGCACTACCTTCCGACGATTCAGGCGGATCATTATCCAATGATACCAGCGAGGAGGATCCCGAGGAGGATTCTGAGGAGGACTCCGAGGAGGAGCCCGTGCAGCCACCCTCTACCCCACAGAAGAAGAGGTACCGCTTCGATGGTACTGTTATTCCAGGGGTTAATGGAGGTAAGCCGTTCGTGAACGCACATGGACAGTTGGCTAGGGTCACCGCCCGTAAGAGGGTTGTACCTTATCCTGCCGATCCATTTGTGCGTAAGTTCGCCTGCTCAGTGCCGTCTACTTCTAGTACTACATCCACACCACCTGGACCATCTGCACCACCTGCACCATCTACACCATCTGTACCACCTGCCCCACCTGAAATGTCCCGTTCTTATTGATTAAAAACGTTCCATATTAATTGATTTCGTTGCGAGGTTTTGACCTCTATATGAGACGTTTTTCAAAGACTGCATTCATTTTAAAACAAACCATAACCTTTATTTCATCAATAAAGGTTTAAAAAGCTTTACGTAGATTATCAAATAATGATAATCTAAAATATCCTGTTTACACGCGACCATTACATAATGGTTTACAATACAAATATGTTACAACGAAATAAGTTTCTTGAATGCAGTTTTTACACAATATCATACAAGCATGGACTCCAAATCTCGTCCTTATTTAAGTATGCGACAGCGGAAGCTCTTAATAATCACCTGAGAATAAACATGCTTAAAACGTCAACAAAATGTTGGTGAGTTATAGGTTTAACCTATATATATCAAATCATAATAATAGACCACAAGATTTCATATTTCAATACACATCCCATACATATAGATAAAAATCATTCATATGGTGAACACCTGGTAACCGACATTAACAAGATGCATATATAAGAATATCCCCATCATTCCGGGACACCCTTCGGATATGATATAAATTTCGAAGTACTAAAGCATCCGGTACTTTGGATGGGGTTTGTTAGGCCCAATAGATCTATCTTTAGGATTCGCGTCAATTAGGGTGTCTGTTCCCTAATTCTTAGATTACCAGACTTAATAAAAAGGGGCATATTCGATTTCGATAATTCAACCATAGAATGTAGTTTCACGTACTTGTGTCTATTTTGTAAATCATTTATAAAACCTGCATGTATTCTCATCCCAAAAATATTAGATTTTAAAAGTGGGACTATAACTCACTTTCACAGATTTTTACTTCGTCGGGAAGTAAGACTTGGCCACTGGTTGATTCACGAACCTATAACAATATATACATATATATCAAAGTATGTTCAAAATATATTTACAACACTTTTAATATATTTTGATGTTTTAAGTTTATTAAGTCAGCTGTCCTCGTTAGTAACCTACAACTAGTTGTCCACAGTTAGATGTACAGAAATAAATCGATAAATATTACCTTGAATCAATCCACGACCCAGTGTATACGTATCTCACTATTGATCACAACTCAAACTATATATATTTTGGAATCAACCTCAACCCTGTATAGCTAACTCCAACATTCACATATAGAGTGTCTATGGTTGTTCCGAAATATATATAGATGTGTCGACATGATAGGTCGAAACATTGTATACGTGTCTATGGTATCTCAAGATTACATAATATACAATACAAGTTGATTAAGTTATGGTTGGAATAGATTTGTTACCAATTTTCACGTAGCTAAAATGAGAAAAATTATCCAATCTTGTTTTACCCATAACTTCTTCATTTTAAATCCGTTTTGAGTGAATCAAATTGCTATGGTTTCATATTGAACTCTATTTTATGAATCTAAATAGAAAAAGTATAGGTTTATAGTCGGAAAAATAAGTTACAAGTCGTTTTTGTAAAGGTAGTCATTTCAGTCGAAAAAACGACGTCTAGATGACCATTTTAGAAAACATACTTCCACTTTGAGTTTAACCATAATTTTTGGATATAGTTTCATGTTCATAATAAAAATCATTTTCTCAGAATAACAACTTTTAAATCAAAGTTTATCATAGTTTTTAATTAACTAACCCAAAACAGCCCGCGGTGTTACTATGACGGAGTAAATCCGGTTTTACGGTGTTCTCCGTGTTTCCAGGTTTTAAATCATTAAGTTAGCATATCATATAGATATAGAACATGTGTTTAGTTGATTTTAAAAGTCAAGTTAGAAGGATTAACTTTTGTTTGCGAACAAGTTTAGAATTAACTAAACTATGTTCTAGTGATTACAAGTTTAAACCTTCGAATAAGATAGCTTTATATGTATGAATCGAATGATGTTATGAACATCATTACTACCTTAAGTTCCTTGGATAAACCTACTGGAAAAGAGAAAAATGAATCTAGCTTCAACAGATCCTTGGATGGCTCGCAGTTCTTGAAGCAGAATCATGACACGAAAACAAGTTCAAGTAAGATCATCACTTGAAATAAGATTGTTATAGTTATAGAAATTGAACCAAAGTTTGAATATGATTATTACCTTGTATTAGAATGATAACCTACTATAAGAAACAAAGATTTCTTGTGGTTGGATGATCACCTTACAAGATTGGAAGTGAGCTAGCAAACTTGAAAGTATTCTTGATTTTATGTAACTAGAACTTGTAGAATATATGAAGAACACTTAGAACTTGAAGATAGAACTTGAGAGAGATCAATTAGATGAAGAAAATTGAAGAATGAAAGTGTTTGTAGGTGTTTTTGGTCGTTGGTGTATGGATTAGATATAAAGGATATGTAATTTTGTTTTCATGTAAATAAGTCATGAATGATTACTCATATTTTTGTAATTTTATGAGATATTTCATGCTAGTTGCCAAATGATGGTTCCCACATGTGTTAGGTGACTCACATGGGCGTTGGAGTGTATATACCAATAGTACATACATCTAAAAGCTGTGTATTGTACGAGTACGAATACGGGTGCATACGAGTAGAATTGTTGATGAAACTGAACGAGGATGTAATTGTAAGCATTTTTGTTAAGTAGAAGTATTTTGATAAGTGTATTGAAGTCTTTCAAAAGTGTATAAATACATATTAAAACACTACATGTATATACATTTTAACTGAGTCGTTAAGTCATCGTTAGTCGTTACATGTAAGTGTTGTTTTGAAACCTTTAGGTTAACGATCTTGTTAAATGTTGTTAACCCAATGTTTATAATATCAAATGAGATTTTAAATTATTATATTATCATGATATTATCATGTATGAATATCTCTTAATATGATATATATACATTAAATGTCTTTACAACGATAATCGTTACATATATGTCTCGTTTAAAAATCATTAAGTTAGTAGTCTTGTTTTTACATATGTAGTTCATTGTTAATATACTTTATGATATGTTTACTTATCATAGTATCATGTTAACTATATATATATCCATATATATGTCATCATATAGTTTTTACAAGTTTTAACGTTCGTGAATCACCGGTCAACTTGGGTGGTCAATTGTCTATATGAAACATATTTCAATTAATCAAGTCTTAACAAGTTTGATTGCTTAACATGTTGGAAACATTTAATCATGTAAATATCAATCTCAATTAATATATATAAACATGGAAAAGTTCGGGTCACTACAGTACCTACCCGTTAAATAAATTTCGTCCCGAAATTTTAAGCTGTTGAAGGTGTTGACGAATCTTCTGGAAATAGATGCGGGTATTTCTTCTTCATCTGATCTTCATGCTCCCAGGTGAACTCGGTTCCTCTACGAGCATTTCATCGAACCTTAACAATTGGTATCTTGTTTTGCTTAAGTCTTTTAACCTCACGATCCATTATTTCGACGGGTTCTTCGATGAATTGAAGTTTTTCGTTGATTTGGATTTCATCTAACGAAATAGTGAGATCTTCTTTAGCAAAACATTTCTTTAAATTCAAGACGTGGAAAGTGTTATGTACAGTCGCGAGTTGTTGAGGTAACTCAAGTCGGTAAGCTACTGGTCCGACACGATCAATAATCTTGAATGGTCCAATATACCTTGGATTTAATTTCCCTCGTTTACCAAATCGAACAACGCCTTTCCAAGGTGCAACTTTAAGCATGACCATCTCTCCAATTTCAAATTCTATATCTTTTCTTTTAATGTCAGCGTAGCTCTTTTGTCGACTTTGGGCGGTTTTCAACCGTTGTTGAATTTGGATGATCTTCTCGGTAGTTTCTTGTATAATCTCCGGACCCGTAATCTGTCTATCCCCCACTTCACTCCAACAAATCGGAGACCTGCACTTTCTACCATAAAGTGCTTCAAACGGCGCCATCTCAATGCTTGAATGGTAGCTGTTGTTGTAGGAAAATTCTGCTAACGGTAGATGTCGATCCCAACTGTTTCTGAAATCAATAACACATGCTCGTAGCATGTCTTCAAGCGTTTGTATCGTCCTTTCGCTCTGCCCATCAGTTTGTGGATGATAGGCAGTACTCATGTCTAGACGAGTTCCTAATGCTTGCTGTAATGTCTACCAGAATCTTGAAATAAATCTGCCATCCCTATCAGAGATAATAGAGATTGGTATTCCATGTCTGGAGACGACTTCCTTCAAATACAGTCGTGCTAACTTCTCCATCTTGTCATCTTCTCTTATTGGCAGGAAGTGTGCTGATTTGGTGAGACGATCAACTATTACCCAAATAGTATCAAAACCACTTGCAGTCCTTGGCAATTTAGTGATGAAATCCATGGTAATGTTTTCCCATTTCCATTCCGGGATTTCGGGTTGTTGAAGTAGACCTGATGGTTTCTGATGCTCAGCTTTGACCTTAGAACACGTCAAACATTCTCCTACATATTTAGCAACATCGGCTTTCATACCCGGCCACCAAAAATGTTTCTTGAGATCCTTGTACATCTTCCCCGTTCCAGGATGTATTGAGTATCTGGTTTTATGAACTTCTCTAAGTACCATTTCTCTCATATCTCCAAATTTTGGAACCCAAATCCTTTCTGCCCTATACCGGGTTCCGTCTTCCCGAATATTAAGATGCTTCTCCGATCCTTTGGGTATTTCATCCTTTAAATTTCCCTCTTTTAAAACTCCTTGTTGCGCCTCCTTTATTTGAGTAGTAAGGTTATTGTGAATCATTATATTCATAGATTTTACTCGAATGGGTTCTCTGTCCTTCCTGCTCAAGGCGTCGGCTACCACATTTGCCTTCCCCGGGTGGTAACGAATCTCAAAGTCGTAATCATTCAACAATTCAATCCACCTACGCTGCCTCATATTCAGTTGTTTCTGATTAAATATGTGTTGAAGACTTTTGTGGTCAGTATATATAATACTTTTGACCCCATATAAGTAGTGCCTCCAAGTCTTTAATGCAAAAACAACCGCGCCTAATTCCAAATCATGCGTCGTATAATTTTGTTCGTGAATCTTCAATTGTCTAGATGCATAAGCAATCACCTTCGTTCGTTGCATTAATACACAACCGAGACCTTGCTTTGATGTGTCACAATAAATCACAAAATCATCATTCCCTTCAGGCAATGACAATATAGGTGCCGTAGTTAGCTTTTTCTTCAATAACTGAAACGCTTTCTCTTGTTCATCATTCCATTCAACTTTCTTCCCTTTATGCGTTAATGCAGTCAAGGGTTTTGCTATTCTGGAAAAGTCTTGGATGAACCTTCTGTAGTAACCAGCTAGTCCTAAAAAATGGCGTATGTGTTTCGGATTTTTCGGGGTTTCCCACTTTTCAACAGTTTCTATCTTTGCCGGATCCACCTTAATACCTTCTTTGTTCACTATGTGACCGAGGAATTGAACTTCTTCCAACCAAAATGCACACTTTGAAAACTTAGCGTACAATTCTTCCTTCCTCAATACTTCTAACACCTTTCTCAAATGTTCACCGTGTTCTTGGTCATTCTTTGAGTAAATAAGTATGTCATCAATGAAAACAATGACAAACTTGTCAAGGTATGGTCCACACACTCGGTTCATAAGGTCCATGAACACAGCTGGTGCATTAGTTAAACCAAACGGCATGACCATAAACTCGTAATGACCGTAACGTGTTCTGAAAGCAGTCTTTGGAATATCATCTTCTTTCACCCACATTTGATGATACTCGGAACGTAAGTCAATCTTTGAATAAACAGACGAGCCTTGTATTTGATCAAATAAGTCGTCGATTCTCGGTAGTGGGTAGCGGTTCTTGATGGTAAGTTTGTTCAACTCTCGGTAGTCGATACACAACCTGAATGTACCATCTTTCTTCTTGACAAACAAAACAGGAGCTCCCCACGGTGATGTGGTTGGTCGAATAAAACCACGCTCTAAAAGTTCTTGTAATTAGCTTTGTAGTTCTTTCATCTCGCTGGGTGCGAGTCTGTAAGGAGCACGAGCTATTGGTACAGCTCCTGGTACAAGATCTATTTGAAATTCAACGGATCGATGTGGGGGTAATCCCGGTAATTCTTTCGGAAATACATCGAGAAATTCTTTTGCGACGGGAACATCATTGATGCTCTTTTCTTCAGTTTGTACTTTCTCGACGTGTGCTAGAACAGCATAGCAACCTTTTCTTATTAGTTTTTGTGCCTTCAAATTACTAATAAGATGTAGCTTTGTGTTGCCCTTTTCTCCGTACATCATTAAGGGTTTTCCTTTTTCTCGTATAATGCGAATTGCATTTTTGTAACAAACGATCTCTGCTTTCACTTCTTTCAACCAGTCCATACCGATTATCACATCAAAACTCCCTAACTCTACTGGTATCAAGTCAATCTTAAATGTTTCGCTAACCAGTTTAATTTCTCGATTCCGACATATATTATCTGCTGAAATTAATTTACCATTTGCTAATTCGAGTAAAAATTTACTATCCAACGGCGTCAATGGACAACTTAATTTAGCACAAAAATCTCTACTCATATAGCTTCTATCCGCACCCGAATCAAATAAAACGTAAGCAGATTTATTGTCAATAAGAAACGTACCCGTAACAAGCTCCGGGTCTTCCTGTGCCTCTGCCACATTAATATTGAAAACTCTTCCGCGGCCTTGTCCATTCGTGTTCTCCTGGTTCGGGCAATTTCTGATAATGTGGCCCGGTTTTCCACATTTATAACAAACTACATTGGCATAACTTGCTCCGACACTACTTGCTCCGCCATTACTCGTTCCGACACCATTTGTTCCTTTCGTTCTGTTAACCCCTGGTCCGTAGACCTCACACTTCGCCGCGCTATGACCATTTCTTTTACACTTGTTGCAAAATTTGGTGCAGAACCCCGAGTGATACTTTTCACACCTTTGGCATAGCTGCTTCTGATTGTTGTTGTTGTTGTTGTTGTTGCGGTTGTTATTGTTGTTGGGACGATTGTTGTAGTTGCTGTTGTTGTTGTTGTTGTTGTTGTTGTTGTTGGGCCGTTTGTTGTAGTTGCGATTGATGTTGCGATTGTTGGGATAATTGTTGCGATTATTATTGTAATTGCTGTTGTTGTTGTATTGGTGATTCTTATCACCGTTTTCCTCCCACTTTCTTTTGACTTGCTTCACATTGGCCTCTTCAGCCGTCTGTTCTTTAATTCTTTCCTCAATCTGGTTCACTAGTTTGTGAGCCATTCTACATGCCTGTTGTATGGAGGCGGGCTCGTGTGAACTTATATCTTCTTGGATTCTTTCCGGTAATCCTTTCACAAACGCGTCGATCTTCTCTTCCTCATCTTCGAACGCTCCCGGATACAATACGCACAATTCTGTGAATCGTCTTTCGTAGGTGGTAATATCAAATCCTTGGGTTCGTAACCCTCTAAGTTCTGTCTTGAGCTTATTGACCTCGGTTCTGGGACGGTACTTCTCGTTCATTAAGTGCTTGAATGCTGACCACGGTAGTGCGTACGCATCATCTTGTCCCACTTGCTCTATATAGGTATTCCACCATGTTAACGCAGAACCTGTGAAGGTATGCGTAGCGTACTTCACTTTGTCCTCTTCAGTACACTTACTTATGGCAAACACCGATTCGACTTTCTCGGTCCACCGTTTCAATCCGATCGGTCCTTCGGTTCCATCAAATTCCAAAGGTTTGCAGGCAGTGAATTCTTTGTAGGTGCATCCTACATGATTTCCCGTACTGCTAGATCTAAGTTTATTGTTGGTATGTAGCGCAGCCTGTACTGCGGCTATGTTTGAAGCTAGAAAAGTACGGAATTCCTCTTCATTCATATTCACGGTGTGTCGAGTTGTCGGTGCCATTTCCTTCAAAATATTCAAATGGAACAAGTTAATCATACAGAATATTAAGAGTAGTTAATAGTATTTCGTAGCATAATATGAACTCATTTATAAAAGCTTTTTCTTCATATTAGCGTTTTATAAGTTTAAATTCGGGTAGTACCTACCCGTTAAGTTCATACTTAGTAGCTAATATACAATTCAACTACTACAATTCTATATGAAAAACTGATTATAATAATATTTCGCGTTCAGACTTTTATACAATATTTTACAAACTTACAATACCGCTTATTTTACATAAAGCATGAAATATAGCACACAATAACTTTGATACAAGATAGTTGTGAAGATAATTCTAGCTAGTACACAAGTCGTTCAGCAAAGGCAATAAAGACACGTAATTCATACGTCCAGAAACAAGTCATGCATTCTGGTTTTACTAGGACTACTTCCCATCCTTGGTCTTGTGGAACATAACCGTTATGGCCGTTGATAAGACAGCGTGTTGTAACGTCGTCAAAGGGACGAGGGTTACGTAATGACCAACAGTCTCGTAATAACCTAAAAACCTCATTTCTTACCCCAATTACCGACTCCGTCACTTGTGGGAACGTTTTGTTTAATAGCTGTAGCCCGATGTTCTTTTTCTCACTTTGGTGAGAAGCGAACATTACTAACCCGTAAGCATAGCATGCTTCTTTATGTTGCATGTTAGCCGCTTTTTCTAAATCATGAAGTCCTATATTCGAATACATTGAGTCAAAATAATTTCTTAACCCGTTGCGTAAAATAGCATTTGGGTTCCCCGCAATATATGCGTCAAAGTAAACACATCGTAACTTATGGGTTTCCCAATGTGATATCCCCCTTCTTTCAAACGAAAGTCTCTTATAAACCAAGACATTCTTGGAACGTTCTTCGGATGTCTTACAAACTGATCTCGCCTTAAATAGTTGTGCCGAGGAATTCTGACCGACTCTAGACAGGATTTCATCAATCATGTCTCCGGGTAGGTCTCTTAAAATATTGGGTTGTCTATCCATTTTGTGTTTTTAAACTGTAAAATAGACAAGAGTTAGATTCATAAAAAATACTTATTAATACAAGCAATTTTTACATATATCATAAAGCATAAGCACACTATATTACATATATTACACCACACGAATACAACTATCTTATTCCGACTCGCTCGTTTCTTCTTCTTCGGTTTTGGTTCGTTTTGCCAAGTTTCTAGGGATATATGATGTTCCCCTAATACGAGCCGTCGTTTTCCACATTTGTTTAGAAAAACCTGATGGTTTAGAGGTTCCCGGGTCATTGTTACAACTTAAGGACTTCGGGGGTTGACGATACATATAAAGTTCATCGGGGTTGGAATTAGATTTCTCTATTTTTATGCCCTTTCCCTTATTATTTTCTTTTGCCTTTTTAAATTCAGTTGGGGTAATTTCTATAACATCATCGGAATTCTCGTTGGAATCCGATTCATCGGAGAATTGGTAATCCTCCCAATATTTTGCTTCCTTGGCGGAAACACCATTGACCATAATTAACCTTGGTCGGTTGGTTGAGGATTTTCTTTTACTTAACCGTTTTATTATTTCCCCCACCGATTCTATTTCTTCATCCGGTTCCGATTCTTCTTCCGGTTTCGATTCTTCTTCCGGTTCTGACTCTTCTTCCGGTTCCTCTTCGGGAACTTGTGAATCAGTCCACGAATCATTCCAATTTACATTTGACTCTTCATTATTATTAGGTGAGTCAATGGGACTTGTTCTAGAGGTAGACATCTATCACATAATATCAAACGTGTTAAGAGATTAATATATCACATAATATTCACATGTTAAAAATATATAGTTTCCAACAAAATTTGTTAAGCAATCATTTTTCAAGTAAACACGGTCGAAGTCCAGACTCACTAATGCCTCCTAACAAACTCGATAAGACACACTAATGCAAAATTCTGGTTCTCTAAGACCAACGCTCGGATACCAACTGAAATGTCCCGTTCTTATTGATTAAAAACGTTCCATATTAATTGATTTCGTTGCGAGGTTTTGACCTCTATATGAGACGTTTTTCAAAGACTGCATTCATTTTAAAACAAACCATAACCTTTATTTCATCAATAAAGGTTTAAAAAGCTTTACGTAGATTATCAAATAATGATAATCTAAAATATCCTGTTTACACGCGACCATTACATAATGGTTTACAATACAAATATGTTACAACGAAATAAGTTTCTTGAATGCAGTTTTTACACAATATCATACAAGCATGGACTCCAAATCTCGTCCTTATTTAAGTATGCGACAGCGGAAGCTCTTAATAATCACCTGAGAATAAACATGCTTAAAACGTCAACAAAATGTTGGTGAGTTATAGGTTTAACCTATATATATCAAATCATAATAATAGACCACAAGATTTCATATTTCAATACACATCCCATACATAGAGATAAAAATCATTCATATGGTGAACACCTGGTAACCGACATTAACAAGATGCATATATAAGAATATCCCCATCATTCCGGGACACCCTTCGGATATGATATAAATTTCGAAGTACTAAAGCATCCGGTACTTTGGATGGGGTTTGTTAGGCCCAATAGATCTATCTTTAGGATTCGCGTCAATTAGGGTGTCTGTTCCCTAATTCTTAGATTACCAGACTTAATAAAAAGGGGCATATTCGATTTCGATAATTCAACCATAGAATGTAGTTTCACGTACTTGTGTCTATTTTGTAAATCATTTATAAAACCTGCATGTATTCTCATCCCAAAAATATTAGATTTTAAAAGTGGGACTATAACTCACTTTCACAGATTTTTACTTCGTCGGGAAGTAAGACTTGGCCACTGGTTGATTCACGAACCTATAACAATATATACATATATATCAAAGTATGTTCAAAATATATTTACAACACTTTTAATATATTTTGATGTTTTAAGTTTATTAAGTCAGCTGTCCTCGTTAGTAACCTACAACTAGTTGTCCACAGTTAGATGTACAGAAATAAATCGATAAATATTATCTTGAATCAATCCACGACCCAGTGTATACATATCTCAGTATTGATCACAACTCAAACTATATATATTTTGGAATCAACCTCAACCCTGTATAGCTAACTCCAACATTCACATATAGAGTGTCTATGGTTGTTCCGAAATATATATAGATGTGTCGACATGATAGGTCGAAACATTGTATACGTGTCTATGGTATCTCAAGATTACATAATATACAATACAAGTTGATTAAGTTATGGTTGGAATAGATTTGTTACCAATTTTCACGTAGCTAAAATGAGAAAAATTATCCAATCTTGTTTTACCCATAACTTCTTCATTTTAAATCCGTTTTGAGTGAATCAAATTGCTATGGTTTCATATTGAACTCTATTTTATGAATCTAAATAGAAAAAGTATAGGTTTATAGTCGGAAAAATAAGTTACAAGTTGTTTTTGTAAAGGTAGTCATTTCAGTCGAAAAAACGACGTCTAGATGACCATTTTAGAAAACATACTTCCACTTTGAGTTTAACCATAATTTTTGGATATAGTTTCATGTTCATAATAAATATCATTTTCTCAGAATAACAACTTTTAAATCAAAGTTTATCATAGTTTTTAATTAACTAACCCAAAACAGCCCGCGGTGTTACTATGACGGCGTAAATCCGGTTTTACTGGGTTTTTCGTGTTTCCAGGTTTTAAATCATTAAGTTAGCATATCATATAGATATAGAACATGTGTTTAGTTGATTTTAAAAGTCAAGTTAGAAGGATTAACTTTTGTTTGCGAATAAGTTTAGAATTAACTAAACTATGTTCTAGTGATTACAAGTTTAAACCTTCGAATAAGATAGCTTTATATGTATGAATCGAATGATGTTATGAACATCATTACTACCTTAAGTTCCTTGGATAAACCTACTGGAAAATAGAAAAATGGATCTAGCTTCAACGGATCCTTGGATGGCTCGCAGTTCTTGAAGCAGAATCATGACACGAAAACAAGTTCAAGTAAGATCATCACTTGAAATAAGATTGTTAAAGTTATAGAAATTGAACCAAAGTTTGAATATGATTATTACCTTGTATTAGAATGATAACCTACTGTAAGAAACAAAGATTTCTTGAGGTTGGATGATCACCTTACAAGATTGGAAGTGAGCTAGCAAACTTGAAAGTATTCTTGATTTTATGTAACTAGAACTGGTAGAATATATGAAGAACACTTAGAACTTGAGAGAGATCAATTAGATGAAGAAAATTGAAGAATGAAAGTGTTTGTAGGTGTTTTTGTTCGTTGGTGTATGGATTAGATATAAAGGATATGTAATTTTGTTTTCATGTAAATAAGTCATGAATGATTACTCATATTTTTGTAATTTTATGAGATATTTCATGCTAGTTGCCAAATGATGGTTCTCACATGTGTTAGGTGACTCACATGGGCTGCTAAGAGCTGATCATTGGAGTGTATATACCAATAGTACATACATCTAAAAGCTGTGTATTGTACGAGTACGAATACGGGTGCATACGAGTAGAATTGTTGATGAAACTGAACGAGGATGTAATTGTAAGCATTTTTGTTAAGTAGAAGTATTTTGATAATTGTATTGAAGTCTTTCAAAAGTGTATAAATACATATTAAAACTCTACATGTATATACATTTTAACTGAGTCGTTAAGTCATCGTTAGTCGTTACATGTAAGTGTTGTTTTGAAACCTTTAGGTTAACGATCTTGTTAAATGTTGTTAACCCAATGTTTATAATATCAAATGAGATTTTAAATTATTATATTATCATGATATTATCATGTATGAATATCTCTTAATATGATATATATACATTAAATGTCTTTACAACGATAATCGTTACATATATGTCTCGTTTAAAAATCATTAAGTTAGTAGTCTTGTTTTTACATATGTAGTTCATTGTTAATATACTTTATGATATGTTTACTTATCATAGTATCATGTTAACTATATATATATCCATATATATGTCATCATATAGTTTTTACAAGTTTTAACGTTCGTGAATCACCGGTCAACTTGGGTGGTCAATTGTCTATATGAAACATATTTCAATTAATCAAGTCTTAACAAGTTTGATTGCTTAACATGTTGGAAACATTTAATCATGTAAATATCAATCTCAATTAATATATATAAACATGGAAAAGTTCGGGTCACTACACCACCAGCATCACCTAGCATCGAGGAACTGACGATAGAAGTGCATGCCCTCCGTGCTCGGGTAACGGAGCTCGAGGACCAGATGACTCACCTGATGGACATCATTTACCCACCCTCGTCCTAGGACTGTTGTATTAGATCTCTTTATGTATTCCGTTTGTAGTTTCCTGTTTTTCATTTATGTATTATACGAACCTTATGCTGTTGTATGCAATTTTCTTACTATGAATGGAATTACTGTTGTTAATTTATTGTACGGATTTTTATTACATGTTGGCTTTTGTACTATCTACTGCTTGTTGCCATGTTTAGTTATCATGTACAGTGTTGTTTCCATGTTGTTTACCGTATGCTGTGACGTTGTTGGTTGATGGATTTTAACTTAAGTCGAAATTTTGTTTGGAAGATCGATGGCTAACGGATGAGGTCCAAGGGAAATGCCCACAGCAGCACAGATCGAGGAGAAGATAGCCGCTCGAGTAGCCGCAGCTATGGCGAATGCCAACCCCCAAGCTCCACCGGCTAACCCGAACTTCCAGAATGGGTGCACTTTCAAGGAATTTCAGAGTTGTAAGCCCCACAATTTCAGTGGAACAGAAGGGACAGTTGGGCTAACGAGATGGTTTGAGAAGTTGGAATCTGTGTTCCGTGTGAGTAACTGCTCCGAAGGGAATAAGACTAAGTTTGCATCCTGCACTTTTTCGGATGACGCTTTGACTTGGTGGAATACGCTCGCCCAGGCTCGGGGAATCGACGAAGCTTATGCTACACCATGGGAGGAGTTTAAGAGGGCTATGATCGAGGAGTACTGCCCCAGAACCGAAATTCAGAAAATGAAAGCGGAATTTTGGGAACTGAAAGTTGTAGGAACTGACCTTGATGGCTATAATCGAAGGTACTTGGAGTTAGCTTTGATGTGCCCCACAATGGTTACTCCGGAGTACAAACAGATGGAGAGGTATATGTGGGGACTTCCCAAGGACATTCAGGGAAATGTCACTTCTTTTAAACCAGCGAATGTACCGGAAGCTATGCATATGGCGCACACCCTGATGAATCAAATTACCCGCCAAGAGCCAGAGAAGGCGAAATCAGAATCGGGAGCTAGTAATGGGAAACGTAAGTGGGACGGAAATAAGGGAAAAGGGTTTGACCAGAACCCAGCTAAGAGGTATGAGAATTCTAAGGGGAACAACGACTGGAGGAACCCTAACCCGAACCCTAGCTCTAACCCTAACTACAAAGGTACCCTTCCTCAGTGTAAGAGATGCTACAAGCATCACACTGGATACTGCAACGTAGTGTGTGAGAAGTGTGAAAGGACTGGACACATTGGCAGAGATTGTAAGATCAGCACCCCAGCTGTGAGGATAAACCCAAGTGGACCAAGGAAGTTCTATGAGTGCGGTCAACAGGGCCACTTCAGGAATGAATGTCCTAACAAGAAGAAGGATGGCGGGCCAGCACGTGGAAGAGTCTTCAACATGAATGCCAGAGATGCTCGTGAAGATCCTGACTTGGTTACAGGTACATTCACTATCAATAAACTATTAGCTTCTGTCCTATTTGATATCGGTGCCGATATGAGTTATGTATGTAGACACTTTTGTTCTAAGATAGATTGGTCGTTAGTGCCTTTGGATGAGAGTATATTTGTTGAGGTAGCCAATGGAAAGCTTGAGAGAGTTAACCAAATTGGTCGAGGAGGTATTATAAACTTAGCTGGTGTGGATTTTAAGATTGATTTGATACCAATTAAGTTGGGAAGTTTTGATGTGATAGTCGGTATGGACTGGTTGTCCAAAGTGAGAGCAGAAGTTATTTGTGGAGAGAAGATTCTTCGTATACCTCGCGAAGATGGTGAACCACTAATTGTTTATGGAGATAGATGTAGCCTGAAGCTGAACCTTATTAGTTGCTTGAAGGCACAAAAGGTTATGAAAAAGGGGCGTTTTGCTATTTTAGCGCATGTGAAGAAGTTAGAAACTGAGGAGAAAAGCGTGGATGATGTGCGAATTGTGAACTAGTTTTCTGACGTCTTTCCAAAGAATTTCCGGGATTACCGCTGCCAAGATCAGTGGAGTTCCAGATCGATCTAGTGCCAGGAGCTGCACACGTAGCTCGCACACCTTATCGGCTTGCACCTTCCGAACTGCAAGAGTTGCAGAGTCAACTGCAGGAACTGCTAAATCGTGGATTTATCCGACCGAGTTCATCACCTTGGGGCGCACCTGTTTTGTTCGTGATGAAAAAGGACAGATCTTTCCGCATGTGTATCGATTATCGTGAACTGAACAAGTTGACGATCAAGAATCGGTATCCCCTTCCCAGGATTGACGATCTTTTCGATCAGCTGCAAGGATCCAGCGTTTACTCCAAGATTGATTTACGATCAGGATATCACCAGTTGAGGGTGAAGGAGAGCGATGTGCTGAAGACTGTGTTCTGAACTCGTTATGGCCACTATGAGTTTCTGGTGATGCCATTCGGTTTAACCAACGCACCTGCCGTGTTTATGGATCTCATGAATTGCGTATGCAAGCCGTACCTGGACAAATTCGTTTTCGTCTTCATAGATGATATCCTTATCTATTCCAAAAGCGAAGAAGAACAAGAGCAACATCTTCGACTCATGCTTGAACTCTTGAGACAAGAGCAACTCTATGCCAAATTCTCCAAGTGTGAATTTTGGTTGAAGGAAGTCCAATTTCTTGGTCATATTGTGAGCGATCAGGGTATCAAAGTCAATCCCGCAAATATCGAAGCCATCAGCAAGTGGGAAACTCCCACTACTCCTACTCATATCCGTCAATTTTTAGGGCTCGCCGGTTATTATCATAGATTCATCGAAGGTTTCTCTTTGATTGCGCGTCCTTTGACCGCGTTAACTCACAAGGGGAAAAAGTTTGTTTGAGAAACCGAGCAAGAGTCGGCATTCCAAACCCTGAAGCAGAAGTTAACCACCGCTCCTATTCTATCCCTTTCTGAAGGCAGTGATGACTTCGTTGTGTATTGCGATGCCTCCCGATAAGGTTTTGGGTGTGTATTGATGCAACGAAAGAAGGTTATTGCTTACACCTCCCGACAACTGAAGATTCATGAGCGAAACTACACTACTCACGATCTCGAGCTTGGAGCCGTTGTCTTTGCACTCAAACTATGGAGACACTATCTGTATGGAACCAAGAGTACTATCTTCACCGATCACAAAAGCCTTCAACACATATTCAATCAGAAGCAACTGAATATGAGACAGCGTCGATGGATCGAGACGTTGAACGACTATGATTGTGAACTTCGCTACCACCCTGGTAAGGCAAATGTTGTAGCCGATGCCTTGAGCTGAAAGGAAAGAGTGGCACATCTTCGTGTTCGAGCCTTGAACGTCACTATTCACACGAATCTCAATATCCAAATCCGTGTAGCCCAAGAGGAAGCTCTCAAGGGGGAGAATATTTCTCAAGAGCACTTGAACATTCTCGTTTCTCGATTCGAGGTTAAGGAGACTGGACTCCGATACTTTACCGAAAGAATCTGGATGCCTAGTTATGGAGATTTACGAAGCCTTATTCTAGATGAAGCTCACAAGTCAAGATATTCGATTCATCCAGGTGATGGTAAGATGTACCATGACCTCAAGGTTCAATATTGGTGGCCGAACCTCAAGAAGGATGTTGCGACTTACGTCAGAAAGTGTTTAACTTGCTCTAAGATAAAAGCCGAACATCAGAGGCCATCCGGATTACTTCAGCAACCAGAAATCCCGCAATGGAAGTGGGAAGGAATAACAATGGACTTCATCACGAAGCTACCGAAGACGGTAGGCGGATATGATACTATCTGGGTTATCGTTGACCGTCTTACCAAATCTGCACACTTCCTAGCCATGAAGGAAACTGATACGATGGAGAGACTCACGCAATTATACATAAAGGAAGTTGTATCTCGACACGGTGTACCTTTATCGATTATTTCAGACCGAGACGCCCGTTTCGTTTCTAGATTTTGGCGTTCTTTACAAGAATCTTTAGGAACACGTTTAGATATGAGTACTGCGTATCACCCGCAAACCGACGGACAGAGTGAACGCACGATTCAAACCCTGGAGGACATGTTGCGTGCTTGTGTAATTGATTTCGGAAAGGCTTGGGAGAACCATTTGCCGCTAGCCGAATTCTCTTACAACAATAGTTATCACGCGAGCATTAAGGCCGCACCTTTTGAAGCTTTGTATGGCCGCAGATGTCGTTCTCCTATCTGTTGGGCCGAAGTAGGTGAAAAGCAAATCACTGGACCCGAACTCGTCCATGAAACAATCGAGAAGATTGTCCAAATTCAAGCGAGGCTCAAGACGGCCCGTGATCATTAAAAGGGCTATGCCGATCTTAAGCGTAAAGATAGCGAATTCCATGTAGGTGACCGAGTGATGTTGAAAGTTTCACCTTGGAAAGGTGTAATCCATTTAGGAATGCGTGGGAAGCTAAATCCGCGATATATTGGTCCTTTTGAAGTCTTGGAGCGTATTGGACCCGTTGCTTACCGTTTGGATCTTCCGACTCAGTTGAGTGCAGTTCATCCCACTTTTCACGTGTCGAATCTGAAGAAATGTCTTGCTGAACCAGAACTTGTCATACCACTTGAGGAGCTTACGATTGATGACAAACTCCACTTCGTGGAATAACCTGTTGAAATTCTGGACCGTGAGGTCAAAACCTTGAAACGCAACAAGATTCCAATCATCCGAGTTCGTTGGAATGTTAAACAAGGACCCGAGTTTACTTGGGAGCGAGAGGATCAAATGATGCAGAAGTATCCTCACCTCTTCACAACTCTACCGTCTACCTTAGCTTAAAATTTTGCGACGAAATTTTCATTAACAGGTGGGTAATGTAACGACCCGACTTTTTCGACTTGCTTTTATGCTTGTTACTTTCTGCGAAATGCGCATTTGTGCGTACTGTGTTGGTTTATATTATGGGATCTTGTTTTATGATTAATTACTTTCGTTCATACCATACAATGTGCCATTAAGTACTTAGTTACTTAACTTAATCCCCGAATGCTTTTACGACCGTTAGTGTCACTTGACGTTGAGAACGAGCTATATGTTTTGGTACACGTTTAACTTTTGTCGTAATTGGAATATTATGAATACGAAATACTAATTGTTATTTTCCAATAACAATTACTTGGGTTTTTGGTTGCTTAATTACGCTTAGTAATTTACTTATGCTCACTAGTTAGTCTTGTTGGACTTTCTACCTTGTTCAACTTTAGCCCACCCTACTCTAGTTAATGGACTATTTAAGTAGCCCAATTTTAATAAGTTTATGACCCACATAAATGTAAAACAAATACCCATTTATTAGAGGGAACATACTAGCATTTTTGTTAACCATAATCACAATTGTTGCATAGGATCCCAACATAAGCACCAACTTTAGACCACCATTAACCAAAAAGCAAAAGTTGTCCCCCTTGTCTCCCCCCAAACCCACGGCCAAAGGGCTTCCCCACCACCCTCACCACTCTATAAATACCAAGCAAATCTCACCCATTTCACACTTAATCTCATTCACATTTTACACACACTTACTCTCTAATTCTCTCTCTAGTCTTTCTCACTCTAAAAAGTGTAAGTTTTAAATTTCTTCTTCTTCTTCTTCTTCTTCTTCTTCTTCTTCTTCTTCTTCTTCTTCTTCTTCTTCTCATTGTCGACATCATCATCATCATCATGCAAGGATCTAGCTTTTTAGCTTTTTGATCTTGTTATATCTTGTAGATTCAAACTTTGGTTTAAATCCTTCAAGAACATGGAAGATTCAAGCTTTCTAGCTTTGAATCTTCATTACTTTGTTGGATCTAGGTTTTCTAGCTTATGATTCTTTTATTTTGTTAAAAAGATCAAAACTTGTGTTTATGATCTTCATGTAGCTTGAAGATCTAGCCTTTTGCTTTAAGGATCTTCAAGAACATTAAAGATCCAAGCTTTTTAGCTTAGGGTTTCATTATTTTGTTAAAGATCTTAGCTTTTTATCTTATGGTCTCATTACTTTCATTAGATCTTAGCTCTTTAGCTTATGGTCTCATTAATCTTGTAAAGATCCAAGCTTTCTAGCTTGGGGTTTTCTTAATACTTGAGATCTAAGTTATCATTACAGATCTCACTTACTTGGAACCTTTTTGTGATTGTTGTGATGATAAAGATCAAGTCTTCATCATCTCATATGATGAAGATGCATAAACTTGTGTAAAAAGGACAAAGGTAGAAGCTTTATTGGGTTTATGCAATAAAGAGGCAACCTTGATGTTCAAAACTTGTAGAATGATAGCTTTTACACTTAGTTGTGTGTTGATGGTTGAAACTTAGTCAAAGTGATGCTAAAACATCAAAGAGTTGTACACTTGAAGCTTACACGCATCAAGGATGAGAACCGTGATGAGCATCAAGCACCAAAAAACCCACCGGAGCACTTGTTTGCTATTTTTCGGGATCTAATCAGGTTCCTAGGACTTCTGGAAAATCAATTTTCAGATAGTTCGTTTCGAGTAGATGACTTTTCGTTTAGGACTCGTCTAAATCCGATATACGGTTTAGAATTTATGGCCTTCCGAAAGTCACTACGCCCTTGTAACATCGTGCTGAAAATTCTGACCTACTCGCACTTGAACCGTCGCCATGGTCAAACGTCATTGAGTTAGATCTGAAAATTGGACAGCGGTTAGAGGACTCACATACGGAGCCTTGGCCACTAACCACACGTCTTTTCGTTTTGTATAGATGTCGTAGCAGCTGTCCGAAGTCAGCCTTTTGTTTCGGTCTCTATTCTTGTTGAAAACTTACTTATTCTTTTACGTATAATGATGATGATGATGATGATGACGATACTTAAGACTTAATTTATTCACTCTTAAACTTTTGGGGACAATATACTGACTTTGTGACATTTGACTTAGGTTGACGACCTTTCGGACCGACTTACTACCTGCATACTTTTCATATCGACTTTACTGCACATTCACTGTGAGTTATAGCTTCTCTTTTTACTTTACTATTTTTGGGACTGAGAATATATGCGCTTTTTATGTTTTACATACTAGACACGAGTACTTAAACTTTATATATGTGTGGGTGATATAATGGCACAAAGATTCCCCTTAGCACGGTAACGTTAAATCATTGGTTTTTGAACCGGTGAACGCGAATATTAGATATGGATCCATAGGGTTTGACATCCCCACTCGGGCTAGTCGTGCTAGCATTTAACGGGTGTTTGATACTTCGAGGATATACGCACTCTCCAATTGTACTTTTAGGGGGTATTATTATTACGTTAAGTTAGTTACCGGGTGCCCACGGATAAGCATATACTTTTTATACTGTTTTGAATACGAAATCTCGTGGTCTACATTACATTACTGAATACAAACTATAGCTCACCAACATTCGTGTTGACCCTTTTAAGTGTGTATTTCTCAGGTGCTTAGACGTTGTTGCTTCCGCTGTTAGACTTGCTGTCTTGGTGTTATAGACTTGCTGTTACAGACTCGCTGTGTTAGACTTCCGCTGCATTACTTAGAGATGTCTCAATCATGGAACTTTCATTTTGCATTCGCAACTTATGTTATTTTGAATAATGACTTTGTAACGACCTTTATGTCACGTTATCTTTTGTAAAACGTTACCTTTTCATGAATGCAAAACTTGTTTTAAAACAGCATGTAGTATTATACCGTGTAATGGACCTGTTGTTGACGAGTCGTACATGATGGTTTTGTACGGGGCGTCATATCATCTCCTTCACAGATTCACCAACCATGATTCTAGCAAATACTTGATTAGAATGTTATAAATATGGTATAGGGCTGTAGAATATGATCACCAGATTGTTCATTGAATCTTGTGAATATTTTCATAATCAAGTATTTCGATCCTATTAGCCTCGGGTTGCACGAAGTCTTGATTGGGATAAGACAAGAAATGATTTATAGTCTAGGCTAAAAGTTAAGAAATCTAAACAATTATAGAGTGGATAATATCGATGTTGTGATTAGAAAGTATATATGAAATTTGTCAAATTCTGTAACCCATTTACAGAAATAGAGATTTCTATTTATAATAGTCGAAAATGTGCAATTGAAGAGTTGCAACCTTTGATAATGGTCATAATGTAAAGACACAACACTTGGTAATAAACAACTTTAAAATGGTGTTATTATGACCTAATAATCACAGGAAAATCGTGCTAGAACTTCCAGGAAACCTGTGCAACTTTTAGTGAACCGTTTCAACTTTTCTGTCAATAATTGACACCTTTTCCCTGCAGCTCGGCCTGGCACGGCGTGCCATTTTGCCAAATTCCCACCTTCTGGCACGTCGTTCCACAATTTGGCACGGTGTGCCACCGCCAGTTCAGATCAGGTTGTGTAGTTTAAACCTTTTGTCAAAATCACTAAGTTCACGTTCGACTTCCGCAATCTATTTAACTTTTTATGAACGTGTAATCAACACTTCACCGAATTCGTTTTAGAGTATTAATAGATTACCAACACTTTTTACCTAGTAAATCCAATTCACTAAAATCATTGGTTGGATCACATTAAAATCACCAATAGTTGTTTGGTCTTGTGGTTATCTAATTTGGAAATAGCGTAAGCAATAAGTCTTTAAGAACAAATATTGGAATGTCCCGATCGCTCTCAACGAAATTCAAGTGGTATCGTATGATTGGATTTCGCTTAGAATAAAGAACAAGAAGTTAGATTAACACATTTGGTTCTGAGACTCGAAAAATTTAATTATATAGTTGCTGCTTAGCTGCTGATGTACGGTGTGGATGCTCCCTCTGAATGTTTTTATCTAATCCAGCTCTTCCTTCTTGTTTATTTAAGTTCATAACTTGCTAGTTCGTGGGTTTGGATCAGTGGCGGAATTTGAATTCGGGTACAGATGAGGTGGGTGTAAAAATTTGATAAATTTTTTCATTGTCAGCAGAGGTAAACACTAAAAAAAATCTTATTTTTTGGTAAAATTTTCAATTTTTTAGTGTAAAATGTATTTTCCCGTTAAATCCAGATGGGGCGGATACCTCCTCCAGAGTACACTATATTCCGCCACTGGTTTGGATGCTATGTAACATCCATCTAATTGTATGTACAATATTTCCTTTAAAAGAAGACACCATTTAATATTCAATATGTAATTGAAAAGGAAAGACACATTTCATTAATGTACTTAGTTATAGAACCCGTGAAAATACGGGGCTGTTAAAAAAAATGTATCATAATTATTTTTAAAAAAGAAAAAACACAATAAAATAAGTGTTGAACCTCTTATAAATTCGGGTACAGATGAGGCGAGTGTAAAAATTTGATAAATTTTTCATTGTTTGCAGGGGTAAACACTAAAAAAATCTTATTTTTTGATAAAAATTTTCAATTTTTTAGTGTAAAATGTTTTTTCCTGTTAAATCCGGGTGGAACGCATACCCCATCCAGAGTACACTATATTCTGCCAAAGGTTTGGATGCTATGTAACATCCATCTAATTGTATGTACAATATTTCCTTTAAAAGAAGACACCATTTAATATTCAATATGTAATATGTAATTGAAAAGGAAAGGCACATTTCAATAATGTACTTAGTTATAGAACCCGTGAAAATACAGGGTTGTTAAAAAAACGTATCATAATTATTTTTAAAAAAGAAAACACAATAAAATAAGTGTTGAACCTCTTATAAACTCATAAATACTAGTTCTAAGGACTTCGTCAACGTGATCATAATTATCATTCAAAATTTCCCGTGAGTTGTTTATCATCTTCAAGGATATGAAAGCTTCCGGATGGACTTGCACAACTAAGCTCATATACACCATTTTTCACATATATTATAGACTTGAGTTAGAATGAAGCATATTAAACTTGACAATTAATTTTGAGCACAATTACAACTGTAGCTTAACTTGAAACATAAAAAAATGTTCCTGGACAAATAGATATGCGGTGCACCCTTAATCAAGTTGGTCCATAATATATAACTTCTTCAACATAACACCAACAATCACCCCCCTTAATCGGTTCAATCCACGCTAATCCCACAGACACCAACAATCACCCCCTTAATCGGTTCAATCCACGCTATTCCCACAAACGCATTCAATACCATCTCGACTCACCCGGACCCCCGACCTCTCCCCGGTCACGTCCACAGTCATATTAGTTTGAACCTGTACAACATATAAGCTCATGAGTTACACATTACTCTAAAATCAATTAGTGATAGAGGGAGGTTCTTATAAGCTTATATACGCAAATTGATTTCTTTCACTTTTCGATGTGTGACACAATGAACCGATTAACTCCAACATTTCTAAATATTCAAAAACATAAATTGTCAATATAGGCTTAATGACAACATTCTTTAAACAACACACACACACACACATACAACACATAGAATTTATGAATAATGAAATTACGGTATATAGAATTTGGAGAGCAAGCACCAATATGTGTCCTTAAAATAAATAAATGAAGCTATTAACTTACAACATCACATTTTAAAACCACGGTATTAACTGACATCAGGTTAAGCCAAGTCAAAAAACATACTAATAATTACTCCGTACATGTACAATTACATACCTGATCATCAGGAT
Source organism: Rutidosis leptorrhynchoides (assembly GCF_046630445.1). NCBI lineage: Eukaryota > Viridiplantae > Streptophyta > Magnoliopsida > Asterales > Asteraceae > Rutidosis > Rutidosis leptorrhynchoides. The sequence continues at coordinate 126,337,070 of NC_092337.1, forward strand.
AAATGTTCACAAAACCAGCCATAAAGCCAGGATCATTATTAATTTTTTATACTTGTGTAAACTTGATAAACAAAGTCAAGGAAATCCCATTGACGCACTATTAAAATTAAACCCACTATTCTAACTTATTTGATATGCAATTCAAGTTCTTGAAATATTCTTATAAAAAGAATGATCATAGAAATTCCAAATCACATTCAAACTTCCTTCAGTTGTGCAACTTGTTTCACCATGACGCCTTAGTTATTAACTTACACTGAATTTGATTAATACATTAGGTGATGATGAAAATAGTTGTGCATTCAAAATGTGGGGAGGCAGTATTACGGTTTGCTAACGACATCTTCTAGGACTATCGTTTGACACATTTTATAGTATTGTACTACATGATAACTGTTATTTTACAGTTAATAGATAACTTTATGTACAATCATTTATTGCAGTTCACGGTAACACGTATAGCAACAAGAACAACAACAACAACAACAACAACAACAACAAAACTCAATACCACATAAGTGGTGTATAGGGGAGGTGAGATGTAGACAATTCTTCCCCTATCCGAGAATAAAGACAAGTCATTTCTCCACCCAGAGTGAAAACACTCTCAAAAGTAGAGAAAGGCATCCCTCTCTCTACTCGTTGGATACAGAGATTGCTTCCGAGTGGACCTCCGGCCAATAAGTAGGAAAAAGTTTTTAGAAAAATTAAAATAAATTAAAAATAAAATTGGGACACCATGAAAATGGTAAAATCAAGCTTCCATGAATTTTAAATCCCGCATGAAATTTAATTTAGGCTCTAAGAGTCAGTCATGTCCCGAATAAATCGACGCTTGGTAACTCTTATAGCTATTGTTTACACAATATTTATAAATATAAAATATTATTTTTATGGTATACTGTAGTATTTATCTAATACTATAATAGTAACATCATGATAGAAAAAAAATAATATGTATAAATTAACAAGAGTTGTGTGGAGATCAGAGTCCTTTTATATTACAAAATAATATTTGAAATAGGCGGAAGAAGGTGACGATAACACACGTTTTTTGCATGCTTCTATTCAAAGAAACTGCAACACTACAAAGATTCAGGGATTATTCATCGACAGTGTTTGGGAAGAAAACCCCAGTAAAATAAAAGATGAGGTGTTCTTATACTTCAAAAATGTATTTGAAAGATCCAACAATAGTGAATCAGGGTTAGATGGGTTTAATGGGCTCAAATTTAAAACCATCGATTCAACTGACGCTATTATGCTGGAACTTCCTGTTTCCGAATCAGAGATATGGAGTGCTAAAAAGAATGTGGTGACTCAAAAGTTTCCGGTCCCGACGGTTTTAATCTAAGATTTTTTTAAAAAATTTTGGTGGCTTATAAAATACGATCTCGTGAAAGCCATAGATAGGTTTTGGGAGGAAAAATCAATCTTGAGAGGATGTAATGCCTCCTTTCTCACCTTAATCCCGAAAAAGAAAAGTCTGACGAACTTAAGTGATTATCGCCCCATTAGCTTAATGGTAGCTACTACAAAATAATTGCAAAGCTACTTGCTAATCGTCTCAAGAAGGTCATCCCGAGTCTTGTAGGCTATGATCAAAGTGCTTTCATTAAAGGGAGATACATCCTTGATAGAATTCTAATAGCTAACAAAGCGGTAGATGATCTTAAGACTCGAAAATGGAAGAGTTTAATCTTCAAATCGGATTTTGAGAAAGCCTTTGATAGCTTAAATTGGAAGTTTCTTCTTGAAATCCTAAATATAATGGTCTCCGGGGATAAATGGATATCGTGGATAGGTTCATGTCTCAAATCTGCTTCCGTTTCCGTCTTAGTAAATGGTGCTTCAACTAACGAATTCGTGCTAAAGAAAGGCGTAAGGCAAGGAGATCCCTTATCCCCTACTTTTTTATTTTAGCAACCGAAGGACTTAGCTTGCTAATGAAAAGTGCTATTGACAAAAATCTATTTAACGTACTGGAAATAGGAGCAGATAAAATTGTGGTTTCACATCTTCAATATGCGGATGATACATTACTCTTTGGAGAATGGAATAGAAGAAATGCCTTGAATCTCATGAAAATTCTTAAATGTTTTGAGAAAATTTTGGGTCTAAAACTAAATTTTGCATAAAGTTGTCTATACGGGACATGTGTGTCTAATGATTCCATAGATGTGATGGCCGACCGGGTAAATTTACCATGTCATATCTAAGGTTACCAATTGGGCAAAAAATGAATAAGTTAAATGAACGGGAACCATACATCGAAAACAATCCGTTGTAGACTTGCGAATTGGAAATCAAAATTGATGTCGTTCGGGGTCCGACTCACTCTCATAAAGTCGGTGCTTAGACCATATTTAACCCGATGGGCGTGTTGGCGTGTTGCTGGGTGGGGGTGAGGTGCTTGATGGGCATGCTGGTAGACTGGCAAATAATGGTGGCGTGTTGAGTGGCGTGTTGATGTGTAGCCTGTAGGGTGGGGTATCTTTTATTTCTTTTTCATTTTCTTTATTTTTATTTTTTTAGTTAGTTATATTATTATTTTCTAATTATAAAAACAAATTAATTTAATAAAACATACTAAAATAAAAATTAATAATACGATTATATTTAATAAAAAAGTCCTAAAATAAAAAATTACAATAATTAAAAAGACCTAAAGTTACTTTATTTTTATAAAGTCCTAAACATTGAAAAGTACAATTATATAAATATTAAAGCTACTCGTCATCATCCTCATCCGACAATTGAATTTAGTCGTCGTACTCTTTCAACAAGTTCTTATTCATCTTTATGCAACACTTCTTTTCCTTCGGGTTTCGTATGTTATTAATGTCCAACGACAAAATCCATTTTGTGGCTTCAAGTGCGGCTTTCATACGTTCCGCCTTGGTGATTGTGTCCATTTGTTGAAGCTTTTTCTTTGCAACTTCGGTCTTGTACGCGTTAACTTGTTCACATAACTCCTCAAATTTTGAAGAGTTTGTTGATTGAGAGCTTTGTGACGCATCAGAAGATACGGAAGTCCTAGCCGCCTTCTTTGCTTGATTCCTTCAAATGAGCCTTGGAATCAGATCATCACCTAAAAGCATATTATCAAGACGATCATCCATAATATCAATCGTTTGGACCACGTTGTTCGGGTTTTCCACTACGCCTTGGATTGCGTTTTTCGGCCTCATAATAACCTTGAAAAGTTTTACACCCTCTGTCCACATAACGCCATTTTCCCGATAATGCATATTCATTTCGAAAACGTACTTTTTCGTTATTGTTGAATTTTCTCATTACGGTAGCCCACAAAGATTAATATTTTTGAAAGTTTCCGATAATCGGATTCTCAGACGCATCAAGCCAACATTTCGCAAACCAAACCTCTTCGGCCGATGTCCAAACTCTTTTTTGGCACGGTTGGCATGCCTTTTGTTTGTCTTTACGTTTGTGACTTCTTCTTCTCCTCGCGCCACCAGGTTGTCCGGGCTCTACTTCGGTTTGTGATAGAGTTTGTGGTTGGGTTTGTGCTTGTGTTTGTGGTTAGGTTTGAAATAGTTGTGGGGATAACTTGAGTTCTCTTTGAATTTCTTGTAGTTTTAAAATTGTTGTAGTTGATGGACTTGTTGTTCAATTTCTTGTGGGTTCATATTTAACGAGCAATTTGTATAGTTGGCAAAACCAAGTCCAGTTCGAGATTGGTTTGAAGATGACGTGCCGGGAGATGTCGGCTCGCCGCAGCCGGTTAAAATGTTGTTAAACATCGACCACTCGTTCGAGTGTGACATTTTTTAGAAATTTAGTGAAGTAAAGTGTTTGAAAATGTATATGAGATGAAGTGTTTAGAAATGAGGTGTGAAAAATGGTTGAGTTTGAAATGTATATATAGATGAAATTATTCAATTTATTTGATCTCTTTGAATTCGATCAAACTATCCGTTGCATATGAATCACCCATTCACCATTGAACACGTGGCCAGGCACGGGTCTTCTTCCTCCGTGTTAAGTTCCAGCGCACCAACCCTCACCCCCTCCAGCACGCCGTGTTAGCCGCGTGCTAGCGGCATGTTGGGTGCACATTTGGTCCAACACGGGTGCGTTAGAGATAGTCTTAGTAGCCTTCTGTTGTACGCTTTCTCCCAATTCCGTGCTCCTTCGGGTGTCATCGATTTGCTAGAAGGTATGCGTCATAACTTCTTTTGGGGCGGGTCGGACGAAAACACTAAAATGTCTTGGGTTAGTTGGGATGCCATTCTTTTGAGTTATGATCGGGGCTAGTTTAACATCGGTTCGCTCAAAGCTAAAAACTTAGCTTTATTAGGAAAGTAGTGGTGGCGTTTTCGTATGGAAAATAACTCTTATTGGGCAAGAGTAATCAAAAGTATTTATAGGCGAGACGGGGGGTTAGGATATTTTCGTGCGCAAATCAGTACCAACAGTGGTTCTATTTGGCATAAGATTACAACATTTGGATGTGATTTTAAGGAAATGGAACATCAATTTCTCTGCTTCCTTTGTTAATACGATTGGCAATGGCGAAGATACATTTTTTTGAAAAGATATTTGGCTTGATAACATGTTGTGTGAGAAATTTGGTAGATTGTACAGATTAGAAACAAACGAAAATGCTATTGTTACGAATCGAATCATTAGACATGGTGCAGCTTGGACAACTAACTGGCATTGGCATAGAGACCCTTCAGGAAGAACAAACGATGAGCTTTTGGCGCTTCTTAACTGTTTAAACTCTTTTGAATTTGCAAGCAATCAGAAGGATTCATGGGTATGGTCACTACAAAATAGTGGGAAATATTCAGTACATGCCTTCACCTGTATCCTAAATGATCTTTTGCTTCAGCACTACTCTTTACCAACTGCAATTATGCGTAACAACTATGTCCCACAAAAGCTTGGCATCCACATATGGCGAACGAAACTAGGGAGGTTACCGGTTCGGGTCGAGCTGGATAAACGCGGTATTGACATAGACTCATTCCGATGCCCTCTATGTAATAACGATGTGGAAACAGTTGAACACGTGGTTCTCAATTGTTTGAAAGTTAAAGACATTTGGGTTCGGGTTTGTCGATGATTCAATAATGGCAATGTCAATTATTCCGGGCTAGAAGATATGTTTCAAGGGAAGATATCGTGTGCAAATTCTACTTCAAAAATCAGGCAAGCTATAGAATGGGTAACATGCTATACGATATGGAGATACCAGAACTTTGGTTTTTGAAAACAAAGTTTAGAATTTCTGTTCGATGGTCAAAGAAATACAAGCTAAAAGCTTTCTCTGGATTTCCTCAAGAATAAAGAAGACCAATATCGAATGGTGTCAGTGGCTTTTACATCCAAGTGTATACGATGATCATGCTTAAATTGTAGTTAAGTTAGATCTTCAAATGTAGACCTGTTGTCGATGTTTTGTTCTCGTTTCTTTGTCTGTTCATGATCTCACGCACGTCCTCCATGCAATTTGATATTCCTTGTACTGATCCTCATTCATATTAATAATATTTGTTGTTTTGCCTTTGAACAAAAATAATAATAGTAAAATCATTAAAACAGTACTCCTTAATAAACTATTGGACTGATATATATTGTAAATGTTGGGCTGATATATATTGTAAATGTAGGCAGATGTTGGACTGTTAGGGGTTGAGCATCACCCTCGCTACTGAATATAATAAAGATAAATGACAAATGATAGAAAATAAAATATATATGATGTAATGTATATTCAATTCGTTATACCTGTTGTCTTCATTTATAAAAAGAAAAGAAAAACATAAATGTAACATTGGGCGTAGGATAGCAGATTAGAATGAAAATTTTTGGATAAAGAACGTGAATGGCACGTGGGAGAGGACGGAGAAGTGGTACGATGAATCATACGGCTTACAATTACGGGGATCATGGTGGAGTGGTTGGATTGCCTTTTATTCTTCTAACTCCACTTTCATTATATTATATTCCGAGTTGGATTATTATACTTACTTTACTTATATATTTTAAATAAATGCAAAACTACCGTTTATAGTTTCTTTTATTTTTTATTTGGCATATATGAAGCAACATTTTTTTTTTTCATTATCACATTCAACATTCTGATAGACATGAACTCCAAATTCTCCCAAACTTTAAAACCGACATTTCCAAATTCAATCCCTATAAATCTTCAACATCCAAATTCACAACCGAACAATTACAATTACATACATCATAAACACAAACATAATTCTTATCCTAAGAAATCCACGGTGTTCTTGGGGGGTTTATCTAAATTTACAAATCCTACTACAATAAAAAATGTCTTACAAAACTTCAGAATAATTGAAGGAATATCATGGAGACAAGATCATTCGTTTGCTTTTGTGAAGTTTTTGAATGTATCTTAGGCAAGCAAAGCCATTCCCTACATGAACGGAGCAGTCATCAACGATAGATCTTCAATTAGGTTTCGCTAAAAAATAACTCAAGGTCAGTTTAGCATCTCAAATCCCAAACAATACTGTTCCTGTAATCAATTTATCTCCAAACCAAGAGTTATGTGACATGATTCATCTTACGACACTAATTGTCAACAAAATTCCAATCTGTAACAACCCGACTTTTCCGTTTACTATCATTACTTGTCCGTTAAGTATTTAACGGTGTTTACTTAGACTTGTGTGTTTAATGGAATTAAATGCATATTTGATCCTAGTGGATTACTTGAATTAATATGTTATATTAATTTATGATTTTATTTCGGATAGCGAAATAACTAAAAAACGTTACGATTAAGTTAATCGCTTAGAAAGCTTTTCAGTTTACGGAACTCAATTAAACGACAAAATAATTATTTTCAATAATTATTGACTTTAGGAAAAACTAATTTAATTTATTATTTATTTAATGAATTAAATCCGGTGATTGCGTTTCAACGACTAGTTAACGTATCGGAGACCCTGTACGGTTAACGGCACTCAAAACGGACCACGCGCATACAAGTAATTTAGCAAAACCGAGCCCAGGACACCCCTAGGTGGGCCAATCGGTCGAACCCCCCCCATGGACCCCCTTATGGACTAAAACTTGGGCTACAAGGTTACTTGTTAATTTAATTAGGCCCTAACCTTGAACTATAAATAGAAGCTTATACCACAAACCCTTATTTCTTTTCTTTTTTGGCCGATTGCTTCTCCCCCTTCCCTCTTCTTTTCGTCGATCACCAACCATACCACCATAGCCATCAAAACTCAAATTTAGAAGAAAACTTAAGCATAAACGTTGTTCCAATCGTCGTTCTCTACGCGTACGTACTAGCAATTTGATATTTTAAGGTATAACTTGTAACCCTAAATTCTATAATTTAGATTTTTGTTCAATTACATGGTGTATTCAAGTCTAGTGCTCAATTAATGGTGTTTTGCGTTGTAATTTATCGTTTAATCGATCAATTGATGTTGTTTGCATAAAAAATGAATTTGTATTTTAATGATCTGATAAAATTGACATGTGGACTGATCTTGTAATATGTTTAGATGGATAGATATCTACAAGTTATTAATTTTGGACTTTGATTTTGCTTGATTTCGTTATCGTATGCTCAAGATATACTTAATCGAAGTTTTGACTAGGTTATGCTCGCAATACGAATTTTTTGACTTGAATGCTTTGTGATTTAGTTAATGAAAAGTGTACTATCGTATTCCTTGTGAAAAATCATGCATGTTAGACTTAAGATTTGCGTCAAAAGCTTATGTAATGCTCCCGTTATGTCAAAACGAAGATTTATGTTTTTTAGTGAGCTGAATCTGTTTTCAAAGTTAAATAAAATTATGTAGAGTAAAATAGAAATTGATTGAGGATTTGATATTATGGAATATGTTGGTTTATATGTTACTTGATGTTTTTTTATTTGTATGCCAACTTGCGAAAGTGTGATTTGACATAAGATATGTGCTCGTCTAAGTGATGTGTTTATTTGTTGACCAAAACTAAAAGGTCTGTAAAGATTGATTAAAATGTACGAATTGGCTAAAGAGATGTCTTTAATTATTTTATCACTAAAATTTTGGGATGTTTTGAGAGGACTCCAATTAGCCATTCATCAAAATCTATTTTCTATATTTTTTGAGAATTGTTTCAAAACTGACGCGCGTGCTGAAACTGATTTAGTAAACCATAACTAGACCTTTTCTCATTTCTGACTTTTAGATATCGTATGAGGCTGGACTTTTTGAAATCGATTTTGAGTCTAGTTGTTATCTGGAGTTGGTCATAATTTTATGAATTATGTGCTATGACTTATGGTTGTATCTTTCTACGATATACGTATTTAGAAGGCATGCGTTAAACTGCGAATGTGCAATTTGCTTAACTATGAACTGTAAAGTGTTACTTGACCTAGGTTTGACATGTTGACCATGTTTGCATGACCTACTGAGATGTTTGACTTTAGTTGACCACTTTGACTGAGTTGACTTTAGGTTTGACTTTGGTTGACTTTTGTTGACTTGCTTGGACTAGTTGACTTTTAATTGCTTGTTGAGTCAGTCTGAGCACTAGGACTTTGCGTACACTATGGGTTGACATAGTATGACCTATGTGTGTAAACTTAAGATGACCTATTTGACTAGGTTGCGTTGTTCGGTCGAGACTGTTCGAGTACAGTACGTTTTGCTAAGATATTTCAGGTTCTTTTGCTAAGGTGAGTCTACAGTCCCTACTATGTTTTTACATGGATGAGATACATGCTTTTTACAAATGTTTTACATATTAGTCACAAGTACTTAAACAACTATACATATGAGTTCAGATCAAAAATTCATTAGCTTGATTATATTAGTTACTTTATGTAAGCTCGACTTATAGGGACGGTACCGTTAGGTTTGACAAACCTCACCGCAACGTAACTGGTGCTTATTTTGTTGTTACTTGTACACTTGATCGGTGTATGCTTAGAAAGGGTAAAAGGAAGACGTGTAGCGCTTTAGCTATCCGCAAAGGTTAAAGTTTTATAATCAAGTGCTCATGATAATGTATGCTTTTCTTACGATGTTTTCCAGAAATCTTGTGGCCTAACTTACGAAATGCTTTACTAAACCTGTAGATTCACTCAACGTTTTCGTTGACGTTTTGCATGTTTTATCTCAGGTCCATAGAGGTAGTGCTTCCGCTATACGGAAGTTGTCATGCTTGTCTGCTGCTAGAACTGGACGATGTTCAGCATATTTTATCATCTTTATTTCAAGAACAAATATTCGCATTTAAACTATTTACTTATTGAGATGCTTTGGGTTCATTTACGTTGGTTATTTTTGTCAAATATTTTCACGTTGCATTTTCCTTAATAAATGACTTTGCTTTGATAATTAATGCGAATACTTTTCCGAAAACGTCTCATATAGAGAGCATGACCGCTAAACTGTGGGACCAGAGTTAATACACCATTAGTGGATTCTGACGGGGTATTACATTTGGTATCAGAGCAGATCGGTTACCTAGGACTAGGCTGCATTAGAGAGTCGAACGTTAGGACATCTATTGAGTGACTGTAACCCTAGACTTGTTAAGTTACATGAATCCTAGTGACATTACTTGTTACTTTACTTAATTCCTATAATGATATGATTATTAAATGAGCTAACCTTGTGTTTTTCTTGAGTGCTAGATGACTTCTTCCAATCCTATCATTCTTACCGACTCCGACACGGAATCCGAGGAAACTGTGCAAGCGCAAAGAAACACCATGCTTGAGTTTATGGACGAAATTGAATCTGAACCCGAGATGCAATCTGAACCGGAAGAAGAGCCGAAAGAAGAAGAACCGAAGGAGGACCCAGAACCCGAATCCGAATCAAAACCTAATTTACCCGACTCACCCACTCGTTCCCAGTCACCTTTTGTTGATCCTGACTTTGTTAACCCCTACGGACCGAGAGGCCAACGTAGGATTCCTAAAGGATCTGCCCGAGCTAATAACCTATTTTGTAAGAGTTTTCGCTATGACAACCAATCACTTGAGATGTGTGAACGTTACCATCCCTATGACACTTCTACTTCTACTTCTAAACCTAGTACATCCACTGCTGCTGCCACTAATGACAACAACACCAATGACCTCGCGTTACGAGTCGAGAACTTGGAGAAAATGGTCGAGTATTTGTTGAAGGAGCTGTAAAAACGAAAATAGAGATCGCTTGTTTGGACTTGTTCCACGTCACATGATATTATTTTATTATTATTGCTTATTACTTGATACTCGCACATACATTGCTAGATGTGGTTTTATTTCCGTGGTGTTACTTATGACATGAAGGATATGTTACTTTCTTTGGTTATGCTTGGTTTATGAATAAGAATTTTATTACTTTAAGTGTTGGATTTACTAATAACTTGTCATGCTTAGTGTTGCTACTACTATTGCTAGTTAGTGCAAATGCTACTAGTGTACACTGTCCTTACTATTGTTACTACTAAGCACTATGTGTCACTACTACTCATTACTAGCACTACTAGAATCGTTATGATTTAATATTATCTACTATGCATCACTTCCCGTTGCTAGTATATTTTTATGTACCGATTTCATTAACACTAACCGAGTGTGTTATCTTGACCAGAAAGATAATGCCGCCGAAGCCAGTTACCCAAGATGATGTTCGTCGGTGGATCACCGAAGGAATAACCGAGGCTATGGCAGAACTCCGTAACGGAACCAACAGCAACACCGTAAACATTGCAAATCAACGGAACCAGGATACCATTAATGCTCAGACCAATAACCAAGCAGGGTGTATGTGATGGCCCCGTCAATTACCCTTAACGGATCCGTCACTTGGTGTAACGACCCGACTTTTTCGACTTTTAATTGTATTTATATCTTTCACGAAACTGCGTATTTGTGCTTACTGTGATAGATTATTTTCTGAGATCATTAATTATGTTAATTACTTTCGTTAATGCCTTGCTACGTGTTTTTAAGTACTAGGTTACTTACCGTGATCCTTGATTTCATTTACGACCGTTAGTGTCACTTAAGGATTAAAACGAGCTACAAACTTGGTACACGTTAAACTTTTGTCATGATTGGGATATTATGGCTACATAAACTTGATTGTTATTTATTAATGACAATTACTTGGTTTTATGGTTCCTTAATTATGCTTAGTGTTTACTAAGGCTTACTAGTCACCCTAATGGACTTTATCTTAGTGGACTTCCAAGGCCCACCCTACTTACTTGATGGGCTCACTTAATGGACTAGTTAATGGACTAATTTAGTCCATTAAGCATAAGACAAAACCCAATTAGTTAATTAGACAAGATTAAGCATGCTTGGTACCATATACTTACACTTTTTAGCCTTTTAATCCATGCCACCCAACATGTACAACCACCACCATGTACCATCATCCAATAGCAAGCAATGGTCCCCCTACCCCACCCCATCAAACCGCCGGCCTACCCCAACACCACCACCACTTCATTTTGTTTTTAACTCTCTCATTCTCATTTCAAAAACACACACACTTATTCTCTCAAATTTCTCTCTACTTTTCTCTCATCTTTCTTGAAGAAACTTGAAGGTTTTGATTCTTTTTCTCTTCTTTTTCTTCTCAAAACCGAAACATCATCATCAATGTTATTTTTGGATTTTGGTTTTTATAACTTCAATCCTCATGATATCTTGTCATCTTTGATCTCTTTTATGATAAAGAAGCAAGAACAAGGATCAAAGCTTTATAGCTTTTGGTTCTACATGAACTTTTAACAAATTTTAAGATCAAATTACTTTATGATCTTCTTTATGTTCAAGTATTGGAACTTAAAGTTCATTTCATGAAGATTCAAATTCATAACTTGATATCTTTTTGTATAAAGGATCCTTACTTGAACTTGTTTATTTTTGACTTTAAATCTATCATTTATGTTTATAGATTTTGATTTGTTTGAGTTTGATGGTCAAAGATTACTTGTTAAACTTTGATCTCATAAATCTTGAAACCAAAGTCTAACTTTGAAAGTTCAAGAACAAGAAAGTATAAGCTTACTAGTTTATGACTTTCACACATGTAAAATTGATCTAAGTTTCATAACTTAAGGTCATCTAACTTGTTAAAACAATAGATCATTTATTCATGTTCATTTTACTTTACAAAATCTAAGTTTCATAACTTATGGTTGTGTAAAGTTGAAAGTCTAAGTGTTTTGACTTAGGGTTTCACCACGAACATGAGATCTAGACTTTTTAGTCTAAGATCTTTAATATCTAGTTAAGATCTAAGCTCTCTAGCTTAAGGTTTTGATTATTTAGTTTGATTCAAAGTTTATAGCTTTATAAGACTTGTATTTGTGTTGAAACTAAGAAAAGTGATGCAACTTTGGTTCATCACCTTGCTCAAACTCTCACATGAGTTGTGTTTTAATTCTTAGTCATGATTATTGTGTTTTGATACTAGAACCTTGGTCAAAAGTGATGCAAACACATCAACGAGTTGTACACTTGAAGCTATAAGCATCAAGGATGAGAACCGTGATGAGCATCAAGCACCAAGAATCTCACCGGAGCACCTTGCTTACTGTTTTATGGATCTGATCAGTCACCTGGTCTGCTGGAAAAGTTGATTTCCAAATATTTCGGTTCTAGTAGATGACTTTTCGTTTAGGCCTCGCCTAAATCCGATGTACGGTTTAGGATTTATAGCCTTCCGAAAGTCACTACGCCCTTGTAATGTTGTGCTGAAATTTCTGACCTACTCGCACTTATACCGTCGCCACGGTCAAACGAAGACGAGTTAGGCTTTAAAAATTGGTCAGCGGTTAGAGGACTCACATACGGAGCTATGGCCACCGGCCTCGTGTCATTTCAGTTTGTATAGAGGTCGTAGCAGCTGAACGAATTCAGCCTTTGTTTCGATCTATATCCTTGATTGAAAACTTACTTTACTTTTTATGTATGATGTTGATGATGATGATACTTAAGACTTAATTTATTTACTCATAAACCTTTTGGGACGATTTACTGACTTAGTAACTTTTGACTTAGGTTGGCGACCTTTCGGACCGATTTACTTGCTTACTTATCTCGTATCGACTTTGACCGCACTTTCAATGTGAGTTATAGCATCCCTTTTTACTTCAACAATTTTTGGGACTGAGAATACATGCGCTTTTTACATTTTACTTACTAGGCACGAGTACTTAAACTTATTGTATGTGTGGGTTATATAACGGCATAAACTTTCCTCTTATCTCGGTAACTTTTAGTCATAGGTTTTTGAACTGATGAACGCGAATCTTAGATATGGATCTATAGGGTTTGACATCCCCACTCGGGCTAGTCGCGCTAGCACTTAACGGGTGTTTAATACTTCGTAGACTTGCGTACTCGCCAAGTGTACTTTTAGGGGGTGATATTTACGTTAAGTTAGTTACCAAGTGCCCACGGTTAAGCATATACTTTTCATACTGTTTTGAATACGAAATCTCGTGGCCTACATTACACTAGTGTTACAATTAAACTATAGCTCACCAACATTCGTGTTGACTTTTAAGCATGTTATTTCTCAGGTGCTTAGACGTTTGATGCTTCCGCTGTATTAGTCTCGCTGTTAGACTTGCTGTGTAGACACCCGCTGCTTTTGTTTAGAGATGTCTCTGCATGAAACTTTTACTTTACATTCACGAAATATGTTACTTTTGAACAATGAATTTGTAATGACCTTTGAGTCTCGTACTTATGTTATTGTTTTCTATTTGTAGAAGCACACTATCGTTTGTTAAACATTTGACGTCGGTAAAGACGTTACCCCTTTTTATGAATGCAAACTTATTTTAAAACAGCATATAGTGTTTGACCTTGTAATGATCCTGTTGTTGATGAACCGTACACGTCAATTTTGTATGGGGCGTCACATTTGGTATCAGAGCTCCACCCAGCCCTAGACTCCCAGGGCCACAGCACCATTCCGGTGGTACTGTGATTCCTGGGGGAAATGGGGACGGTCCTTTCCGTAATGAGCATGGACATTGGGCTAGACGCCTTGCTGATGGACGTGTCGTTCCGATCACACCTAGCAGATATCGACTTATGACCACCGGCCATGCAGATCCACCTTCAGATGATTCAGACGATTCATCATCCGATGACTCCAGCGAGGAGGATTCCGAGGATGATTTCGAGGAGGAGCCTGAGGAGGCACCCATGCAGCCGCCCTCTACCCCGCCGAAGAAGCGGTATCGTTTCGATGGTACCGTTATTCCAGGGGTTAACGGAGGTAGACCTTTCTTGGACGCACGTGGACAGTTAGTTGTGGTTACCGCCCGTAAGCGGGTTGTGCCATATCCTGCTGATCCATTCGTGCGTAAGGTTGCCCGTTATGCACCATCTACTTCTGGTGCTGCACCATATGCACCACCTGCCCCAACAGCATCCCCCGTCGTCAAGGAACTGACGAGGGAAATGCATATCCTCCGTGCTTGGGTAACTGAGCTCGAGGAGCAGATGTCCCACCTGATGGACATCATTTACCCACCATCACTGTAGGATTATTGTATTAGATTTCCTTATGTAACTCTGTTAGTAGTTTCATGTTTTACTCATGTATTGTACGAACCTTATGCGGATGTATGAAACTTTCTTATTAATGAATAGAACTTAATGTTGTTTAAATTTTTGCACGGTGTTCTATTTACGCTACTGTATGATGATTTTGTGATATCTGTATCTGGTTGCTTTACTTAATTAATTGTGTGTGGTGTTGATTCCATACTGGGTGCCTTATGCTATAATATTATTGAATGCTGGATTTTGACTTGAGTCGAAACTTTTGTTTAGAGGAACAATGGCAAACGTAAGAGTCCCAAGGGAAACACCCACAGCGGAACAGATTGAGGAAATGATTGCTGCTCGAGTAGCTACAGCTATGGCGAATGCCAACCCCCAAGCTCCACCCGCTAACCAGAACAATCATGACGGGTGCACCTATAAGGAATTTTAGAGCTGCAAGCCCCACAATTTCAGTGGTACTGAGGGGCCAGTTGGACTGACAAGGTGGTTTGAGAAGTTGGAAGCTGTGTTCCGTGTGAGCCACTGCTCGGAAGTGAACAAAACTAAGTACGCCTCATGTACTCTGTCGGACGGCGCTTTAACCTGGTGGAACACGCTTTCTCAGGCTAAAAGAATTGACGAGGCTTATGCTACCCCATGAGAGGAATTCAAAGGGGCTATGATCAAGGAGTACTGTCCCAGAACGGAGATTCAGAAAATGAAAGCTGAGTTTTGGGAGCTGAAGGTTGTGGGAACCGACCTTGATGGCTATAACCGAAGGTACCTAGAACTAGCCTTGATGTGCCCCAGAATGGTTACCCCTAAATTTAAGCGAATCGAACGGTACTTGTGGGGCCTCCCCAAAACCATTCAGGGAAATGTTACCTCTTCCAAACCAGCAAATGTCCCAGAAGCTATGCGCATGGCGCACACCCTGATGAACTAGATCACCCACAAAGAATCAGAGAAAGCGAAATCAGAATCAGGAGCTAGTTATGAGAAGCGTAAGTGGGAAGGAAACAAAGGAAAGGTCTTTGATCAAAACCCAGCTAAGAGGCATGAGAGTTTCAAGGGAAACAACGACTGGAGGAACCCCAACCCGACCCCTAGATTGAACCCTAACTATAAGGGTAGTCTCCCACAGTGCAAGAGATGCTACAAGCATCATACTGGGTACTGCAACGTGGTCTGTGAAAAGTGTAAAAGGACTGGGCACATTGGCAAGTACTGCAAGATCACCACCCCAGCTGTGAAGACAAACCCTACTAGACCAAGATAGTGTTTTGAGTGCGGTCAATAGGGCCACTTCAAGAATGAGTGCCTGAACAAGAAGAAGGATGCCGGACCAGCACGTGGGAGAGTTTTCAACATAAACGCTATAGATGCCCGTGAGGATCCTGATTTGGTCACAGGTACATTCACTTTCAATAATCTATTTGCTTATGTATTATTTGATACCGGTGCCGATAGGAGTTACGTATGTAGACATTTTAGTTCTAAGATAGACTGGTCGTTAGTGCCTTTAGACGAGAGTATTCTGGTGAACTAGCCAATGGGAAGCTTGAGAAGGCTGACCAAATTGGTCGAGGAGGTATAATAAACCTAGCTGGTGTGGATTTTTAGATTGATCTAATACCCATCAAATTGGGAAGCTTTGATGTGATTGTCGGTATGGACTGGTTGTCCAAGGTAAGAGCTGAAGTTATCTGTGGGGAGAAGATCCTCCGGATACCTCACGAAGATCGTGAGCCTCTGATTATCTATGGAGATAGATATAGTCCGAAGTTGAACCTCATTAGTTGCATGAAGGCACAGAAAACCATGAGGAAAGGGCATTTTGCTATTCTGGCGCATGTGAAGAAGTTAGAAACCGAGGAGAAGAGCATTGATGATGTATGAATTGTGAATGAATTTCCCGACGTCTTTCCAGAAGAGTTACCTGGATTACCGCCGCCGTGATCTGTGGTATTCCAGATTAATTTAGTGCCGGGAGCTGCACCTGTAGCTCACGCACCTTATCGACTTGCACCTTCCGAACTGCAAGAGTTGCAGAGTCAACTGCAGGAACTGCTAGACTAGGGATTTATCCAACCAAGCTCTTCGCCTTGGGGCGCTCCTGTTTTGTTTGTGAAGAAGAAGGACGGATCTTTACGCATGTGCATCGACTATCGCGAACTCAACAAATTGACGATTAAGAATCGGTATCCCCTTCCCGGAATTGATGATCTTTTCGATCAGCTGCAAGGATCAAGTGTTTACTCTAAGATCAATTTGTGATCCGGTTATCACCAGTTGAGGGTGAAGGAGAGCGATCTGATGAAGACTGCGTTCAGAACCCGTTATGGTCATTATGAGTTTCTCGTGATGCCATTCGGTTTAACCAACGCACCTTCTGTATTCATGGATCTCATGAATTGAGTATGCAAACCATACCTGGACAAGTTCGTTATCGTATTCATAGATGATATCCTCGTCTACTCCAAAAACGAAGAAGAACATGAAAAACATCTTCGACTAGTGTTGGAACTTTTGAGACAAGAGCAACTTTATGCCAAATTCTCCAAGTGTGAGTTTTGATAGGTCAGATCATGTTGAGATTAGAAGAAAAGATAAGTTAGAATGAGATTCGGTAAGTGTGAAGGAGATTCGGTATTAGAGAGAATTAACAAGATTTACATTCCACAGCTTATAGAACTCAGTTACAATGCAATGGCTATCTAATTAGGACTACTTAGGTTCCTTATATAGCCCTCTTCTAAGGAACCATCAATTAAGCTTATTTCACATTAACACTATACAACTTCGGGGTCCTAACAATCTCCCTCTTAGTGTTAAATGTGAACTTTACAATATAATCCTATTGAAAACATCTAAAGGAACTTTGTTCCTCTGAAGTGAACTTTAGATTTGAATCCCTTGAGATTCTAATATATTCGTATGTTCACTCTTGTCTTTAGACGACTTTTCAATCTTGTGAGAATGTATTTGACAATCTCATTATCTTCAGTTGAATAGCAGTTATTGATTAGTCTCCATCTCAAATATTTGAAAGCATACATCAACGTTCCTTCTGAGTATCTTCTGAAATCTGAGACTCTGATGAAGATCTTTGTATAGTGAGAATTGACAAACACAAACCCCTAAGGACTGTCACTTACTTCAAGTAAGGACATATATCTTAGCTCTTCGATTACTTGATTTGGCGGTTTGATTATGAGCTTTTTGTGTCCAGATTCTAACCCCATCTAAAAATCGTGAACGGACATCCATCTCATCGAGTCAAGAATAAATATGTAGACTGCCTTCATCGCAGTAGCATGATAAATTGTTGCAGATTCATTCAAGTTAATCAAGTAGTTGTAAATGAAAATAATGTCGTCCATCTTTAATCTATCAAAATCTGCTTCAGAGAATTGATAATCTTCATCATCCATTCTTGTTACCTGAAACAATGGCATCTTCACTCCATCCTTGTTAATCATCAAAATCTTATTTATGCTTTTGATCTCTGAATTTCGCTGAACTTGAAGTTTCTCTTCATTCTTCAATTTATATTTGTCACGAACACTCAGATAAGCTTTGTGATATTCTGGTTTCTTATGATATTTCCATGCACCCAGAACACTCATTGATGCAGAAAGGACGAGATCAGAATCACCATAGATTCTATACGCTTATTGTTCAATGAATGGTGAACGAATAATCATCTTCTCTTCTTCCTCACTTAATTGGAAATCAGTATCACGCTTAAGAACAATCTCTGCAATTTGAAATGGAACATTCAGATCAGGAGGAGTCGTAGTATCTTCCTTGCCATTAGAGAAAATCTCCTCCTCAAAGTGTATCCCAAATTCATCAGTTGGAGATGACAAGTTAACAAATTGACGATCGTTGAATTCATTGGCGACACTCGACGACCCCTTCAAAATATCTTCAATATTATCAAAGTTTTGATTATCCTCTTGAGCTAACTTATTATCTACTTGATCAGCTGAATCCATAATCATAAGCATCCCTGAGTCACCCTCTCTCTGACCTTCCGATTCATCTAGAAATCTTTCACACTGAATTTCCTCAATTTCATCGCTTTCAGAATCAGATATATCAACAACATCTTGATCCTTATGTTGACTAGATGTACCAGCTTCATACGTTGATCTTTGAAAACCACTGGACCAATAATCACCTTGTCTATTCTCCCCCTCATGAAGATTGTCGGGATCGAAATCATCATGATCAAGCATGTGAATTGGTCCATGTGACTTGCATGGAGATAATGGATATACTATCCTTGCTTGCTCAAGATAAATCATCATAGTCTCGCAAACTTCATCAAGATCAGTTCGTTTAGCAAATTCAGCAAGATATAGTTCCTCCACCTCATTGTCAGAGAGATATCTTAATTCATATTTATTCAAAATCCGAGAAGGTGACCCAGTTGGTGAAAGAACAGTGTAACCACGAACAACATCAGCATCAGCAGCAACCGTTGGAGGCGATGTCGGTGGAAGTGTTGGATTTGCTGTAAGGGCATGTAAGGATATATGTGCGGTATTGTACTTATATGTAGGGATGTACATACTACTAGTCAGATTCGTGATATCCACTTCTGATGGAGGTTGGGCAACAACCGGAGTTGTCGCCGATGAAGATTCTTTCAAAGCATCCGCCTCCATGACTTTAGTATCATGGGACTCTGACAAAGTAGTAGAACTACCCGTCGGTTTTGATCTCGCAGAGATATTGCTATCTCCGACTCCTGAAATCATTGATATACCATGAGGTGGTACATCTCTTTCAGTTAACCACTCTTCCTCCAGACCCTGAGATTCAGAATCTAGAAGAGAAGTGGTTTGAATCAATGGATCACTTTCATGAACCAAGGGATCAGTCTACTAGAGGTCTGATAAATATCCCGAAGGATTGTCATGTTGACTCGTTTCCATGGGGCGCGACAGATCTCCCTCATCAAGATAAGCCGGACCTCGAGACCCTGTTGTACGTTGAGGCACAGGAGGATTTCCAGCCGATACGCAGGGTGCCTTTTCAAGATTTTTCGGTCCCCTTCGGCCGTTCTGGACTTCAATGATTGAGTTTCTTTAATCGATTGATTCAACGCTGACTTTACTGCAGAGGAAGACTTTACTTCCTTAGATGCCGAAGCATCTTTCTGTGTAAGATTTATTGTTAAGTCCTGTTTAGATTGGATGGGCTTAGTGGTCTTTTTACCATCCTTGCGTTTAGCTCGCTTGCGCTTCATTTAGCATAGGGCTTACTGTTATTATTGGATATGATACGGAGATAGGTGAGGGTGACCTAATCGGCTCTAGGTCTTGGTCCGTATCACCAAAAGTTGGAGTAACTGTTTGGCGGACGATGGGTGTCGAAGTCCTAGATCTAGTTACTCATTGGGTTGGCAGAGTCTGAATCATCAAATCAGGTATAAATCAAGTTCTCTTAGGAGAATGTTCAGGAGATGACTCAGTTGCTAAAGAATCATTGTCACTGCACACTTCGGGTGTTGTTGAAAGGGTTGGTTCAATCCTAGGTGAACTAGGCTCCCTGATCCTCACGGGTTGAGCTTGGTGTGCTGCCCTAGAACGTTTAAAGTTCACCCTAAGTGGAGGATTAGCTGGCCCGGGTGGTTGTACTACAGGTTCCTCTACAACCTCTGGGGCTGGAACCGTGGCGGGTTCAACTTGTTCTTGTTGTATCGGGTTCGGAAGAGGTATTCCTACAGCCTCAAAATAAGAGCGCATTCGAGCGTCTTGGGGTACAGCTAGCCCTACAAGCCAATTTGGAATCGGCGCAGTGAATTGATTGTCAGAAATCACTGGGGTATTCATCTTTACCTCCCCAAATCTTTTCATCGGTAATCCATGTGTACCTGGTACAAAAATATTTGCATTTCTGCAAGCAGTGATAGCATCATGGATAAAGATACAGAAAAACCTTTCACAAGGGATATATGAACCCCTTGGCTTATCAACTTGTGCCTGAACCAGTTCCCATAGATGTTCAGGATAGTCAGGAGCCTCTACTCTTATGAAAGAGTAGAACAACTTCAGCATTGGCACGGTCAGGCTGTTGGATCCACTCCTTGTCATCAGCAAGAATTTGTTGATGATTGAGAAGATCACATACTACCTTGAGTGCAGATATTTCTTCTGGAACTTAGCCGGTGGAATATTGGTAGCTCCAACATAACCAAGATCGAAGACTGCGTTCATCATTTGCTGAGTAGCAGGGAAAGCAGGAGCATTCTGTACAAGAGGAAGTCTGAAGATCCTCCTGAAATCAGCTTTAGTGATACTCCTCATCCCTTGAACTCCCCTTAGTTGAAATTCAAATCGAGGTTGAGTTCCCTCTGGATTTTCAGTAGTAGGTTGTGTAGCTTCCACAAACCTAATGGTTCTATTGAGTAGCTCCAGATCTGTCATAGGTACACTGACAGTTGAGCTTAGATCAGGCCATAGTGTATGCCTCTCTTGTATTGCAGTCCCGTAATTGCAAGGAATGTTGGTTTCAGAGTTGATGAAGTGATTATTCGCCATTTAGCTGTATGAATAAGAAAGAGAAGACCACAAGATATTTAACATAAAGCACATATCTCTATTCTTATTTGCCTTTGAAATCCTTTGTATTTTTCAAATTTTATAATTTTTATGATTTTTCTAAGGTAAAAACATCATTTATTCTAAATATGAACAAGTAATTGACAAACATGACATTCATTCGATATTCATTACAATATAAAGTCATCATGCAAAGTCAATTATATAACACAAAGAATCAGAACAGCACTTAGTCAATTTTAAGCAAAAATCAAGCAGATTCGGTAGTCATGAAAACTTGAGATTCTGTAACCAAATAAGCTTGAGTATTCATACCAAAGACTTAAATAAAGCGTGCAAGATTTATCAAGTTGAAAATCTCAAATTTTGAAAGTACCAAATAGCAGACTCGGTATAATGCCAAGAACAGATTCGGTATCTTCAAAAATCACATATTATCACTCAAACATGCATATTCAGTCTTATATCATGCAAAAACATAGTCACAATCAATTAACAACTCAAACAAATCAGAAAAACATGTTAATGACTTGAACAGACTCGGTACTGTAGCAAGAACACATTCGGTATATACAGAATCTATCAAATACTCAATTAAACATGTAATCATACTCGGTCAATTGATAGATCAACTAATTTAACATGGATTTGACAAGATTTCATGTTAATCAACTAAATCAGATGAGTTTAATCTAAGAATTAAGAAATACGACTCAAATTCGGTATAAACAACATTTTTCAAAATTAAGTGTCACAATCATGTTATTTGCTTGATTTTCTGGTTTATTAATGTTCAATTATCTCAGATCTACAACATGTGATATTTAAATTCAATTAAAACAAGAATATACTAAAGATTTGAAGATACAGAGAGACGGATTCGGTAGATTAGGCAGACTCGGTAGTTTTGATCAGATTCGGTATGCAATTAGGAAAAAGTAAAAGAAAGTTTGACTTTGAGCCTGCTATTTATAGATACCGAATGTTTTGAAGACATGGGCTTTACCGAATGGGCCTTAAGTACCGAATGTAGTCCATTTTCATTTTTAGACACATTGCACTTCAAACTTTGACAAATCTTTATCAAAAATCATTCAAGATTATCACATTTTTGATGGAAAACATTTCTGAGACAATTGTTGAAAATTTTGAACTTACCGAATCTGCACTGTTGGTTGTCAGATTCAGTATAATGCTAAAATTAGCATTTATTCATTCAAATACAAACCTTTTTGGATTTTATATTTTCCAATTTTTATGAATTTTATCAAAACAAGATTTGTACTTAGAAAATTTTGAATTAAGTACAAAGTACAAATCTTCAGTGATACCAATTGTTAAAACGGGTTGCATACTGAGATGTATACAAGCCTTAGTGAATTATTTCAGATAAAAACAAGGAATTTATAAAATTCACTATAGAAAAACAATTTTCTTTTCATGTTCGCCCCTTTTCTCCCCCTCAAAATGTGATATACAAGAAAGTAAATCACTATTTTGATATATTCCCAAGAAAATGAGTTAACTCCCCCTTGAAATATGATATCAATGAGTTACCTCCCCCTTTCGTAACCACTGAAATTTAATCCCAGGAAATTAACAGAATTCTAAAAGTAAGGCTCCCCCTTGAAAGATGTTATCTAAATCAAAAGAAGTAGTTGCTCCCCCTAGAATGTATCTACTCCCCCTAAACACAAGATCCTAAGTATAAGTCCCAACAGATCTAAGGAATGTCAAGCACTATACTCTACCATACCAATCTCTTTGATCAAGAACTTTAGCCTAAGTTCATCTAAAGGCTTAGTGAACATGTCAGCTAAATGCACTTTGGTAGGCACAAAGTATAACTCTACATCCCCTTTTTCTACATGGTCCTTAATGAAATGATTACGAATATCAATGTGTTTAGTCTTAGAATGTTAGACCGGGTTGCTCGTAATTGTAATAGCACTTTCTGAATCACAGTAAATTGGGGTGTTAGAAATCTTAAATCCATAGTCCAAAAGTTGAGTTTGTATCCACAAAACTTGTGAACAATAGTGAGCTGCAGCAATGTATTCAGACTCAGCTGTTGATAAAGACACACATTTCTGCTTTTTGGATGACCAACCAACTAGCCTATTCTCCAACATCTGAATTGATCCAGATGTGCTTTTTCTATCAACATGGCAACCGCCATGATCCGCATCAGTATAAGCAGTGAGATTGAAATTGGATCCATGTGGATACCAGATCCCAAGGTTAGGTGTACCTTTAAGGTACTAAAAAATCCTAACAATCGCTTTGGAGTGAGATTTCTTAGGGTTGGACTGAAAGCGGGCACAGACAGTTACAACAAGTGTAATGTCTGGTCGACTTGCAGTCAGATACATTAAAGAACCAACCATGCTTCGATAAAGCGTAACGTCAAAGGGTTCCCCATTAGCATCAGTATCCAGTAAAGTCCTAATTGGGGTTGTCATTGGTTTTAAATCAGTCATTTTAAAAAGTTTTAGCATATCATTGATATACTTTGTTTGACTAATAAAAATCCCATTTGGTAATTGTTTTACTTGTAACCCCAAGAAGAAATTTAACTGGTCAAGCATGCTCATTTTGAATTTGTTGGCCATAAGGTCACCAAATTCTTTGCATAAGGCCGGAGATGTGGAACCAAAAATAATATCATCAACGTAAATTTGAACCAAGAGAATGTGACCGTGGTTTTTACGAATGAATAGCATTGTATCAATCGTTCTACGAGAGAAGCCATTGTCCAGCAAAATACTTTGTTAAGGTCTCGTACCATGCACGCGGTGCTTGCTTCAGACCATATAAAACTTTCTCTATGTAGTAGATGTGGTTAGGATGAATGGGATCGACAAACCCTTCTGGTTGATCAACATAAACTTCCTCTTGAAGATGACCGTTCAGAAAAGTAGTTTTGACATCCATTTGAAACACCGTGAACTTCATATGAGAAGCAAATGCAAGGAAAATACGAATAGCCTCAATCCTAGCAACCGGAGCAAACGTTTCGTCATAATCAATACCCTCTTGTTCTCGATATCCCTTGGCCACAAGACGTGCCTTGTTTCGAACCACAATTCCATCAGAATCCTTCTTGTTCTTAAAAATCTACTTAACCCCTATTGGTCGTTGACCCGTTGGTCTTGGAACTAATCGCCGTACTCTTAACCGTTCAAATTGATTGATCTCTTCTTGCATTGCTACCAACTAGTTCGGATCTAGTAAAGCTTGAGCAACCGTTGTTGGTTCAATCTTACTAAGAAAGGCAGTGTAAAGA
Source organism: Rutidosis leptorrhynchoides (assembly GCF_046630445.1). Classification (NCBI taxonomy): domain Eukaryota; kingdom Viridiplantae; phylum Streptophyta; class Magnoliopsida; order Asterales; family Asteraceae; genus Rutidosis; species Rutidosis leptorrhynchoides. Next base: position 126,361,473 of record NC_092337.1, read on the forward strand.
CACATATTCCGAGTAGCCCTTCGAGTTGAGACTGGAGCAGATGCATCACCAATGATAATATCAATTGGATGACTTTTAGTCCATCGGTTATTATGTGGAAGAGGTTGTACATCAGTGGTATCCATTGAAACATCAACCGTTGTTGACATTGAGCCTTGATCCACTTGATCTGATGTAACACCATCTAATGATTCAATTGAGTAACTGGAGAAACAACTGGAGTTGTATCAACTGATGAATCTTGAATTGGTTCAAGATTATCTGTATCTGGAGGTGGGAGGGAGGATGAAGAAGCAACAGGTGAATCAGTTGGTGTTGTATCTTCATCGAAAAGACTTGATTGAGTCTCCACAGTAGTTGACTGTGATGGTGTAACCGGTACGGTTTGAACATTTGTATTCCATTGAGGAGCATAAAGACTATCAAACAAGATATCTAGTTCCTCTGTTGTTACCGTAGGAACACCATTCTTCAAGAAAATTGAGTTTTGCGCTGAAGAAGTAATAGACAGGTTAGGATTGGGTTTTGAACTGAGTTGTTCAAAAGCCATTCCCGATAATTCATCGAACCTTACATTAATGCTTTCCTTGATCGTCTTTGTCCGTTTGTGATAAACACGATAGACAACTTTGTTCGAAGAATAACCAAGAAATATGGCATGATCGCCATGTGTATCAAACTTTCTGAGGCTGTCAAAATTGTTAAGCACATATCATATACAACCAAAGACACGGAAATATTTGACATTTGGGTGTCTACCATATAGTAACTCATAAGGAGTTTTATCAAAACGTTTATTAATGATGCAACAATTTTGGGTATAACATGCAGTAGAAATGGCTTCCCCCCACAATTTCGAAGGTAGTTTGGAGTAAGCAAGCATCGTTCGAGCTGCTTCGCACAACATACGATTATGTCGTTCGACTACTTGATATGGCCGAAACGGACGGTTTTTTTATTCGCGCGGTGTCGTCAGGCCGCGGCTCGCCAGGATCAGCCACTCGTGGGAGGAAGGTACTGTTTTAAATTTATATTTAGCGGGGCCTAAATCTTACTACTCCTTATAAGTAAAGGATGTATGACCTAGAGTCGTATTATTGAGATATCAGTAGAATCGAACCTATATTTAAGCCTAAGATAGTTAGGGAATAGTGAATATTTATTTTTGGATTTTCTAATTTATAAGACAGATAAAGTAAATGCGATAAAATTCGTAATTCAAATAAGGTTAAAGTGAGTGCATACTATGACTTCATTAGTTATTCTGCCAAGATTATGGAATGCTGGCTCATGAATAGGCAGAGGCCCTGTATTCATTACACTGGTCCTAAACGCCCCTGTCATAAGACATGTCACTGGGTACTGCGTTAGGCTTAAAGATTCTGAATAGACAGCAATGTCCCTTACCCCCGACGCCCGTGCAGTCTGACTACAGGCATACACGTTCAGACGGCTCATCCAATTGAGCGACTCGGTTGGGTGACGTATTAACATTCCAAAATGGTCTAAACTTTCTTAAGCATAATAGAATACATGGTTTACCATATCCGAGAGACGTGATGGTTTCAATGCTTTCGTTAATGATTGGTAAAAGATAGTTAGGCCCTTAAAAAGAGTTCAACCATAAAGAACATCATGGCCAAGTCAAGCTGACTTCCATGAACACGTTCGATTATCCTAACGGTCCAATCCTTTATGTGTCTAAACAAACAGTTCCTTAATTAACTAAGAATCCCTCAAGCGGGGTGCAATGCTTGAGATCGCGTTATGGTGCAGTGTACTGGTCAACACTAACCGGGTTCCATGGCCTTACTTAGGAGAGGTACAGCTTACAACAACCGCTGTGCTTCAGCATACACGTACGAAGTTTATATGCTTGGTAACTACACTAGCATGGTCTAGGACCGACAATGTACTAAGGGTCTAGTCAAATGTTTCACTACGAAAGAGTCCTCAGTTGGAATCCAAAGCTCGATAGACTTACTACAACCGGTGTGCCTCAGTCAATCTTACGTTGTATTCGATAGACTTCTCTTACCAAGGGGTGACACAGATAGTGTCTGAATCGGGGTTCGCGACTTCCCAATAACAGAGCCTATAACTACGTTCTATTAGTTGGAAAAGTGATTGAGTTTAAAGCATAATCGGAAAGCATTTCAACAGCATACACAAACCATAATATTATTTCGGCATTATAACTGCTTACATCATAGCATACACTAAAGATAACTACTCGCTAATCATGGCAACAATATCATAAAATATTATATAAGATAAAGGATAGAAGTACCAGTAGATTAAACGAGTTTTGAATACAAAAGTGACAACTTCAAGACTCCAGACCACTCCTAATACAATCTTCAGCGTTCTTCTCCAGGTACTAGGTTTCCCGCACGGAGTCGAAGGCCTTGAGAGTATGACTAATATTGTACAAGAGAGAGAAAGAAGTGAATTGAAGTGTGTGTTGGAATGAATGACAAAGACCCTTTAAATAGACTAGGATTTTGCCAAAATACGACTGGCAGGCCGTTTGGCAGCCCGTATTTGGCAGCCCGTTTGGCTGGCAGCCCGTTTCTTGGGGCCGTTTGCTGAGCCATTTGGCAGGCCATACTCCATACTGGTAGGCCGTGTGGCAGGCCGTTTCTGGTGCTGGTCAGCCTTGATTTCCTGGATCGTAACTTGATTTCTTATCTTTCACCGTTTTTGCTCTAGAATCTTCGTTTTAGCTCCGATTCTCTTGATTCTTTTTGCACCGCCTTCGTAATTACTTGTTTTTCAATTCTAACCGATGAAGTGGGTATTTTTTCGACAAAGTTTGAATCTTTCTTGTTTTTGGGCCTCAATACCGGGGTGAAAACGTGACTTTTTAGCCGATATCAAATATCCCACACTTAGACTTTGCTTATCCTCAAGCAAACTCTTATTTCCTTAAGAATCTTTTCGGTGTTTCTTTTCTAATAGCCTAAGCGGTTTGCTTTTATTATAAGAGCAAAAAGATAAGGTGAGTCATCTATGTTAGGATTGAAGTTATCTCTGCAAGCATGCGAGGAGGTTACATGACATAGGCTAGCTTTCATGGGTCACTCAAATCACTCAAGTGTTTAGGGTTCCCTATAGATTTAAGAAATGAATACACTCATAGCCAGTCATGCTGCACCCATCGTCATAGGTTTGACAAAGACTCAAATCCTTGCTGCTAATGCGAGAACGGTAGTAATCTCAGCTTTATAGGTCATTTGTCAATGATGGGAAAGGAATTTTGGAGTGGTAGTGAAATTGTTTTTGAGGGGTGAGATAAAAGGGTAATGTAGTCTTTATACAGACTTTTATTCGGATAGATAGGAGTGCTGAAGTATTTTGAGAAGCACTTTTGAACTTTTCTTCAATTGATAATCATCTTTGGTCGAGTTCTCTTTGGCGTTTCTCTTTATATAGTTCTGCTCCTTTTCTCAGAACTTGAAAATCATTTTTTTTTGGAGACTTCATCTCGAGAAACTTTTTGTCGGTAAACTTTTTCAAGACCTTTGCCATGATACTTGAGAGGTTTATAACATCGGGTTTTCTGAAGGAATCTCATTTTCTGAATTTTTCGAGAAATAGTGATGTGGATGTGGTAGTGGAGTAGAAGTAGTGGAGGTGCGGAAGGTTTATTTTTGACAAATGGCTAGTTATTTTGATTACAACCGATTCACGTTTCGCTGCTTGGAGATGTAGATCTAAAGCAAGTTCTGATTCTGAGTACAGACATCAGCACTCTCAACGGAAAATGGTGAAGCATTAAAGATGAATGCTGGTCTTATTTGGGGTGCCTCAGCATAATCAATTTAGGTCGATAATGCCTTAGTCATGCAAAATGCTCTATTAGAGATTTCAATCTAACAAGATTTACACCTTACTTAAGCCTTATTTTTATTGACAAACGTTTCAGGTTTTCAAAAATACTCTTTCGAAAAGAGTTTCTTTTGCAAAAATTTTGAAATTTGGCTTAAGGACTTGGAATCTTCGTAATGGGTTATTATAATACATCATAAAAAGATACCAACATCCCACACTTAGACGAACATTGTCCTCAATGTTCCTAGTGTCCCACACTTAGGAGTTTTAGTTGAAGATTTGGGAGTATTTGTCTAGTGCTTTTATTGGGTGTTATCCCACACTTAGTGATAAGCTAGGATGTGGCATAGTTTGAATCTTGAGCTAGTAGCAAGAAGAAAGAAATACCCCTAGCAGATGCGGCTGGCTTCCAATCTTTGCATCTTTATTGGCTCATTTGTTGTCCTTTATTCTTCTACTCTACTTTATTGTACGGGTTGCCTCCCGAGAAGCACTTTTGTTTAAGGTCATTGGCTCGACCGTAGTGATGTTTCAAAAAGCAAACATTCCTCGCCGATGGTTGTGATCTTGGTCTTCTCGAGGGAATGTGAGTCTTGGTGGGTAAATCTTGAGAAAGTGTCGAACCAATAGTGGTAACAGATCCGGTACTTCTCTTGGAGATCTTCTGAAAGATAAGTAGTGCGCAGTTTCGGTTCTTGATAAGTCTTGAAGTCCGATGAGGATATGATCCACAGCTCTCCTGGTTGACCCATGAATGTCAACCATAGAAGCAGTGCTGGTGTTGATGATTTCTCTGATGGGATGCTCATTTCGGAGGTCTTCAAATAATGTCAGAAACTGTAACTTTAGAATTTCGAAGTCTTCGGAACGGTGATCTCCACAGTAAGAGTCTGTTGCTTTGCACATATTAGTTAAGAAATTAAGCTGGAAAGAAGTGAACAGCAATCCTGATCTGAGTATTAATTTCACCGTCTTTGAGTATATCTCCCGACATCCAGCTTTAAATGTGAAACTAGGATCTTTGGATTCGTGGAAGATACGTGATAGCTGCTTTGTAACATAGGTTGCAATGTTAACTCGGTCTGGTTCAAGATGAGAGAACGGATTGTTTCGCCTTGCTTCCTCCATAACAGTGTCTCGTAAATCTTTGATAATCAGATCAGTGTGGTGATCAATTGTTACGTAAATCACTAGTCTATCTGGTGTGCTTTCGAAATTATCTCTATCCAAAGGAGCGAAAAAGCTGTGAATATCCTCGATCATTTGCAAATCAGAGTGATAAGTCGGGTGTCCTGTGATGCCCCGTACAAAACCATCGTGTACGAATCATCAACAACAGGATCATTACAAGGTCAAATACTATATGCTGTTTTAAAAAGAGTTTGCATTCATGATAAAAAGTGACGTTTTAACCAACGTCAAATGTTTAACATCTGAAAGTATGCTTCTACGAATAGCAAACAAAAATAATAGTATGTGACCCATAGGTCGTTACAAATACATTGTTTCAAAAATAACATTGTTTGAATGCAAATTAAATGTTTCATGCGGTGACATCTCTAATAAGCGCAACGGGAGTCTACAAAGCATGACAGCTATAGCGAAAGCAAGCAAACCTTAAGCACCTGAGAAAAACATGCTTAAAAACGTCAACACAAAGGTTAGTGAGTTATAGCTTAAGTATAACAGTAATGTAAGGTAGGCCATGAGATTTCAGTGCTTCAAACAGCGTTTCAAAACAGTATGAAAAGTATATATGTTCAACCGTGGGCACTTGGTAACTAACTTAACGTTTATAACCCCCTAAAAGTACACTTGGCGAGTGCGTATGTTTACGAAGTATTAAACACCCGTTAAATGCTAGTGCTACTAGCCCGAGTGGGGATGTCAAACCCTATGGATCCATATCTAAGATTCGCGTTCACCGGTTCGAAAACCAATGACTAAACATTACCGAGCTAAGGGGAAAGTTTATGCCGTTGTATAACCCACACATATATAAAGTTTAAGTACCCGTGCCTAGTATGTAAAATGTAAAATGCGCATGTATTCTCAGTCCTAAAATAGTTAAAGTAAAAAGGGATGCTATAACTCACAGTGTAAAGTAGTAAAAGTCGATACGCGGGAATAGTAAGAAAGTAGTTTGGTCCGGAAGGTCCTCAACCTAAGTCAAAAGTTACTAAGTCAGTAAATCGTTCCCAAAGGTTTAAAAGTATGTAAATTAGGTCTTAAGTACCATCATCATTCATCATTAAACAAAAAGTGTAAAGTAAGTTTTAAGTCAAGACTAGGGTTTGAAACAAGGGCTGACTTCGTTCAGTCACCACGACCTCTATACAAAGTGAAATGGGGTGAGACCAGTGGCCATTGCTCTGTATATGAGTCCTCTAGAGGGTGACCAATTTCCAGAACCAAACGCGTCTTTTTTTGACCGTGGTGATGGTTTAAGTGCGAGTAGGTCAGAAATTTCAGCACAACGTTAATAGGGTGTAGTGACTTTCGGGAGGCCATAGATCCTAAAACGTATCTCGGATTAAGCCAAGGTCTAAACGGAAAATCATCTACTCGAACCGAACTAACTGAAAATAAAATTTCCAGTAGCCCAGATAGTTTGATCAGTTCCATAAACAGTAAGTAAATGTGTTCCGGTGGGTTCTTGGTGCTTGATGCTCATCACGGTTCTCATCCTTGATGCGTATAGCTTCAAGTGTACAACTCATTGATGGGTTTGCATCATATTAACCAAGGTTTGACCATCATAACACTAGTTTAAGTCTAAGATATGTAGCACAACTCCCTTAAGAGTTGTATGTAGTTTGATGAACCAAAGTTACATCAAGATCTTAGATCCGACACATACATGAGTTCTACTAGTAATATTAAGCTACAAACTTGAAAGTAAACTAAATAAACAAGATCTTAAGTTGTAGAACTTAGATCTTAGCTAGATCTTAAAGATCCTAGATTAGAAAGTCTAGATCTAGTGTTCTTAAGTTAGATCCTAAGTTATAGAACTTGGATCTTCACTTTAATGAAACCATAAGTTATGAAACTTAGATTTTCAACTTGTAAAATGTATGTAAGCTTATAAGCTTTTATTTACAATAAAATTAGAAGACCATAAGCTATATAAACTTAGATCCAACATAAGTATATGAAGTTATAACTAGCAAGTTATACTTCCATGTTCTTGAACTTATAAAGTTAACTTTTAGTTTCACGAAATATGAGATCAAGATTAACTAGTAATACCTGACCAAATTAACAACATCACAAATTTAAAACATGAACAAAAGAAGAAATAAATTAAATCTACAAGTAATAAGTTCATGGTTGTTCATACTTTGGAAGATTCAAGCTAAGGCTTTGATCTTTAAGAAAGTAAACCTTAAGTTTACAAACATGAACACAAGTATGATAATGAAACTTATGAACTTTAAATCTTTAAACCATTTAAGAGTAGAACCATAAACTAGAAAGTTTAGATTCTTGTTCTTGGTTCTTCATCAAAGAAAAGATGAAAGTAACCAAGATTACATGAAGATTCAAGCTAGAGAACTTAATCTTTAACAACAAAAATTAACAAGTAACAAAGCAAGTAATTAAAATGATGATGATGTATTCGGTTTTGGAACAAGAAAAAGAAGAAGAAAAGTTTTATTACTTACAATATTTGAGAGAAAAATGATGAGAGAAAGTGTAAGTATGTGTGTGTGAAGAAATGAGGAAGTAATACTAGTAAATAAGTATACAAAAAATTTTTTGAATCCCTCCCTCCTAGCCTTCAAAACCGACGGCCAAGGGCCAAATGGGGCAAGGTCAAAAGCAAACTTTCCAACATGGGAGAATGGTATTAAAGTTAAATGGTATGGGAAAGTGGTGTAAGTATACAAGTAACTAGTTTTTACATATCACTAATTAATCTAGCTTATCATTAATGAAATACTTGCATAATAATGGGCTAACTAGTCCATTAAGAGAGTAGGGTGGGCTTCCAAGTCCATGTACATTAATAAAGGCCCAAGTGTAAGTAAGTAACAAATTAAATAAATAAGCCCAAGTAATTAATTACTAACATTAGCTAATTAAAAATGATTAATAATAATTAATCATGAACGTAAATAATATTCGAAATATTATTCGTGTAAAGTATGTGTGTCACAAAGACAAGTCGGGCCATGAAAAGTTAAATACGGTAACAAGTAACACGTATAAGAACACGTTTATTAAAAAACAAGCATTGATAATAAATTATTAATAATTAAACGTTGGAAAAATCCAGGGTCGTTACATTACCCACCTGTTAAAGAAAATTTCGTCCCAAAATTTTAAGCTGAGGTAGATGGAGGAGTTGGGAAAAGGTGAGGATACTTCTACATCATTTGATCCTCTTGTTCCCAGGTAAACTCAAGTCCTCGTTTGGCATTCCATCGTACTCGGACGATCGGAATCTTGCTGTGTTTCAAAGTTTTGACCTCATGGTCCATAATTTCGACAGGTTCTTCCACGAAGTAGAGTTTGTCATCAATGGTAAGTTCCTCCAATGGTATGACATGTTTCAATTCAGCAAGACACTTCTTCAAATTCGATACATGAAAGGTAGGATGAACTGAGCTCAATTGAGTTGGAAGATCCAAACGATAAGCAACGGGTCCAACACGCTCCAAGATTTCAAAAGGACCAATGTATCGCGGGTTTAACTTTCCGCGCTTTCCAAAATGGATCACACCTTTCCAAGGTGCAACCTTCTACATTACACGGTCACCCACGTTGAATTCGAAGTCTTTACGGTTAAGGTCGGCATAACTCTTTTGGCGATCACGGGCCGTCTTGAGTCTCGCTTGAAATTGGACAATCTTCTCAGTTGTTTCATGGACTATCTCGGGTCTGGTGATTTGCGTTTTGCCTACTTCGGCCCAACAAATAGGATATCGGCACTTGTGGCCATACAACGCTTCAAAAGGTGCGGCATTAATACTCGAATGATAACTATTTTTGTAAGAGAATTCGGCTAGTGGCAAATGCCTTTCCCAAGCCTTTCCGAAATCAATAAGACATGCACGCAACATGTCTTCCAAAGTCTGAATCATGCGTTCGCTTTGCCCATCGGTCTGTGGGTGATACGCAGTACTCATGTAGAGACGTGTCCCCAAGGCTTCTTGTAAAGAACGCCAAAATATGGAAGTAAAATGGGGATCGCGATCTGAGATGATCGATAAGGGCACACCAATACGGTTCCTTAAGATCGTGGTACATTTTACCGGCTCCTGGATGAATCGAATATCTCGACTTGTGGGCTTCATCTAGTATAAGGTTCCGTAGATCTCCATAACGAGGTACCCAAATTCTTCCGGCATAGCATCGGAGTCCAGTTTCTTTAACCTCGAATCGAGAAACGAGAATGTTCAAGTATTCGTGAGATATATTCTCTTCCTTGAGAGCCTCATCTTGGGCTGCTCGGATCTGGCTATTGAGGTTCGAATGAATGGTGATGTTCAGAGCCCGAACACGAAGAGGTGCCATCCTCTCCTTTCGGCTCAAAGCGTCAGCTACAACATTAGACTTGCCAGGGTGATAATGAAGTTCACAATCATAGTCGTTCAGCGTCTTGATCCATCGACGCTGTCTCATATTCAGTTGCTTCTGATCAAAGATGTGTTGGAGGCTTTTATGATTGGTGAAAATAGTGCTCTTAGTTCCATAAAGATAGTGTCTCCACAGCTTTAATGCAAAGATAAGGGCTCCAAGCTCAAGATCGTGCGTTGTGTAATTTCGCTCGTGAATCTTCAGTTGACGAGAGGCATAAGCGATAACCTTTGTTCGTTGCATCAGTACATAACCAAAACCACTTTTCGAAGCATCGCAATAAACAACGAAATCGCCACTGCCTTCAGGAAGTGATAAGATAGGTGCGGTGGTTAACTTCTTTTTCAAAGTTTGAAATGCTGATTCCTGTTCGGGTTCCCAAATGAACTTCTTCCCTTTGTGAGTCAGTGCGGTTAAAGGACGCGTAATCAGAGAGAAACCTTCAATAAACCTTCGGTAGTAACCGGCGAGACCTAAAAATTGGCGGATATGAGTCGGAGTAGTGGGGTTTCCCACTTGCTGATAGCTTCGATCTTTGCGGGATCAACTTTGATACCCTGGTCGCTCACAACATGACCCAGAAATTGGACTTTCTTTAACCAAAATTCACACTTGGAGAATTTGGCGTAAAGTTGCTCTTGTCTCAAGAGTTCAAGCACTAGACGAAGATGTTGTTCATGTTCTTCTTCGCTTTTGGAGTAGATGAGGATATCATCTATGAAGACTATAACAAACTTATCCAAGTATGGCTTGCATACACGATTCATGAGATCCATAAACACGGCAGGTGTGTTGGTTAAAATGAATGGCATCACGAGAAACTCATAATGACCATAACGAGTTCTGAATGCAGTCTTCATCACATCGCTCTCTTTCACCCTCAACTAGTGATACCCGGATCGCAAATTGATCTTAGAGTAAACGCTCGATCCTTGCAACTGGTCGAAAAGATCGTCAATTCTGGGAAGAGGATACCGATTCTTGATCGTCAATTTGTTGAGTTCACGGTAGTTGATACACATGCGGAATGATCTGTCCTTCTTCTTCACAAATAAAACAGGTGCGCCCCAAGGTGAGAAACTTGGTTGGATAAATCCACGGTCTAGCAGTTCTTGTAGTTGACTCTGCAACTCTTGCATTTCGGAAGGTGCGAGTCGATAAGGTGTACGAGCTACAGGTGCAGCTCATGGCACTAAATCGATCTGAAACTCCACTGCTCTCGGTGGCGGTAATCTAGGAAATTCTTCCGGAAAGACATCGGAAAATTCGTTCACAATTCGTACGTCATCCACACTCTTCACCTCGGTTTCTAATGTTTTCACATGTGCTAGAACAGTAAGACGTCCTTTCTTCATGATCTTTTATGCTTTCATGCAACTAATGAGATTCAGTTTCGAGCTACATCTCTCTCCGTAAATAATCAGTGGCTCACCGTCTCCATGTGGTATACGAAGAGCTTTATCTCCACAGATAATGTCAGCCCTTATCATGGTCAACCAGTCCATACCGACAATAACATCAAAGCTTCCCAACTTAATGGGTATCAAGTCGATCTCGAAATCCACACCAGCTATGTTGATAATAGCTCATCGGCTAATTTGGTCAACTTTCTCAAGTTTTCCATTGGCTACCTCTACAAGCATACTCTCCTTTAAAGGAACTAACGACCAATTTATTTTAGAGCAAAAGTGTCTACATACATAACTTCTATCGGCACCAGTATCAAATAGGACAGAAGCTAATAGATTGTTGATAGTGAATATACATGTAACTAAGTCGGGGTTCTCACGGGCATCCCTTGCGTTTACATTGAAATCTCTTCTACGCGGTGGTCCACCGTCCTTTCGCTTATTGGGACACTCATTTCTGAAGCAGCCCGTTTGTCCGCATTCATAACACTTTCTTGGTCCAGGAGGGTTTATCTTCACATTCGGGGTGGTGATCTTGCAGTCTTTGCCAATATGCCCAGTCCTTTTACATTTTTCGCAGACCACATTGCAGTACCCGGTGTGATGCTTGTAGCTTCTCTTGCATTGCGGCAGACTAACCTTGTAGTTAGAGTTAGAGCTAGTGTTTGGATTGGGGTTCCTCCCATCGTTGTGCCTCTTAGCAGGGGTTTGATCATAGGCTCTCCCCTTGTTGTTGTCCCACTTACGCTTCTCACTGCTAACCCCCGATTCGGATTTTGCCTTTTCTGGTTCATCGCTGATAATTTGGTTCATTAAGGTGTGTGCCATGCGCATTGTTTCTGGGACATCAGCTGGCTTAGAAGAGGTAACATTTCCCTTAATGGTCTTAGGAAGTCCCCAAAAGTACCTTTCCATCCGCTTAAACTCCGGGGTAACCATCGTGGGACACATTAGAGCTAATTCCAGATACCTACGGTTGTAACCATCAAGATGGTTTCCTACCACTTTCAGTCCCCAAAACTCAGTTTCCATCTTCTGTATCTCCGTTCTGGGGAAGTACTCCTCAATCATGGCCCCTTTAAATTCTTCCCACGGAGTGGCATAAGCCTCATCAATACCCTTAGCTTGAGCAAGTGTGTTCCACCAGGTTAGTGCGCCGTCCGACAGCATACATGAGGCATACTTTGTTTTGTTCATCTCCGAGCAGTTGCTTACACGAAACACAGATTCTAATTTCTCAAACCACCTAGTGAGACCAACTGGCCCCTCAGTACCACTAAAGTTGTGGGGCTTGCAGCTTTGGAATTCCTTATAAGTACACCCATTACGAATGGGCTGGTTAACTGGTGGGGCTTGGGGGTTTATTTCTGCTAAAGCTGCAGCTACTCGTTCAGTGATCATTTCTTCGATATGTGCTGATGTGGGCGTTGATCTTCCGTTGGCCATTGATGTTCTAAACAAAAATTTTGACTCAAGTCAAAATCCAGTATTTAAATAATAGTACAATATATGGTAACCAACATGGAATCAACACAACACATGTTAATTAAGTAACGCAAAATAGATTCAGATACCACAAAATCATCATACAATAACGTAAATGGAACATCGTACAAAAGTAAACAACCCAAAGTTCCATTCATTAATAAGTAAGATAGTTGCATACATCCGCATAAAATTTATACAATACATTAGAAAGCATGAAACTACAACGAGATTACATAAAGAAATCTAATACAAATGCCCTATGGTGACGGTGGGTAAAGGATGTCCATCATGTGGGACACCTGGTCCTCGAGCTCAGTTACCCGAGTACGGAGGGTATCCACCTCCCTCGTCAGTTTCTCGACAGAGGGAGAGGCTGCTGGAGCAGGCGGTGCTGATGGTGTAGGTGGTCCTGGTGGTGTAGACGATGCTGGTGGAGCAGGTGGTGCAGACGGCCCGGCACCAGAAGTAGATGCTTGCGTAACGGGGAGCCTTATATATGAATGGATCAGCAGGATACGGCACAAGCCGCTTACAGGTGGTAACTCTAACCTTCAGTCCATGTGCGTTAACGAACGAACTACGTCTGTTAACCCCAAGAATAACAGTACCATCAAAACGATACCGCTTCTTCGGCGGGGAAGAGGGTGGCTGCACGGATGCCTCCTCAGGGTCCTCGTCGGAATCATCGTCGGAATCATCCTCACTGAAGTCATCAGATGAGGAGTCGTCTGAACTATTGGAAGGTGGGTGTGCTCGGTCGGTAGTCATCAGTCGGTATCTGCCGGGTGGAATCGGCATAACACGTCCATCAGGAAAGCGTCTAGCCCAATGATTATGCTCATTCCGGAAAGGAACGTCCCCATATTCCCCAAGAATCACAGCACCACCGGAATGGTGTTGTGGCTCCGAGCGTCCTGGGATGAGTGGAGCTGGAATCTCCGGTGGATCCTCGTGTCCATCTGAGATGATCACTGGGTCGGGTGTATGGCTACTGGCGCCAGAGTCGCTGGAGGGTAAAGAGGACGGGATCTATGAATCGGAAACAATGGTAGGCGATGTGGCAGATGAGTCTGAATTTCTCTCCAAAATGATAACGGGCGGGACATCCGACATCTGAACAAGAAAAAATAAGTTTTTCCATGTTAGTAAGTCATAAAGTAAGCACGTATTAGGAAAAGTAGCTACGACAGTCTAGATCATCTATAGCAGTAAGTAGCATGGAAATAACGACAAGTATCATGCAATCAAAAGCAGATAATAGCATGCAGTAGTGAAAGCAAGTAACAGTATACGGCATATAGCAGTAAAAGTAAACAGCAGCATGCAGCAAGTTCCGCAGAAACAAGTAAACTAGCAAGTTGTAGATTAGTCCTATTAGTGAATCCTACTCGGTCCGGTCTAGACTCACTAATGCAACCTAATTCCCTATAACCAATGCTCTGATTCCAAATGTGATGCCCCGTACAAAACCATCGTGTACAAATCATCAACAACAAGATCATTACAAGGTCAAATACTATATGCTGTTTCAAAAAAAGTTTGCATTCATGATAAAAGGTGACGTTTTAACCAACGTCATATGTTTAACATCCGAAAGTATGTTTCTACGAATAGCAAGCAAAAATAATAGTACGTGACCCATAGGTCGTTACAAATACATTGTTTCAAAAATAACATTGTTTGAATGCAAATTAAACATTTCATGCGGTGACATCTCTAATAAGCGCAGCGGAAGTCTACAAAGCATGACAACTACAGCAGAAGCACGCAAACCTTAAGCACCTGAGAAAAACATGCTTAAAAAAGTCAACACAAAGGTTGGTGAGCTATAGTTTAAGTATAACAGTAATGTAAGGTAGGCCACGAGATTTCAGTGCTTCAAACAGCGTTTCAAAACAGTATGAAAAGTATATGTTCAACCGTGGGCACTTGGTAACTAACCCCTAAAAGTACACTTGGAGAGTGCGTATGTTTATGAAGTATTAAACACCGTTAAATGCTAGTGCTACTATATGTCAAACCCTATGGATCCATATCTAAGATTCGCGTTCACCGGTTCGAAAACCAATGACTACGTTACCGAGCTAAGGGGAAAGTTTATGCTGTTGTATAACCCACACATATATAAAGTTTAAGTACTCGTGCCTAGTATATAAAATGTAAAATGTGCATGTATTCTCAGTCCCAAAATAGTTAAAGTAAAAAAGGATACTATAACTCACAGTGGAAAGTAGTAAAAGTCGATACGCGGGAATAGTAAGCAAGTAGTTTGGTCCGGAAGGTCCTCAACCTAATTCAAAAGTTACTAAGTCAGTAAATCGTTCCCAAAGGTTTAAAAGTATGTAAATTAGGTCTTAAGTACCATCATCATTCATCATTAAACAAAAAATGTAAAGTAAGTTTTAAGTCAAGACTAGGGTTTGAAAAAAGGGCTGACTTCGTTCAGTCACGACGACCTCTATACAAAGTGAAATGGGGTGAGACCAGTGGCCATTGCTCTGTATATGAGTCCTCTAGAGGCTGACCAATTTCCAGAACCAAACGCGTCTTTGTTTGACCGTGGTGATGGTTTAAGTGCGAGTAGGTCAGAAATTTCAGCACAACGTTAATAGGGTGTAGTGACTTTCGGGAGGCCATAGATCCTAAACCGTATCTCGGATTAAGCCGAGGTCTAAACGGAAAATCATCTACTCGAACCGAACTAACTGAAAATAAAATTTCCAGTAGCCCAGTTAGTTTGATCAGTTCCAGAAACAGTAAGTAAAGGTGTTTCGGTGGGTTCTTGGTGCTTGATGCTCATCACGGTTCTCATCCTTGATGTGTATAGCTTCAAGTGTACAACTCGTTGATGGGTTTGAATCATCTTAACCAAGGTTTAACCATCATAACACTAGTGTAAATCTAAGATATGTAGCACAACTCACTTAAGAGTTGTATGTAGTTTGATGAACCAAAGTTACATCAAGATCTTAGATCCGACACATACATGAGTTCTACTAGTAATATTTAGCTACAAACTTGAAAGTAAACTAAATAAACAAGATCTTAAGTTATAGAACTTAGATCTTAGCTAGATCTTAAAGATCCTAGACTAGAAAGTCTAGATCTAGTGTTCTTAAGTTAGATCCTAAGTTATAGAACTTGGATCTTCACTTTAATGAAACCATAAGTTATGAAACTTAGATTTTCAACTTGTAAAATGTATGTAAGCTTATAACCTTTTATTTACAACAAAATTAGAAGACCATAAGCTATATAAACTTAGATCCAACATAAGTATATGAAGTTATAACTAGAAAGTTATACTTCCATGTTCTTGAACTTATAAAGTTAACTTTTAGTTTCCAGAAATATGAGATCAAGATTAACTAGTAATACTTGACCAAATTAACAACATCACAAATTTAAAACATGAACAAAAGAAGAAATAAATTAAATCTACAAGTAATAAGTTCATGGTTGTTCATACTTTGGAAGATACAAACCAAGGCTTTGATCTTTAAGAAAGTAAACCTTAAGTTTACAAACATGAACACAAGTATGATAATGAAACTTGTGAACTTTAAATCTTTAAAACATTTAAGAGTAGAACCATAAACTAGAAAGTTTAGATTCTTGTTCTTGGTTCTTCATCAAAGAAAAGATGAAAGTAACCAAGATTACATGAAGATTCAAGCTAGAGAACTTGATCTTTAACAACAACAATTAACAAGTAACAAAGCAAGTAATTAAAATGATGATGATGTATTCGGTTTTGGAACAAGAAAAAGAAGAAGAAAATTTTTGTTACTTACAATATTTGAGAGAAAAATGATGAGAGAAAGTTGAGAGAAAGTGTAAGTATGTGTGTGTGAAGAAATGAGGAAGTAATACTAGTAAATAAGTATACAAAAAAAAAATTTGAATCCCTCCCTCCTAGCCTTCAAAACCGACGGCCAAGGGCCAAATGGGGCAAGGTCAAAAGCAAACTTTCCAACATGGGAGAATGGTGTATGCTTAGAATGGTATTAAAGTTAAATGGTATGGGAAAGTGGTGTAAGTATACAAGTAACTAGTCCTTACATATCACTAATTAATCTAGCTTATCATTAATGAAATACTTGCATAATAATGGGCTAACTAGTCCATTAAGAGAGTAGGGTGGGCTTCCAAGTCCATATACATTAATAAAGGCCCAAGTGTAAGTAAGTAACAAATTAAATAAATAAGCCCAAGTAATTAAGTACTAACATTAGCTAATTAAAAATGATTAATAATAATTAATCATGAACGTAAATAATATTCGAAATATTATTCGTGTAAAGTATGTGTGTCACAAAGATAAGTTGGGCCATGAAAAGTTAAATACGGTAACAAGTAACACGTATAAGAACACGTTTATTAAAACACAAGCATTGATAATAAATTATTAATAATTAAATGTTGGAAAAATCCAGGGTCGTTACACGTCCGGTGGAAAGATCCATATGCTTCTGGATGAGAGTCAGTAGTGCTCGTTGGTTTCATGAGAACGAAAGTGCAGATCCGGCTAAGGCGTTATAAACCCTAGAGTAAATGATCTTCTGATCTCGACAGAATCTTGTCTCAAGGATAGTGCGAACCACTGAATTATGCTCTCGTTGCCTTTCTTCATGATAGATATGATCGTGAAGAGAATTGATAAAGTCTTGAATGCGTTCTTCTAGGATTTCAACATCATTGTCTTCTCTTTGGAGATAGAGGTGGTGTTCTTCTCGGATAGCCATAATTTGTTCTGTTAAGCGTAGCAAAAAATCAATGGTTGATTTTTGGATGGCTTCTAGAATGTCTTCAAATTCATCGGTATCATTGATGAAGGTAATCATGTCTGCGTGTGTGGATATAACCGGAATTCGATCTGAGGAAGAGTCCGGATCCCCTTGACCTGGTTCGGTTGGAGAGTGTGAGTTATTCAGAATGTTTTCATGATGCTCTTCCTCATCATCATCGGTGTCTTGTTCTTCTGAGGATGCGTCTGATGTACAGGTTTCTTCAGTATTCTGATCCTCTACTTTGATACTTGCAGGATCAATTTCTATGTCCTTAACCTCAGCATTTTCGGTCTTCTTCTTGAAACGAATGATTAAACTGTGATCTGCCGCCTCAAGCCTCATTATTTCTTCATGACGTTCAGTGCTTGGAATGGGTATTGTCGTAGTTTCTTTTACGTCTTCCATTTCCTCTTCCTCTTCAGATTCCTCCTTTTCCTCTATTTCTTCGCTGGGATCCTATTCTTCCATTTCTGGGTCATCTACAGTCTGTGATTCGACACCCATCTCGAAATCAGCGGCTGGTGGTGAAGACTCGTCATCGAAAGTGATCCGTCTGGTGGAAATAGCAAACATCTCTGCCTGTATGGAAAGATTGGTTGTTCGGTGAATTTTGAAGGTAACACTCTCCCCATGTGATCGTAAGATCAAGGTTTGATTGTACACATCAATGATAGTCCTAGCCGTATTCATGAAAGGCCTTCCTAACACTACTGGTGTGTGTAGGTCTTCCTTAATATCCATCACTACGAAATCCGTAGGGTATAAGAATTTGTCGACTTTCACCAATACGTTCTCAACTATGCCCTTAGGATATCTGATAAGGCTAAAAAGGAACATATATTTCATAGCAATATCCCTCCTAAATAATAGGTTTTCATATGTAATTGTATTATATTTTCATTGTAATCATTTATATTAAATAAGTGCGAAGACAAAAGGCAAAAATGACGAATTGAAGACGCAAACGGCCAAAAAGCTCAAAAGTACAAAGTACAATCCAAGAGGTTCAATTTATTGATGAGAAACGTCTAAAAATTACAAGAGTACAAGTTACAAAACGCAAAGTACACGATATAAAATAATACGCAAGGACGTTCGAAAATCCGGAACCGGGACCAGAGTCAACTCTCAACGCTCGACGCAACGGACTAAAAATTACAAGTTAACTATGTATATAAATATAATATAATATATAATTAATTATATAAATTATATATATATTATATTTATATTAAAACCGTCGACAGACTAGGATCCAAACTTGTGTGAGATGGATTTACGAACTCCGCGAGTCGCGGAGTTTATAGTGCAAAAGTGCCGCAACTCGCGGAGTTTGAAATTTCAGAAATGTCCTATAAATATCAACGTTTTCTGCCGAGTTTTACACACAAAAATAATAATAATAATAATAATACTCCCTATGCAATAATAATATATATATAATATATATATAGTATAGGTTAGTTTTATATTAGATTAGTTTGGGTTAATGTAAAGGTTATTTTACGGGTTTTAAAGTTGGAGCTCTGTCCGTGTAACACTACGCGATAAATAATCAATGTAAGCTATGTTCTCCTTTTTAAATTAATGTCTCGTACTTAAGTTATTATTACGCTTATTTAAGATAAAGTAATCATGATGTTGGGCTAAAAATATTAAAATTGGGTAATTGGGCTTTGTACCATAATTGGGCTTGGACAAAAGAACGACACTTGTGGAAATTAGACTATGGGCTATTAATGGGCTTTATATTTGTTTAACTAAATGATAGTTTGTTAATTTTAATATAAAGATTTACAATTGGACGTCCCTATAAATAACCATATATACTCGATCGGACACGATGGGCGGGATATTTATATGTACGAATAATTGTTCATTTAACCGGACACGGGAATGGATTAATAGTCTATGGAATTATTAAAACAGGGGTGAAATTATGTACAAGGACTCTTGGCATAATTGTTAACAAAGTATTAAACCTTGGGTTACACACAGTCGATATCCTGGTGTAATTATTAAACAAAGTATTAAGACCTTGTTAAAGTTCGAATCCCCAATTAGTTGGAATATTTGACTTCGGGTATAAGGATAATTTGACGAGGACACTCGCACTTTATATTTATGACTGATGGACTGTTATGGACAAAAACCAGACGGACATATTAAATAATCCAGGACAAAGAACAATTAACCCATGGGAATAAACTAAAAATCAACACGTCAAACATCATGATTACGGAAGTTAAAATAAGCATAATTATTTTATTTTATATTTCATCGCACCTTTAATTATTCGTCATTTATATTTTTGTTATTTATTTTATTTTGTTAATTAAATTTACTTTACGCTTCGCTTAAAATATAAAATCGACAAACCGGTCATTAAACGGTAAAACCCCCTTTTATATATTATTAATATAATATATTTTGTACGAATATAATTGTTTAAAATATAGTGTGAAATAAGCCAGCTCCTTGTGGAACGAACCGGACTTACTAAAAACTACACTACTCTACGATTAGGTACACTGCCTATAGTGTTGTAGCAAGGTTTAGGTATATCCCATCTGTAAATAAATAAATAACTTGTGTAAAAATGTATCGTTTTAATAGTTTTTCCTAGTAAAATATACACTATTTCGTACCCCCACGCTACGACATCAATATCGAATTGTATGATCGGCAAGTTAGATTGTCATTTTGGTTGGTGTTAAGTCTCCTAACTCTAATCTCTTATAGAGAGAGTAGGGTATTAGGTTGATACTTGCTCCTAAATCTGCTAGAACATGAATGGTCCCAGATTGGTAGATTGAACATGGGAAAACGAATCGTCCCGTATCTCCTAGCTTTGGTGGTAGAGAGTTTGTGAGTAATGCAGAGCATTCTTCACTCAGTGGAATTTTGTTAGAGTCTGGTATCCTTTCCTTTGTAGAGAGAAGCCTTCAGATGTATCTCTTCTGGTTGGGAACTTTAGACATGGTGCCCATGAATCTTCCATCAAGTTTGAAGGAATCAAGCTTGGATGGTTCTTCTTGTAGCCTTCTAGGATAAGGTACGCGAACTAGAGTTTCAGGAGTCAGCTTCTGAGTATATGTCAATTTGTTCTTTAGCCTAGTTGACCTTCTCCGTGGTTCTTCCTCTGGGATTACGGAATCCATTTGCTTTGCTTCTTCTATGTGTGGATTTTGGATAGTATTACTTGGCAATCTTCCCTGCAGTCGGGTTTCAAGGCGTTGTGATAACTGTCCGAGCTGCATTTCCAAACTTTTGATCAGAGCCAATTGATTTCTCATTAGTATCTCCGTCTGATCTTGTCTGGTGGCAGTTCTCTGATTTAGCTGTTGTTGTCCTTGAATGAACTGATCATCAGCTCCGAGAGTGGGGTTAGTTGCTTTTGTAATCTGGGTGGTAGGGGAATTTTCCTCAACTGGGGGACCAGTGAGTGGAAGTGGTTGATCGTAGGTCAATTGAGATTGTTGGGCTGGATAAGGTTGATAGTGATAGCGGAAAGGTTGATTGCTTCGCTGAAATTGATTAACCCTAGGTGGTTGATTGAATCCGGGATTTGGTAGACGAGCTGGGTATTGGACGTAACAGACTGAACCGTCAGGGTTTTCGTACTCAACTTGATATTCTTCAGTAGGTTGCGGGTTTGTACAATTAACACAAGCTTGAGCTTGGTTAACCTGCTGCGGCTGCGTCTTCAGTTCTCCGAGTTATTTAGCAAGAGATTCCATCTTATCCGTGAGGGATTTGATGGCCTCCGTTTGATTGTTAAGTGCAGAGAGTGGGGCAGATAATGAAGCTGTTTCACCACTGTTCCAGTCATGATGATGCATTGTCATGTTCTAGAGCAATTCCCATGCTTCGTCTGCGGTTTGGTTCATGAGATTCCCTTGAGCTGCTGCATCAATCGTCGTCCTATGATTTACCATAAGACCATTATAGAAGGTGCAGATTTGGGCTGACCGTTCTAGCTGGTGATTAGGGTATTTCTTCAGCAGGGTTTTGAATCGCTCCCATGCGGTGTAAAGAGATTCATCATAACTTTGTTTGAAGTTAATGATGTCATTCTTCAGTTTGGTTTGTTTAGAAGGAGGGAAATATTTGGTTAGGAATTTAGTAGCCATCTCCGTCCATGACGTGATGAAATCTTTTTCCAGTCCTTCAAACCAGGTTTGAGCATGATGAGTGAGAGAATAAGGGAACAAGTAGAGCCGGACTATATCTTGTCCTATCCCTGGCTGTTTGTAGGAGTCCGAAAGAGATATGAATTTATCAAGGTGAGAATTAGGATCGTCATTCGGTAATCCATGAAACTGATAGCTATTCTGAATGAGCTGGATGATGTGATGTTTTAACTCGAACGAGTGTCCTTGAATCTCTGGAAATCTGATTGGTCCTCCTGGACCTTCAATCGAGGGTTTGGTATTTTCTGCTAAAGTAACGCGTAATGCCATTTGATTTCTGATTCGAGCTTCCTTGCGTGCTTTAGAGATTATTGCGTCTGGATCAGGTACGAATAACAACGACCCTGGTCTAGATCGGGTTTGGGTCATACACTGGGTATGCCTTTTTGTTTTTAATTTTTCGCAAATAAACTAAATTATAATAAGCTAAACTAATCTAAAGTAATCTAATCTAGGGTAATCTAATTCTAAGGTAATCTAAGGTAATCTAAAGTAATCTAATCTAAGGTAGTCTAATTTAATTAACTAACTATCCTACGTTGGAATATGTTTTTGGTTCTGGCTACTGATTCCCTGGTATTTCGGTAACAGAGCTCCGCATGAACTATTCAACAAACCAAGTGGCCAGGCCGACTACGGAGAGGCAGGATCCTTTTGGTCCCAATATAATTGGCGACTGTTCGAAAAATCCAATAACCAAGTCCGTGCATAATTGTCTTTCTTAGACACCACTAAATGCTTGTGAATAAGTTTGATAGAGAGAAGTATTACCTTATACCAGTTCCCCAGCAGCGGCACCAAAAACTTAGTATCCTCCCGTGATATGGCCGAAATAGACGGTATTTTTATTCGCGCGGTGTCGTCAGGCCGCGGTTCGCCAGGATCAGCCACTCGTGGGAGGAAGGTACTGTTTTAAATTTATAGTTAGCGGGGCCTAAATCTTACTACTCCTTATAAGTAAGGGAAGTATGACCTAGAGTCGTATTTTTGAGATATCAGTAGTATCGAACCTATATTTAAGCCTAAGATAGTTAGGGAGTAGTGAATATTTATTTTTGGATTTTCTAATTTATAAGACAGATAAAGTAAATGCGATAAAATTCGTAACTCAGATAAGGTTAAAGTGAGTGCATACTATGACTTCATCAGTTATTCTGCCGAGATTATGGAATGCTGGCTCAAGAATTGGCAGAGGCCCTGTTTTCATTACACTGGTCCTAAACGCCCCTGTCATAAGACATGTCACTGGGTACTGCGTTAGGCTTGAAGATTCTGAATAGATAGCAACGTCCCTTACCCCCGACGCCCGTGCAGTCTGACTACAGGCATACACGTTCAGACAGCTCATCCAATTGAGCGACTCGGTTGGGTGACGTATTAACATTCCAAAATGGTCTAAACTTTCTTAAGCATAATAGAATACATGGTTTACCATATCCGAGATATGTGATGGTTTCAATGCTTTCGTTAATGATTGGTAAAATATAGTTAGGCCCTTAAAAAGAGTTCAACCATAAAAAACACCATGGCCAAGTCAAGCTGACTTCCATGAACACTTTCGGTTATCCTAACGGTCCAATCCTTTATGTGTCTAAACAAACAGTTCCTTAATTAACTAAGAATCCCTCAAGCGGGGTGCAATGCTTGAGACCGCGTTATGGTGCAGTGTACTGGTCAACACTAACCGGGTTCCATGGCCTTAATTAGCAGAGGTACAGCTTATAACAACCGCTGTGCTTCAGCGTACACGTACGAAGTTTATATGCTTGGTGACTACACTAGCATAGTCTAGGATCGACAATGTACTAAGGGTCTAGTCAGATGTTTCACTACGAAAGAGTCCTCAGTCAAAATCTAAAGCTCGATAGACTTACTATAACCGGTGTGCCTCAGTCGATCTTACATTGTATCCGATAGACTTCTCTTACCAAGGGATGACACAGATAGTGTACTCTGAATCGGGGTTCGCAACTTCCCAATAACAGAGCCTATAACTACATTCTATTAGTTGGAAAAGCGATTGAGTTTAAAGCATAATCGAAAAGCATTTCAACAGCATACACAAACCATAATATTATTTCGTCGTTATAAATGCTTACATCACAGCATACACTAAAGATAACTACTCGCTAATCATGGAAACAATATCATAAAACATTATACAAGATAAAGGATAGAAGTACCAGTAGATTAAACAAGTTCTGAATACAAAAGTGACAACTTCAAGACTCCAGACCGCTCCTAATACAATCTTCAACGTTCTTCTCCGGGTACTAGCTTTCCCGCACAGAGTCGAAGGCCTTGAGAGTATGACTAATATTTTACAAGAGAGAGAAAGAAGTGAAAATTTTGCCAAAATACGGCTGGCTGGCCGTTTGGCAGCCCGTTTGGTGGGCCGTATTTGGCAGCCCGTTTGGCTGGCAGCCCGTTTCTTGGGGCCGTTTGCTGAGCCATTTGGCAGGCCGTACTCCATACTGGCAGGCCGTATGGCAGGCCGTTTCTGGCGCTGGTCAGCCTTGATTTCCTGGATCGTAACTGGATTTCTTATCTTTCACCGTTTTTGCTCTAGAATCTTCGTTTTAGCTCCGATTCTCTTGATTCTTTTTGCACCGCTTTCGTAATTACTTGTTCTTCAATTCTAACTAATAAAGTGGGTATTTTACCGACAAAGTTCGAATCTTTCTTATTTTTGGACCTTAATACCGGGGTGAAAATGTGACTTTTTAGCCGATATCACTACTCCATTCTGTTGAGGGGTTCGTGCAGCAGAGAACTGATGTTCAATGCCTTAGTCTTTCAAATAACTATCAAACATGTCATTCTTAAATTCCGTCCTATTATCAGTTCGAATACTCTTAACATGTTTGTTAAAAGAGCATTGAGTCTTTGTAACGAACTCAATGATAATGGCGGGGGTTTCTGACTTATTCCGGAGAAGGAAAATCCATGTAAATCGGGTATAGTCATCAACAATGACAAGCACATGTTTCCGGCCACCGAGGCTAGAAACCCTCATGGGTCCACATAAGTCTATATGCAATAATTGCAAGGACAATGAAGTACTAGGGTATTGCTTGGTCGGATGAGAAGTCCGTTTCAGCTTACCCATCGCACATGATGGACACACATGATGCTTATCATATTGAAAGTTTGGAATACCATCAACTAAGTCTTTAGAGACTAGTCGATTAATACCCTTGTAATTCAGGTGAGACATCCGGTGATGCCATAACCATGAATTTTCCTTTGTTGAACGAGTGACCAAACACATGGTTCCATGTGATGGTGTATCATTGAGGTCAATAGTATAAAGTGAAGCACAATGTTTACCAACAAGGAGATCGTTTCCATCGGTGGATTGCACCGAGCATTGACGACGTTCAAACAAAACTTTGAGATCTCCGTCATAAAATTGGCTGACACTAAATAAACTGCATCCCAAACCCTCAACATATGAGACCCGTTTGATCGTTATGCCCTTTTTCACAAAATCTCCATAACCCGTTATTGCTGTAATCTCATCATTTCCAAAAGTAACAGTCCCTAGGAATTTGTCAAGAAATTGACAAGCAAGGATTTATCGCCCGTCATGTGTCGAGAGCAACCGGAATCGATATACCAAACACAGACGTCGAAACCCTGTAAACGTTAATTTCCTAGAGTTTAGGTACCCAAAGTTTCTTGGGTACTTTTCGGTTAGTACCAACAATAAACTTTGGATCAACAATGAGATAATCACGTAAAGCATCATGCAATTTAGACAATAAAGCATCATTTAAAACCACATTACATGAAGCATCATATGCAATATCAAGTTTTACATCGTTATCAGAAGTTTTAACACACAACTTATTCCAAATAGATGTTTTGTTCATAGACGAAAATCGAAAAACATGAGATGATTTCCTAGGTCGACTAGCAGATTTTTTTGGTTTAGTTGCTACTTTCTTAGTTGTGGATTTAGGAACCCATACAGACTTGTAAGTCAAATTTGGATTATAACATGTGACACGAAAAACACCTCTGTTAGTTAGACGTCCAAAATTTTTAGTTGGCACATGAGATGATTGATTTTGCAAAATTTCCAATTTGATTTTATGTTCCTTCGCATCATACTCACTCAAATCAGGTTTTGGACTCTTATGTTGTGTTGACTTGCCTGATTTTGGTAAAAGACTTTCCTTTGATTGATTTGACATTAGAATCATAGGAATCTTTTCAGTTAACACAGAATCATTTTGAGAATGAACTTTCTTAACAACAAATTGTGTTGAAGGTGCAACTTTTGAGACACGTTTACCAAATTGAGAACGTAATGGGTTTTTAAGAATAGTAATGGGTTTTACATCTGTAGATGTTTTTGTTCCCTTCCCCTTCTTATAAATCCCACCCACACATTCAGACACATTGGTTTCAACAGAAGATGATTGCTTAATTGTGTTAGCCTGTTTTCAGTTGAATTATTTTTTGTTTTAAGCTCTTAATTTCAAGATATAATTCCTCTACAGAAACAAGCACTTCACCTTCCGTAAAATCATAAGTACATTTCTTCTTAGGAAGTGGAGGAAATTTATCACACAAAGCAAGCATTTGTTCTAATGATTGACACTTAAGTTGCAAATCAACATTTTTCTTTTCAACTATACCTAATATACGTTTCAAGTTTCGCACAACAGGTATATTTTCATAAAATTCATTAATTGTTGTGTCAAAGTCTATCATGTTTTCAACATTTGGTTCATCTTGAGGTTCTACCTTTACATCTAAATCTAGTTGACCTAGGGATTCTGTCTCAAAGAAGACAGTTAGTTCATGTGCTAAGTCTTCACGGAAAAGATTATCAGAACATGCAGGCAAAGCTAGTAGAATTGGTTTCACATCAAAAGTTAGGTCATCAAACACCTTATCTATGGCAATAATGCTAGAACTAGATTTGTTAAACACTTCATTCTCAAACATTAAAATGCATTTCTCTAGTATGAGTGTTGGCATATAAACCAGTCTACGCTTAGGCACATAATTTTCATGTTGCATATTCTTTTCAGTTTCAACAAGTTCCTTCAAGAAATCAGGATTTGATTTACCCATTTTAGCATTGAATTTCTCATACATTAAGCTAATTTGATGGTATTTCCTAAATTTGAGATTAACAATAATATCATCAAAATCAGCATCAGAAGCATGCACAAAATGATATGGTAAACCAGCTTGAAAGTAATCAGAATGATATAATCCTGGAATCTTTTTGGAAGCATTTTCTAAGATCTTAGGATCTTCATAACCCAACCCCCACTTGTCACCATGAATTGTTTTTGGTCTATTCATGAAAATCATTTGTTTTGAAAGTTCCATATTCATGATAGCTTTGGATTGATCTATTCAATAGAGTTTTTCCTCATATCGAGCAAGTTGTGCTTTCATTTGAAAAGAATCTTTTGACAACGACGAGATTTCAGGGTTCTTTTCAATGATGGTGTTTTTCAATTGAATAATTTTCTTGTTTAGCTTTGAAAGTATGGGTTCATGTTGAGTTTTTAAATCAGAAAGATCTTTTTCTAGAAATTGAACTTTTTCTGCAAGTCGTTCCGATTTTAGACGATAATCTGTCCTTTCGACCTTAATCGGATGAACTGATTTTTTAAGATCTTCCAACTCAGTTTCCGCGGAGCTGAGTTGGACAGTTAATCTTTGCAGTTCCGATTGTAATTTAGATGAAGATGGTTTGGTCTCAAAAAGTTTGATTTTATCTTTTAAAACCTTGTTTTCAGATTTTAAACCTTTGACTTCTTTTGACATTGAGACCAAATTCTTCATTATTTCATTTCGCACTTTGATAAAATCAGGTGGAATTACAGATGATTGTACCTCATCATCATCAGATGCTGAGTAAGAATTCTCCATTGCTTCCGTAGCTTTGATGAGCTTAGTCACCTTGCAAACATTTTCATGTTCAGCCTCTGAATCTGAATCGTCAGTCCAGTTAAACCAAGTATCATCAACCGGTTTCAGTTCTCCCCCAGTTTCTACAATCTTAGCCTTCAACATTTTCTTCTTGTAGTAAGCTGCATCCTCCTTCTTAGGCATCTTGCACTCACGAGAGTAATGACCAGCTTTGCCACAATTGAAACAGATTGAATCATCCTTCTTGGAATCATCAGCACGTTGTTGTTGTTTTGATTGATCAGCTTTCTTGTAGTACGAGGAAGATGATGAATTATTGCATTGATTGCTTGATTTGCCTTTGAACTTGTACTTGTTCAAGGCTTTTATGAACATGGCTGCCATCTTGACTAATTCAAGGTGTGAATCATCAATATCAGATAGATTCAACTCTTCAGAATCAGTTGAATCTTCAACAAGCACTTTCTTGGACAAGCATTTGGAAGTCGTAAATGATTTGCTCTTCTTTTTGGCAATGAGAGCAAGAGGATCACTTGGAGATGACTCTTTCCTTCCTTCTTGAAGTTTAGACACTTCAGGTTGGTAATGCATAAGAACTCTAACAAGCTCATGAATAGTCAACTTGTCAATCTCTTTGGTTGATCGAACAATGGTTCCATAAGGAAGCCAATCAACATTGAGCTTTTTGAGAAATTTCATGTTGACTTTAGCATTTACTTTTATGATCTTGCACCTTTTCAACTCATTGAGAACACCATTGAAACGACGGTAGGTATCCTTGAGTGGTTCATCGGGTTCCTGCTTGAAATCTTCATAAAATCCCAGAGCCTTATTCAGTTTAGTAACATCTGACATGTCATAACCTTCTTGCTGTTGTTTGTTCTCATCCCATATATATTTTATTATTGTGTTGCTATCAACATTTTCAAACAACTCATATGGGATAGCTTGCATAACAATGTTCTTTGCCTCTATGTCACCCTGAGCTCTCTCACGTTTATCACCAGAAAGTTCATAGATTGGAATTGGCATACCAGTATCCGGATGATAATCTACAACTGGACCATCTTTCAGAGAAGCCCATATGTACTTTGCTTTCTCACCCTTGTAGTATATGTACTGAGTGATACGGTGAAGCCACTGAGTGTACTTGCCATCAAACAACACTGGAGGATGGGAATCTGATCCAATGATCAAAGTATCTTGAGTAGACATCTTGAAAATGAAGTAGATTTGGTAAAGATTCGGTACTACTAAAATCTAAGATGAAAAATCATAACAATCTAACACAAATGTCAGATTCGGTAACTGATTCGGTGCTGTAGCAGATTCGGTACAGATTCTGTACTGTTGCAGATTCGGTAAACTAGATTCTGTATCAGAAACTGATCAGAAATACAAGTAACACACCCAGATTTGGTATAGATTTGGTAACCACAAGATTTGTAACCTGAGAACACTTAAAACCAATGAATTAAGTGATACCGAGATCCTGATTCGGTATCTGACTCGGTAGTCAGATTCTGTATGAATTTGAATTCAAACACAATTCAATTCCTTTGAATTAGATTCTGTAACCTTGCTGCACAAGGAAACAAGTTAGTATCACACAAAATATCAAAGATACCGAATGTATAGGATACCGAATGTCAACTTTAGTAGTTGACAATACCGAGTCTAGGTATGAAAACTTAGAATTCAAACGAATCCTTTCTCAAATCACACCAATTAGCTACGTATGATCAAACCGAATGTGAAAGAATCACAAACACACCACAATCTGCAACACTGAATGAGAATTAATAGCTTTGAAGCAGATTCGGTATGGTAGTTACGATACTGAATGTGTATCAAATCTTCAAAGCTTGAAGAATTAATGAAATTAAACCGTCAGAAATGTGATTAAACACCTCACGATCACAACTGAACCCTCAAATATTTACTTAACTACAGAATCAAGCTGTAATTGATGAATACTGAGAGTTTTAGCCACGAACTCTAAAAATCAACTTGATTCTCCATAATTGATGTTAAAAAGCTGTAATGATGATTAAAACTCTTTCTAATCAACCTAATACACCTTCGCTGAACTTATCACAGGAATCTGAAAGTCAGATTATCAGATTCGATTATACTGAATCTGATTCAAAATACCGAGAGTGTTTAGGTTATGTAATCTTCAATCTCTGGATCGATCTAGTGATGTAATATCACTCCCTGGAAGCTCTGATACCAAATGATAGGTCAGATCATGTTGAGATTAGAAGAAAAGACAAGTTAGAATGAGATTCGGTAAGTGTGAAGGAGATTCGGTATTAGAGAGAATTAACAAGATTTACATTCCACAGCTTCTAGAACTCATTTACAATGCAATGGCTATCTAATTAGGACTACTTAGGTTCCTTAAATAGCCCTCTTCTAAGGAACCATCAATTAAGCTTATTTCACATTAACACTATACAACTTCGGGGTCCTAACAAGTTTTGGTTGAAGGAAGTCCAATTTCTGGGTCATATCGTGGGTGATCAGGGTATCAAAGTTGATCCCGTAAAGATCGAAGCTCTCAGCAATTGGGAAACTCCCACTACTCCTACTCATATCCGCCAATTTTTAAGCCTCGCCCGTTATTACTGAAGATTCATTGAAGGTTTCTCTCTGATTGCACACCCATTAACCGCACTGACTCACAAAGGGAAGAAGTTCGTTTGGGCAACCGAGCAAGAGTCATCCTTTCAAACCTTGAAGCAGAAGTTAACCACCTCACCTATCCTCTCTCTTCCCGAAGGCAGTGATGATTTTTTTTTGTACTGTGATGCCTCAAAAAATGGTTTTGGTTGCGTATTGATGTAAAGAATGAAGGTTATTGCTTACGCCTCTCGACAACTAAAGATTCATGAGTGAAATTACACAACGCACGACCTTGAGCTTGGAGCCGTTGTCTTTGCACTAAAACTATGGAGACACTATCTTTATGGAACAAAGAGCACCATCTTCACCGACCATAAAAGCCTCTAACACATCTTTGATCAGAAAAAACTAAACATGAGACATCGACGATGGATTGAGACTCTGAACGACTATGATTGTGAACTTCGTTACCATCCTGGCAAGGCAAATGTTGTAGCCGATTCTTTGAGCTGAAAGGAAAGAATGATACCTCTTCGTGTCTGAGCCTTGAACATCACCATCCATTCAAATCTCAATAGCCAGATCTGGTTAGCCCAAGATGAGACTCTCAAAGAGGAGAATATTTCTCAAGAACATTTGAACATCCCCGTTTCTCGATTTGAGGTTAAGGAGACTGGACTCCGATACTTTGCCGGAAGAATCTGGGTGCCTAGTTATGGGGATTTACGAAGCCTCATTCTGGATGAAGCCCACAAGTCAAGATATTTGATTCATCCAGGAGCCGGTAAGATGTACCACGATCTCAAGAAGCAGTATTGGTGGCCTAATCTCAAGAAGGATGTTGCAACTTATGTTGGGAAGTGTTTGACTTGTTCGAAAGTTAAGGCCGAACATCAAAGGCCATCTGGATTACTTCAACAACCAAAAATCCCACAATGGAAGTGGGAAAGGATAACGATGGAATTCATTACGAAACTACCAAGGATGGTAGGTGGATACGATACCATCTGGGTTATTATTGACCGTCTTACCAAATCTGCACACTTCTTAGCCATGAGAGAAACCGATACGATGGAAAAACTCGCTCAGCTATACGTAAAGGAAATTGTATCTCGTCATGTGTACCCTTATCGATGATCTCAGATCGCGATACCCGTTTCGCTTCTAGATTTTGGCGCTCTTTGCAAGAAGCCTTGGGGACTCGCCTCGACATGAGCACTACGTATCACCCGCAAATCGACGAACAAAGCGAATGAACGATTCAAACTTTGGAGGACATGTTGCGTGCTTGTGTAATCGATTTCGGAAAAGCTTGGGAAAAGCATTTGCCGCTAGCCGAATTCTCTTACAATAACAGTTATCATTCGAGCATTAATGCCGCACCTTTCGAAGCATTGTATGGCCGCAAATGCCGCTCTCCTATTTGCTGGGCCGAAGTAGGTGAGAAGCAAATCACCGGACCCGAGCTAGTCCATGAAACAACCGAGAAGATTGTCCAAATTCAAGCGAGGCTCAAGACGGCCCGTGACCGTCAAAAGTGTTATGCAGACCTTAAACGAAAAGACTTCGAATTCAACGTGGGTGACCGCGTTATGCTGAAGGTCGCACCTTGAAAAGGTGTAATCCGATTCGGAAAGCGTGGAAAGTTAAATCTGTGATACATTGGTCGTTTTGAAATCTTAGAGCATATTGGACCTGTTGCTTACCGTTTGGATCTTTCGACACAATTGAGCTCCGTTCATCCTACTTTTCACGTGTCAAATCTGAAGAAATGTCTTGCTGAACCAGAACTTTTCATCCCTCTCGATGAGCTTATGATTGATGACAAACTCCACTTCGTGGAAGAACTCGTTGAAATTATGGACCGTGAGGTCAAGACCTTGAAACGTAATAAGATTCCGATCGTCCGAGTCCGATGGAATGCAGAACGAGGACCTGAGTTTACTTGGGAGCGAGAGGATCAGATGATGCAGAAGTATCCTCACCTTTTCCCGACTCCTCCATCTACCTCAGCTTAAATTTTGGGACCAAATTTTCTTTAACAGGTGGGTAATGTAGCGACCCGACTTTTTTGACTTTTAATTGTATTTATTTCTTTCACGAAACTGCGTATTTGTACGTACTGTGATAGATTATTTTCTGGGATCATTAATTATGTTAATTACTTTCGTTAATGCCTTGCTACGTGTTTTTAAGTACTAGGTTACTTAACGTGATCCTTGATTTCATTTACGACCGTTAGTGTCACTTAAGGATTAAAACGAGCTATGAACTTGGTACACGTTAAACTTTTGTCATGATTGGGATATTATGGCTACATAAACTTGATTGTTATTTATTAATGACAATTACTTGGTTTTATGGTTCCTTAATTATGCTTAGTGTTTACTAAGGCTTACTAGTCACCCTAATGGACTTTATCTTAGTGGACTTCCAAGGCCCACCCTACTTACTTGATAGGCTCACTTAATGGACTAGTTAATGGAGTAATTTAGCCCATTAAGCATAAGACAAAACCCAATTAGTTAATTAGACAAGATTAAGCATGCTTGGTACCATATACTTACACTTTTTAGCCTTTTGCTCCATGCCACCCAACATGCACAACCACCACCATGTACCACCATCCAATAGCAAGCAATGGTCCCCCCACCCCACCAAACCGTCGGCCTACCCCAACACCACCACCACTTCATTTTGTTTTTAACTCTCTCATTCTCATTTCAAAAACACACACACACTTATTCTCTCAAATTTCTCTCTACTTTTGTCTCATCTTTCTTGAAGAAAGTTGAAGGTTTTGATTCTTTTTCTCTTCTTTTTTTTCTCAAAACCGAAACATCATCATTATCATTGTTATTTTTGGATTTTGGTTTTTATAACTTCAATCCTCATGATATCTTGCCATCTTTGATCTCTTTTATGATAAAGAAGCAAGAACAAGGATCAAAGCTTTGTAGCTTTTGGTTCTACATGAACTTTTAACAAATTTTAAGATCAAGTTACTTTATGATCTTTTTTATGTTCAAGTATTGGAACTTAAAGTTCATTTCATGAAGATTCAAGTTCATAACTTGATATCTTTTTGTATAAAGGATCCTTACTTGAACTTGTTTATTTTTGACTTTAAATCTATCATTTAT
The DNA here is from genome assembly GCF_046630445.1 of Rutidosis leptorrhynchoides. Classification (NCBI taxonomy): domain Eukaryota; kingdom Viridiplantae; phylum Streptophyta; class Magnoliopsida; order Asterales; family Asteraceae; genus Rutidosis; species Rutidosis leptorrhynchoides. The sequence goes on from NC_092337.1 coordinate 126,394,445, forward strand.
GTTTATAGATTTTGATTTGTTTGAGTTTCATGGTCAAAGATTACTTGTTAAACTTTGATCTCATAAATCTTGAAACCAAAGTCTAACTTTGAAAGTCCAAGAACAAGAAAGTATAAGCTTACTAGTTTATGACTTTCACACATGTAAGATTGATCCAAGAACAAGATCATTTATTCATGTTCATTTTACTTTACAAAATCTAAGTTTCATAACTTATGGTTGTGTAAAGTTGAAAGTCTAAGTGTTTTGACTTAGGGTTTCACCAAGAACATGAGATCTAGACTTTTTAGTCTAAGATCTTTAATATCTAGTTAAGATCTAAGCTCTCTAGCTTAAGGTTTTGATTATTTAGTTTGATTCAAAGTTTATAGCTTTATAAGACTAGTATTTATGTTGAAACTAAGAAAAGTGATGCAACTTTGGTTCATCACCTTGCTCAAACTCTCACATGAGTTGTGCTTTAATTCTTAGTCATGATTATTGTGTGTGGATGGTAGAAACTTGGTCAAAAGTGATGCAAACACATCAACGAGTTGTACACTTGAAGCTATAAGCATCAAGGATGAGAACCGTGATGAGCATCAAGCACCAAGAATCCCACCGGAGCACCTTGCTTACTGTTTTCTGGATCTGATCAGTCACCTGGGCTGCTGGAAAAGTTGATTTCCAGATATGGTTCGAGTAGATTACTTTTTGGTTAGGCCTCGCCTAAATCCGATTTACGGTTTAGGATTTATAGCATTCCGAAAGTCACTACGCCCTTGTAACGTTGTGCTGACATTTTTGACCTACTCGCACTTAAACCGTCGCCACGGTCAAACGAAGACGAGTTAGGTTCTGAAAATTGGTCAGCGGTTAGAGAACTCACATATGGATCCATGGCCACTGACCTCGTGTCATTTCAGTTTATATAGAGGTCGTAGCAGCTGAACGAAGTCAGCCTTTGTTTCGATCTCTATCCTTGATTGAAAACTTACTTTACTTTTTACGTATGATGTTGATGATGATGATACTTAAGACTTAATTTATTTACTCATAAACCTTTTGGGACGATTTACTGACTTAATAACTTTTGAGTCAGGTTGACGACCTTTCGGACCGACTTATTTGCTTACTTATCTCGTATCGACTTTGACCGCACTTTCACTGTGAGTTATAGCATCCTTTTTTACTTCAACAATTTTTGGGACTGAGAATACATGCGCTTTTTACGTTTTACTTACTAGGCACGAGTACTTAAACTTATTGTATGTGTGGGTTATATAATGGCATAAACTTTCCCCTTAGCTCGGTAACGTTTAGTCATTGGTTTTTAAACCGGTGAACGCGAATCTTAGATATGGATCCATAGGATTTGACATCCCCACTCGGGCTAGTCGCGCTAGCATATAATGGGTGTTTAATACTTCGTAGACTTACGCACTCGCCAAGTATACTTTTAGGGGGTGATATTTACGTTAAGTTAGTTACCAAGTGCCCACGGTTAAGCATATACTTTTCATACTGTTTTGAATATGAAATCTCGTGGCCTACATTACATTATTGTTACAATTAAACTATAGCTCACCAACATTCATGTTGACTTTTAAGCATGTTATTTCTCAGGTGCTTAGATGTTTGATGCTTCCGCTATATTAGTCTCACTGTTAGACTTGCTGTATAGACACCCACTGCATTTGTTTAGAGATGTCTCTGCATGAAACTTTTACTTTGCATTCACGAACTATGTTACTTTTGAACAATGAATTTGTAATGACCTTTGAGTCTCGTACTTATGTTGTTGTTTTCTATTCGTAGAAGCACACTATCGTTTGTTAAACATTTGACGTCGGTAAAGACGTTACCCCTTTTTATGAATGCAAACTTATTTTAAAATAGCATATAGTGTTTGACCTTGTAATGATCCTGTTGTTGATGATCCGTACACGTCAATTTTTTACGGGGCGTCACATTTGGTATCAGAGCTCTACCCAACCCTAGACTCCCGAGGCCACAGCACCATTCCGGTGGTACTGTGATTCCTGGAGGAAATGGGGACGGTCCTTTCCATAATGTTAGAAAACATTAAACTATTATTCCATTAATCCATGAGTCACCTGGTAACCACTTAACCATTTCTATACCCTTACCAAACACAATATACACTGAACAGGTGTATCTTCAAATAATTACGAAGTACTAATACATTCCAATTATAAATTGCTAGCGCGACTAGCTCGAAATGGGGCTGTCAGGCCCGATATATCTATCCATAGGATTCGCGTTCACCAGTAGAAACAAGTGATTACAGTTATCAGACTAGGGAATATTTTCGTTTAACTCATAATGAATAATTTAAATTTAATTGCCACTTGTGTCTAAACGTAAAACAAAATGCATGTAATCAAATCCCAAAATACTTTAAACAGTATGAAAAGCGGGACTATAACTCACCTTAAAGCAAATGAAGTAACCACACAAAAAGCGAACAGCAAACGAAGTAAAGTGATCAAGAATGATCACAACGCCGACCTAAAAATAAAGCAGGTCGATATAAATAACTAACTTAGGTCAAGTCTTAGTATGATAGCTATAGTACTTGTTGCAAGTAAACATAGAACAACACTTAACATGCTTCAGTTTGATCAGAACAGTGTAAGGACATGTACTTTCTATTTTTAGAAAGTTTCTATTTTTAGCAGGTTTCCATTTTTGAAAAGTTTCTATTTTAGGAAAGTTTCTATTTTAGGAAAGTTTCCATATTTAGAAAGTTGCTATATTTGGAAAGTTCGTAACTTAGGAAAGTTTCCTTATTTAGAAAGTCAACAAAAGTCAACTGAAAGTCAAAGTCAACCGAAAGTCAACTCAAAATAAGATAATTAATATAACATAAGTATTTAATTAATTAATTGAATATTAGTCATAACATAAGTATTATTAATTAATAATAAATTTTAATCATATCATATGTATTATCAATTAATAATGAATTATTAATCATATCATAAGTATTTAATTATAATTATTAATCCATAAGTATTTAATAATTAAATTATAATTAAATAATAACTAAGTCTTATAATAATTAAATAATTAATTAATCCTTATTATAAGTCTTCTTGTAATAATCTCATAACATAACTTTAATACTTACCATAAGTATTTTTCATTAATAATAAAAGGATTATTAATCATAAGTTTAATTAAATGTTTAATTAAATCATAATGTAATTAATAAATGATATAATAAATATGTATATCATAAGTCTTAAATAAAAATAATTACTTTTTATATCATAAGTAATTTAATAATAATGAAAATTATTATTTATGTCATAAGTCTTATTTCATAACCATAAGTTTTAATTAAAAGTTCATCGGGTCATAACTTGAGCCCCGGTATCGGTTTTCGGCGAGTCTTATTTATATCTTCGCCTAACCAAACCACCCGAAACATTAGTACACTCAAGAAAACCCCAAGAACAGCCACCAAGTCGTGACCAACAGCCACCATTCAACTTGGAGCTTTAATCCATTTAAAAACATGTTTTAGTCATACCGGGTGATCAGTGGCTCGGATTTCGATGACCCGGACATGAATGTTCATCTAATCATCAATCCTAACATACTAGTACACCCTAGAGACTCCAAAAATGGTCAAAAAGTCAGAGAAAACCTGAACACATTCGTTTTTAAGTTTTAATTCCATGAAAACACCATTTTAATCATAACTTAAGCTCCGGGAATCGAAATAACATGAATCCGGAGTCTAAAATCAATGTATTGATGAGAGGAACACATCTAAACACTTTAATTTTACAAAATCATCAGTTTAGTTTACAGAAATGATCAAATACTCCACTGTTCAAAAACAATCAAACCGAAATCATGAATTAACGAGTGATTCTATGCATACAATCAACAATCCAACAACATACAAGCACTATACTATCATAATAACATATAAGAACAGAAAAATTAAAGAAAAATCAAAAAGCTAGGGTTAGGGTTTATACCCTAATCAAGAATTGAATGATATGTGCGTGTAGAGGATGAAGAGAGCAACGCAATGATGATTAAAGCCCTATGATCCAAGCAAGAAATCAATTGATGGTGATGATGTTATGGTTGGTGGTAGGCGATGGCTTGGAGAGGAGAAAGAGGAGAGAGCAAAATTTAGAATTAGGTTTGTAGTGTAATGAGATGTAAGTGAAAAATGAAAACTAGAAAGTGAAAAACAAAAGGGGTATCCCCTTCCCATTTGGTTCGTCCGAATGGATGGGTATGGGGTGGTCCCCATGGCCCAATTTTTCTTAATGTACAATTGCTTGTGGCCCGAATGCCCGATCGAAACCCGAAACGCGAAAACGCTCTTACGCGATTAATAATTCGGAGAAATAACAAATACGCGACGAATAAAATATGTAAATACTATATATAATCATATGACCTTAAAAAATCATATTTAAAATAATTTGGATTTAAAATTCCCAAAAGTTTGACCGTTGGTTTGAAAACCGAAAAGATTCGCCGGATAGAAATCCACGATTCGTATAAACGTACAAATTTAAAATATGAATACAAATATTCACATAATACATAATAATTAATATATTATTACTAAAATAATAATATAGGTCATATAAATGATGTGGCATGAATAACAATTAACAGACGTTAAATAATAAACGGTAAAAGATAACGGAATAAGTAGGGTCGTGACAGTACCTTCCCGTTACGGAAATTTCGTCCTGAAGTTTAAGCAGGTGCAGGGGTTGACTCGACATCTGGGAATAAATGCGGGTACTTCTGCCTCATCTGATCTTCAGGCTCCCAAGTGAACTCGGGATCGCGTCTGGGGTTCAATCTCACTCGTACGATAGGAATTCTACTCTGCTTGAGAGTCTTAACCTCTCGATCCATAATTTCAACAGATTTCTCAATAAAATGGAGTTGTTTATCAACATGAAGTTCATCTAGAGGAATGGTCTCATCGGCCTCGGCCAAACACTTCTTTAAATTCGATACATGAAAAACATCATGAACATCACTGAGTTCTTGTGGCAATTTCAAACGATAAGCCACGGGTCCAACTCTCTCGATAATGTCAAATGGTCCAACAAATCAAGGATTCAACTTTTCTCTCTTACCAAAACGTACCACACCCTTCCAAGGTGATACTTTCAACATAACACGGTCACCGACCTAAAATTCTAAATCTTTCCTTCTCCTATCGGCATAACTCTTTTGCCGACTTCTGGCGGTTCTCAATCTTTCTTTAATCTGTACGATCTTCTCGGTAGTCTCGTGAATAATCTTTGGGCCTGTGAGTTGAGCATCCCCAACCTCATTCCAACAGATAGGAGACCTACACTTTCTACCATACAGAGCTTCAAATGGTGCGGCCTTAATACTTGCATGATAGCTGTTATTATAAGAAAATTTTGCCAGCGGCAAATACCTATCCCAACCATTACCAAAATCAATAACACACGCTCGCAGCATATCTTCTAATGTTTGAATGGTCCTTTCACTCTGACCATCCATCTGTGGATGATAAGTGGTGCTCATATCCAACTTAGTGCCCAAAGCTTCCTGTAAGGATTGCCAAAACCTCGATATAAATCGGCTGTCTCGGTCGGAAATAATAGACACAGGAACACCATGTCTGGAAACAATTTCCTTCAAGTACAAACAAGTAAGCTTCTCCATCGAATCCATTTCCTTAATCGGCAAAAAATGAGCTGACTTTGTGAGTCGGTCAACAATCACCCAAATGGTATCATAACCACTCACAACTCTCGGTAACTTAGTAATAGAATCCATTGTAATACCTTCCCACTTCCAATCGGGAGTCTCAGGTTGCACCAGCAGTCCAGACAATCTTGAAATGGATTCGTCAAAAGTAAACTTAGCATCACATAGCTCCTTAAGTTCATGATACATCTTTCCTGAACCAGGATGAATAGAGTACCTAGAATTATGAGCCTCATCTAAAACAAGTTGTCGCAGATCACCAAACTTCGGAACCCAAAGACGTGAATATCTAGTACCATATGCTCGTACCTCAAACTTCTTACTCATGCCTCTGACTTTCTCGTTCACAAAATTCTCCTCCTTCAAGGCTTCTTGTTGTGCCTCAAGAATCTGCCTTGCGAGGTTTGTTCAAATAGTCATATTCAAAGCTCTAAACCTGCGAGGTTCGGCCCTCTCTTTACGACTTAACGCATCGGCCACAACATTGGCCTTTCTAGGATGATATAAAAGTTCACAATCATAATCGTTCAACATCTCAACCCACCTACGATGTCTCATATTTAGTTGTTTTTGATCAAGAATATGTTGAAGACTTTTGTGATCAGTTGTGATGACCCGGATTTTTCCGACTACTTAATTAAACTATTTACATGATTTAATAATTTCAACTTGATAAGCAATGAATTTTAATAAGTCTTGAACCTCCGGAAAGAATTTTACATAAGCAGTTGACCACCCTTTTATTCTTACGATTCACGAACCTCCTAACTTGTATTAATTATATATATATATGTGTGTGTATATATATATATGTGTGTGTGTGTATATATATATATATATATATATATATATATATATATATAGATTTAACTTGAAAATATGATAATTAAATATCTCATTAAGTATATTAACAAAGTATTATATATATATTTTCATACTACTAATTTAAAGAGTTTTTAAACAATATATATGTTACTATTTAAACGACGTAATTAACTTATGTTAAAATGTATTTACATATAAAGTATTGCGAGTGTAAATACATCCTTACAAGTATTAAATATACTTTATAATATACCAATACATATAAAGGATAGCTATACTCATATTTTCGTTCAATTTCCTCAAGAATTCTACTCGCATTCATACGGTATTTTTACCCGTATTATACACAACCTCTAGAAGTATTTACTATTAGTATATACCAATAGAAATCTGCAATTATTTGTGTAATATGTCATCCATGATCTAATTAATTTAACATGTCATCCATGAATTAATACATTTTAACTTATCTTAGATATTTTCACTAAAAACCAAATTTTCAAGCCTATAAATAAGCACCATTTCTAACTCATTTTTACACATTCATTTTCCAAATTTTACTTTCAATTTTCACACAAACTTGCAAGAACTCTCTCAAGTTTTGTTCTACTACTTCTTTCCAGCAACTTTACATTCTAAACTTGAGGTAAAAACTCTACTTCAACTCTTGTTCAATTCATATGTCTATAGCTATCTATATAAGAGTTTATAAACTAGAACATAGTTTAGTTAATTCTAAACTTGTTCGCAAACAAAGTTAATCCTTCTAACTTGACTTTTAAAAACAACTTAACACATGTTTTATATCTATATGATATACTAACTTAATGAGTTAAAACTTGGAAACACGAAGAACACCGTAAAACCGGACATACGCCGTCGTAGTAAAACCGGGGGCTGTTTTGGGTTAGATAATTAAAAACTATCATAATATTTGATTTAAAAGTTGTTCTTCTGGGAAAATGATATTTCATATGAACATGATACTATATCCAAAAATCATGGTTAAACTCATAATTGAACTATGGTTTTCAAAATGGTCATCAAGATGTCGTTCTTTCGACGGAAATGACTACCTCTTTCAAATATGGATTATAACTTGTAAATCTGACTATAAACCACCACTTTTTCAGTTTAGTTTCACAAATTACAGTTCTTTATGAAACCATAGCAATTTGATTCACTCAAAACGGATTTATAACGAAGAAATTATGGGCAAAACAATATTGGTTAAAAATGGATAATTTGATTATGGGATTAATTCATTAAAATCTGTACTAACCATATCCTAGCTAACTTTTCTTGTATTATACATGTATTCTAACATGTCATGGTTACACAATACGTCGGATAAATCAAAAGACACCACATACACAATACGTGTAACTACAATAGCGGTATTGTGGGTCATGATTGAGTCTTATACAACACGTGTATACTATGTACTACTAACTGTGGACTACTGACTGTGGACTACTAATTGTGGACTGCTAACGTTGGACTGCTAACTTGACAACTTAAACAATCACACGTGATTGAAAATATAAACTTAAACAATCACGCGTGATTGAAAATATGAACTTAAACAATCACATGTGATTGAAGATATGATATGAATAATAGTTGTATTATATATATATATATATATATATATATATATATATATATATATATATATATATATATATATATATATATATATATATATATATATATATATATATATATATATATATATATATATATATATTTGTTACAGGTTCGTGAATCCAAAGACGATGGCCGTATTCTTAATAAGTTGAAAACTTATTATTAATATACTTTTACTACCGTGAGTATATAGTCCCATTTTTAAACTCTAAAAATATTTTGGAATGAGAATACATGCATTTTATGTTTTACGCCATGGACACAAGTACTTAAAATATATTCTACGTTGAGTTGTACCACCTTTCATATCTTCCCTAATAGCTTGGTAACTAATATTTACATGTTGTAAGAACATGTAAGCGCGAATCCTATTGATAGATCTATCGGGTTTGACAACCCCAACCGGGCTAGTCGCTCTAGTATCATAAACGATTGCATAGTACTTCGTTTTTACTACACTTGGTACAGTGTAGGGAGATTTCATAATAAAGCGAATATGCCACATTAATGGTTAAGTATGGTTACCGAAGCGCTCAATAACTTATAGAATATCTTTATTGAAATATCTATAACTATGAAATCTTGTGTCTATATTTATATCGATGCTAGCTTTAAACCTACATATCTCACCAACCTTTGTGTTGACTGTTTAAGCATGTTTATTCTCAGGTCCTTAAGAAAGTCTTCCGCTGTTGCATTATCTGAGCAAGCTGTGCATGGAGTCTCATGCTTTTGTTTAAATGAAGTGTTGCATTCAATAAAACCTTTGTCATGTATTATATTCGACTGTTATGTCACGTGTGTAGTATTTGGAAACCGATGAATTATGGGGATTATTTCTTAAATAATCGCCCACTTGTTTAAAACATGCATTATGTATAATAATAATGTACTTTTTATGAAACGAATGCAATATTTTCTAAAACGTATCATATAGAGGTCAAATACCTCGCTATGGGACCAATGAATAACGTACCACATTTATAGTAATATGAACGAGTCGTTTTAGTTGGCATCAGAGCAGAGGTCTTAGTGAACCAGAAATTGCATTAGTGTGTCTGACCGATATTTGTTAGGATGCATTAGTGAGTCTGGACTTTGACCGAACTTGTTTTTGAAAACCATTACTTATCATTTTTGGTCAAAAATTGAATATTTTAGCATGAAAATATTATGTGGTATATCACTAATGTGGTAGTTAATGTGTGATAGATGTCTACTTCTAGCACCAATCTCATTATCACATTCAGCGACTTCGAAGTTGAATCTCCAGCAAAAGTACCAATCACCGACTTATCTGATAACGATGAATGCCCGAGGGAAGGTGTATCAATCATCTATATAACTGATGACGATGATGACCTGGAGTCGGATGCATTTTGGGAAGATTCACAATTTTCGGAAGAACCAGAAGTGAAAGAACCTGAAAACAATCCCGATGAGGAAGTGAAAGACATTACTGAGAAAGAATTTAAAAAGGGAAAGGAACCTATAGTCACCAAACCAGAATTTCCAAATCCGAAAACTAATAAAATAATTATTGTACCAAGTGCTCCCGATACTACCACACCTAGTCAACCATGTCTTACCAATACTACAGAAATGTCATCTACTGAACTCCAACCAAAACCTAGACTTACCACTGAAATAAGTACTCTGACAGTAGGGAAGCGAAAATTCTATAATTTCCCAGATTTCTTTGAATTCCCAAGAAAGCCTCGTCGTTTCTAATCTGTTTTTGCGGCTATTCGACTTCACGCCTTATATAATAATATATCGTGTGCTATATTTCATCTTACATATGTTTTATGTAAAATAATGGTATTGAATTATTGTAAAATATTGTACCAAAAGAATAAGCGTGAAGTATTAATGCATTAAGTTTTTCATGATAGAATATTATCATGATTGTAGTAGTTAATTTGTGTACTAGCTATTAAGTATGAACCTTAATGGGTAGGTACTACCCAAGCTACAATTATAAAATGCTAATAAGAAGAAAAGGCTTTTATAATAATTGGTTCATATTATTAATATGCCACGATGTACCATTAATTACTCACTACATCTATAATATTCTATGTGATTAATTATCTTATATATTTATTGAAGAAACATGGCTCGATTAAATCGAATGACGGAACAAGAAATTGAGGAGCTTATCAACCAATGCGTAAATGACCGAATGCTTTGGGTCGAAGCGGCAAGAGCAGTAGCAACAGCACAAACCCTCATGTTGGATGCTCATATAAAGCATTTCAAGGTTGCAAACATTCATCATTCAGCGGAACAGAGGGACCAGTCGGTTTAACCCGATGGTTCGAAAAGCTGGAGTCCTTATTTAAAATTAGTGGTTGTGCGGAAGGGGATAGGATGAAGTATGCTTCATGCACATTACAGGATGGTGCACTTACATGGTGGAAAAACTATGTAAAAGCTGTAGGGGTGATGAAACATATGATACTCCTTGGGAGGAGTTGAAACATATGCTAATCACTGAATACTGCCCAAGAAATGAGGCCAGGAAGATGAAAACCGAGTTACAAAATCTGAAAGTTGTCGGAACGGAACTTACCAACTATAACAGGCGATTCATGGAATTAGCCTTGTTATGTCCTGAATTGGTACCAACTGAAGAGCGAAAGATTGAATTGTACAAAGATGGCCTGCCAAAACACATCAAGGCCAATGTTACAGCATCCAAACCTAAGACAATTCATGAAGCTATCACCATGGCAAACGAGCTAATGGATCAGATCATCCTGGATAAGAACGCATCAAATACCGATGCCAAGGTATCGGATAACAAAAGAAAGTGGGATGGTAACCATGATCGAGGTCACCAACAACAATCTATTAAGAAACAGGAAACCATGCAAGGTGGGGTAGCGGTTCAATCTCGGGTTACAAAGGAAGAAATCCCTTATGTAACAGATGCCACAAACATCACACTGGTTTTGGCAATGTGGTGTGCAGTAAATGTAATCGAAGGGGTCATCTTGCTGAAGATTGTTGGGTTCCCGTTACAAATACAAATGGCACCAAGACTCCTGCCACCAATGCAAATAGAACTGCCCTGGTCACTGTTACTTGTTACGGGTGTGAGAAACAGGGTCACATTAAGAGCCAGTGCCCAAATCCAGCAAAGAATAATGGACCTGCATGTGGAAAAGCATTTATTATTAATGCTAGAGAGGCGTGTGAAGACCCGGCGCTTGTTACGGGTACGTTTACCATTAATAACTTATCATCATCTATTATTTTTGATACTGGTGCCGATAGAAGTTACATATGTAGAGACTTTTACGCTAAATTGAATTGTTCATCATTACCTCTAGATGCTAAGTACATGATTGAGTTAGCTAATGGTAAACTAATGAAAGCCGATAAAATTTTCTGTGATTATAAAATAAATTTAGCCGCAGAAATGTTTAAAATTGATTTGATACCCGTAGAATTAGGAAGTTTTGATGTAATAGTTGGCATGGACTGGATGTCCAAAATAAGAACTGAAGTTGTGTGTGCCAAGAAGGCAATTCGCATTCCTCGTAAGGATAAAACGTCAGTAATGATTTACGGAGAGAAGGGTAACTCAAAGCTAAAACTCATTAGCTGCTTGAAAACCCAAAAGTGCTTGAAGAAAGGATGCTATGCTATCTTAGCACATGTTAATAAAGTCGAAACGAAGGAGAAAGAGAAAAGCATCAACGATGTTCCTGTGGTAAGAGAATTCCCTGAAGTGTTTCCAGAAGAATTACCGGTATTACCTCCGCATAGATCTGTAGAATTTTAAATAGATCTAGTACCGGGAGCTGCACCGGTGGCTCGTGCTCCGTATAGACTCGCACCGTCAGAAATGAAAGAGTTACAAAGCCAGTTACAAGAACTACTGGACCTTGGATTCATTCGATCGAGCACTTCACTGTGGGGAGCTCCGATTTTATTCGTCAAGAAGAAAGATGGATCCTTCCGAATGTGTATAGATTACCGCGAATTAAACAAGTTAACTATCAAGAATCGGTACCCATTACCGAGAATTGATGACTTGTTTGATCAGCTGCAAGGATCACGTGTGTACTCCAAGATCGATCTAAGATCGGGTTATCATCAGTTACGAGTCAAAGACGAAGATATTTCGAAAATTGCATTTCAGATACGCTACGGTCATTATGAATTTTTAGTCATGCCGTTCGGGCTGACAAATGCACCAGCTGTATTCATGGACCTCATGAATCGGGTATGCAGTCCGTATTTGGATAAGTTTGTTATCGTCTTTATTGATGATATTCTTATTTATTCTAAAAATGAACAAGAACATGAACAACATTTAAGGTTGGTGCTGGAACTGTTAAAGAAAGAACAGTTATACACAAAGTTTTCCAAGTGCGCCTTTTGGCTGAAGGAAGTACAGTTCCTTGATACATTGTCAGCAGTGAAGGAATTCAGGTTGATCCAGTCAAAATTGAAGCCATTGAAAAGTGGGAGACCCCAAAGACTCCAACGCAAATACGCCAATTTTTGGGTCTTGCTGGCTATTACAGAAGGTTTATTCAAGATTTTTTACGGATAGCCAAACCATTAACGGCATTAACACACAAAGGGAAGAAGTACGAATGGACTTCTGAGCAGGAAGCCGCATTTTAATTATTGAAGAAGAAGTTGACTACATCGCCTATTCTATCATTACCTGAAGGAAACGATGATTTTGTAATTTATTGTGACGCTTTGCAACAAGGTTTTGGTTGTGTCCTCATGCAACGAAAGAAGGTTATTGCATATGCATCCCGACAACTGAAGATTCATAAATAAAATTATACGACTCATGATCTAGAATTGGGACCAGTGGTGTTTGCATTAATGATTTGGAGACACTACTTGTACGGGGTTAAATGTACTGTGTATACCGACCATAAAAGCCTTCAACATATCTCCAAAAACAACTGAACATGAGGCAATGTAGGTGGGTCGAGCTGATAAATGACTATGATTGTGAAATTCGCTATCATCCCGGGAAAGCAAATGTAGTAGCATATGATTTAAGCACGAAGGAAAGAGAGCCGATTCAAGTACGAGCAATGAATATGAAGATTCGTACAAACCTCACTACACAAATAAAGGAGGCTCAACGAGGAGCTCTTACTGAAGAAAACTTTGGAAATGAGATGCTCAAGGGTTTAGACAAGTAACTTGAGATACGAGAAGACAGAATCCGGTATTTTAATGGACGCATTTGGATGCCGAAGTTTAAAGGGTTAAGAAAATTGGTTTTGGATGAGGCATATAAGACGAGATACTCGATACATCCCGGAGCTGGAAAGATGTATCATGATCTTAAGGCACACTTTTGGTGGCCAAATTTGAAAGCTGATATTGCAACGTACATCGGGGAATGTTTGACTTGCTTCAAAGTCAAGGCGGAACATCAGAAACCGTCAGGTCTGCTTCAATAACCAGAAATCCCAGAATGGAAATGGGAATGTATTACCATGGATTTCATCACAAAGCTACCAAAGACTGCATGGGGTTACGACACCATTTGGGTAATTGTCGATCGTCTCACCAAATCTGCACATTTCCTACCTATGAAGGAAATGGATAAGATGGAGAAATTGGTACGATTATACATGAAGGAAGTTGTTTCAAGACATGGAGTACCTATCTCCATTATATTCGATCGCGACAGTAGGTTTACGTCAAGGTTTTGGCAATCACTACATGAAGCTCTAGGGACTCGACTGGATATGAGCACTGCATATCATCCTCAGACTGAAGGGCAAAGTGAAAGGACCATTCAGACTCTTGAAGACATGCTTAGAGCATGTGTGATCGATTTCGGAAATGGATGGGATAAATATTTACCATTGGCAGAATTCTCGTATAACAACAGTTATCATACGGGTATTAATGCTGCACCATTTGAAGCACTTTATGGAAGAAAGTGTAGATCCCCTATCTGTTGGAACGAAGTAGGTGACAGACAACAGACTGGTCCCGAGATCATACAGGAGATTACTGAAAAGATTGTGCAAATCAAGGAGAGATTGAAGACCGCCCAAAGTCGTCAAAAGAGCTATGCTGATGTTCGAAGGAAGCCATTAGAATTTCAGGTTGATGACATGGTTATGTTAAAGGTGTCACCTTGGAAAGGTGTGATACGCTTTGGTAAGAGGGGTAAATTGAACCCAAGATACGTAGGACCATTCAAGATCATCGAACGTATTGGACTGGTGGCTTATCGACTTAAGCTACCACAACAACTTGCTGGAGTACACGATACCTTTCACGTCTCGAACCTAAGGAAATGCCTTGCAAAAGAAGACCTCACTATTCCTGTTGAAGAAATCTAAATCGACGAGAAACTGCATTTTATAGAAGAACCTGTCGAAATCATGGACCGTGAAGTCAAACAGCTCAAGCAAAGCAACATACCTATAGTTAGGGTTCGTTGGAATGCTCGAAGAGGTCCCGAGTTCAATTGGGAAAGAGAGGACTAGATGAAATAGAAGTGTCCACATCTGTTTACAAACACCGCCCATTGAATAGGTACTACTTCAAATTTTGACACGAAATTTCTTTAACGGGTAAGTACTTTGATGACCCGGATTTTTCTGACTACTTGATTATACTATTTACATGATTTAATAATTTCGACTTGATAAGCAATGAATTTTAATAAGTCTTGAACCTCCGGAAAGAATTTTACATAAGCAGTTGACCACCCTTTTATTCTTACGATTCACGAACGTCATAACTTGTATTAATTATATATATATGTGTGTATATATATACGTGTGTGTGTGTGTGTGTGTATATATATATATATATATATATATATATATATAGATTTAACTTGAAAATATGATAATTAAATATCTCATTAAGTATATTAACAAAGTATTATATATATATTTTCATACTACTAATTTAAAGAGTTTTTAAACAATATATATGTTACTATTTAAACGACGTAATTAACTTATATTAAAATGTATTTACATATAAAGTATTACGAGTGTAAATACATCCTTACAAGTATTAAATACACTTTATAATATACTAATAGATATAAAGGATAGCTATACTCGTATTTTCGTTCAATTTCCTCAAGAATTCTACTCGCATTCATACGGTATTTTTACCCGTATTATACACAGCCTCTAGAAGTATTTACTATTGGTATATACCAATAGAAATCTGCAATTATTTGTGTAATATGTCATCCATGACCTAATCAATTTAATATGTCATCCATGACTTAATACATTTTAACTTATCTTAGATATTTTCACTAAAAACCAAACTTTACTTTCAATTTTCACACACACTTGCAAGAACTCTCTCAAGTTTTATTCTACTACTTCTTTCCAGCAACTTTACATTCTAAACTTGAGGTAAAAACTCTACTTAAACTCTTGTTCAATTCATATGTCTATAGCTATCTATATAAGAGTTTATAAACTTGAACATAGTTTAGTTAATTCTAAACTTGTTCGCAAACAAAGTTAATCTTTCTAACTTGACTTTTAAAAACAACTTAACACGTGTTTTATATCTATATGATATACTAACTTAATGAGTTAAAACTTGGAAACACGAAGAACACCGTAAAACCGGACATACACCGTTGTAGTAAAACCGGGGGCTGTTTTGGGCTGGATAATTAAAAACTATCATAATATTTTATTTAAAAGTTGTTCTTCTGGGAAAATGATATTTCATATGAACATGATACTATATCCTAAAATCATGGTTAAACTCAAAATTGAAGTATGTTTTTCAAAATGGTTATCAAGATGTCCTTCTTTCGACGGAAATGACTACCTCTTTCAAATATGGATTATAACTTGTAAATCTGACTATAAACCACCACTTTTTCAGTTTAGTTTCACAAATTACAGTTCGTTATGAAACCATAGCAATTTGATTCACTCAAAACGGATTTATAACGAAGAAATTATTGGCAAAACAATATTGGTTAAAAATGGATAATTTGATTACAAGATTAATTCATTAAAATCTATACTAACTATATCCTAGCTAACTTTTCTTGTATTATACATGTATTCTAACATGTCATGGTTACACAATACATCGGATAAATCAAAAGACACCACATACACAATACGTGTAACTACAATAGCGGTATTGTGGGTCATGATTGAGTCTTATACAACACGTGTATACTATGTACTACTAATTGTGGACTACTGACTGTGGAGTACGGACTGTGGACTACTAATTGTGGACTACTAATGTTGGACTGCTAACTTGACAACTTAAATAATCACACGTGATTGAAAATATAAACTTAAACAATCACACGTTATTGAAAATATGAACTTAAACAATCACATGTGATTGAAGATATGATATGAATAATAGTTGTATTATATTTTGATATATATATATTTGTTACAAGTTCGTGAATCCAAAGACGATGGCCATATTCTTAATAAGTTGAAAACTTATTATTAATATACTTTTACTAACGTGAGTATATAGTCCCATTTTTAAACTCTAAAATTTTTTTGGGATGAGAATACATGCATTTTATGTTTTACGCCATGGACACGAGTACTTAAAATATATTCTACATTGAGTTGTACCACCTTGCATATCTTCCCTAATAGCTTGGTAACTAATATTTACATGTTGTAAGAACATGTAAGCGCGAATCCTATTGATAGATCTATCGGGTTTGACAACCCCAACCGGGTTAGTCGCTCTAGTATCATAAACGGTTGCATAGTACTTCATTTTTACTACACTTAGTACAGTGCAGGAAGATTTCATAATAAAGGGAATATGCCACATTAATGGTTAAGTATGGTTACCGAAGCGCTCAACAACTTATAGAATATCTTTATTGAAATATCTATAACTATGAAATCTTGTGATCGATATTTATATCGATCCTAGCTTTAAACCTATATATCTCACCAACCTTTGTGTTGACTGTTTAAGCATGTTTATTCTCAGGTCCTTAAGAAAGTCTTCCACTGTTGCATTATCTGAGCAAGCTATGCATGGAGTCTCATGCTTTTGTTTAAATAAAGTGTTGCATTCAATAAAACCTTTGTCATGTATTATATTTGACTGTTATGTCACGTGTGTAGTATTTGGAAACCGATGAATTATGGGGATTATTTCTTAAATAATTGCCCACTTGTTTAAAACATGCATTATGTATAATAATAATGTACTTTTTATGAAACGAATGCAATATTTTCTAAAACGTATCATATAGAGGTCAAATACCTCGCAATGGGACCAATGAATAATGTACCACGTTTATATTAATATGGACGAGTCGTTTCAGTTGGCATCAGAGCAGAGGTCTTAGCGAACCAGAAATTGCATTAATGTGTCTGACCGGTATTTGTTAGGATGCATTTGTGAGTCTAGACTTTGACCGAACTTGTTTTTGAAAACCATTACTTATCATTTTTGGTCAAAAATTGAATTTTTTAACATAAAAATATTATGTGGTATATCACTAATGTGGTAGTTAATGTGTGATAGATGTCTACTTCTAGCACCAATCTCATTATCACATTCAGCGACTCCGAAGTTGAATCTCCACCAAAAGTACCAATCATCGACTTATCTGATAACGATGAAGGCCCGAGGGAAGGTGTATCAATCATCTATATAACTGATGACGATGATGACCTGGAGTCGGATGCATTTTTGGAAGATTCACAATTTCCGTAAGAACCGGAAGTGAAAGAACCTGAAAACAATCCCGATGAGGAAGTAAAAGAGATTACTGAGAAAGAATTTAAAAAGGGAAAGGAACCTATAGTCACCAAACCAGAATTTCCAAATCCGGGAACTAATAAAATAATTATTGTACCAAGTGCTCCCGATACTACCACACCTAGTCAACCATGTCTTACCAATACTACAGAAATGTCATCTACTGAACCCCAACCAAAACCTAGACTTACCGCTGAAATACGCACTCTGATAGTAGGGAAGCGAAAATTCTATGTTTTCCCAGATTTCTTTGAATTCCCAAGAAAGCCTCATCGTTTCTAATCTGTTTTTGCAGCTATTCTACTTCACGCCTTATATAATAATATTTCGTGTGCTATATTTCATCTTACATATGTTTTATGTAAAATAGTGGTATTGAATTATTGTAAAATGTTGTACCAAAATAATAAGCGTGAAGTATTAATGCATTAAGTTTTTCATGATAGAATATTATCATGATTGTAGTAGTTAATTTGTGTACTAGCTATTAAGTATGAACTTTAACAGGTAGGTACTACCCGAGCTACAATTATAAAACGCTAATAAGAAGAAAAGGCTTTTATAATAATTGGTTCATATTATTTATATGTCACGATGTACCATTAATTACTCACTACATCTATAATATTCTATGTGATTATTTATCTTATATGTTTATTGAAGAAACATGGCTCGATTAAATCGAATGACGGAACAAGAAATTGAGGAGCTTATCAACCAATGCGTAAACGACCGAATGCTTTGGGTCGAAGCGGCAAGAGCAGCAGCAAACAGCACAAACCCTCGTGTTGGATGCTCATATAAAGCATTTCAAGGTTGCAAACCTTCATCATTCAGCAGAACAGAGGGACCAGTCGATTTAACCCGTGTGACGACCCAGAAATTTTCGACTAAATTTAAACTTAATCTTTATATGGTCTCGACACGATAAGCAAAGTCTATTAAAATGATTTTCAAAATTTTTGAACTATTTAATGAAATCATTTGACCTTCGACAGGTTTCGACGATTCACGAACAATTAATTGTAACTTGATATGTGTGTGTGTGTGTATATATATATATATATATATATATATATATATATATATATATATATATATATATATATATATAATTTAAAATATAATTTTAAATATTGTATGTTGTTGTTATAAGTAATTATGTGAAATGAAATAAAATTAGGATATTATAATAATTATTATTTAAAACATATCTATATATAAATAAAGTATATAAAAAAATTAATATTAAATGATTGTAATACTCGTTTGATGTTTCGATTGATATTAAGCAAGTTAAATTCAAACTTATGTAATTTTAAAATAAACGGTGATACGAAAATTAGTTCTATAAATTATAGGCTTATTAATAATATATTTAGAAGTTATTTGATAAATTTTAAAACTTTTAGATTTTACTTAGGGTTGGGAGTGAATAATTAATGTAATTTTTATTTAATAGTTAATGATCGAATTTTATACCATAATGACCAAAATAAATAAATATAGTTAATCTAAAAATTTGGGATTTTTTTTGAGACCTTTTATCCGCCACTGATTCAAAACGGAGCACGATATATTATCCGTAATTAAAAGGTGTCGGTAGTATTATTGAATGGCTGCTAATCCATTTAAACATATGTTTTAATTCATAATTTATAATTATATTTTAATTATTATATGTTTTAATTATAATTATATTCTATATCTACTAACATATATATGTATATGATATAGAGATTGAGTTTGAGAACACTAAGACTACCACCGGTATCCCTCACCACCGGCCAACTCCACAACCTTCCACCACCATACAACCTTCCAACACTACCCTATTATCCACCACTTTCTCACTTTTACTTTTCAATCAATTCATCAACATCACGTGTTCCTTCTACAAACTATGAACCACCACTAGAACCATTATGAAATATCGCTACTTTTATGAAGAACCTACGACTACCACTAACCTGTTACAATTTCTGGTTTGGTTGAATATAAACATCACCGAATCACTTTCATCAAATAACCCAATACCACCATTAAACATTTACAAAGTTGCTGCACATACTCTACTAACAAATCAAACCAACTAACCGTTACTACTCGCTAATTTAAATCTATTTTTGTTTCGATCAACACCGAAACCAAACTCTCCGATTTGGTGTGCTACGACTGTTATTATCAATAAACGAGACCACCATCGATCACCTTTATTTAACCACCCAATATATCACGAAACCATCTCATACCAACCTGCAACAGTGAAGAAACAGGTGAACTGTGAACATGAACATCCATGGTGATGATGTTGTTGCCATTCCTGTCGTCTGTTTCAAGTACAAACCCAAGACCATCGATGGAACTACAGGCTGCTTATAATTTTCTACTATTTTTCTGTCATAAACCCACAACCATAACCACCATGACACCATTACCAACACCACCACTGCATCAAATATCTTTTTGTTTCAAAACCCAACACCCACGATAGCCATATCACCACCAATAAATGCTGCTACTTCTGCTGCAACTATTTTCGGTTTCAAAATATCGTGAACTCAAACAACCACCTATAATCACCATGGACTGAAATCGTTTTTCTATTTGATACAACCGAAACCCACTTCTGTTCCTGTTTTTATTCGAATGCCAATAATTAAGACTGCAAACTTTAGATCGATGCAACTGCTATCTATATATTTATTTATATTTTTATGAAAATCCAACACAAACCATTGAACCAACACACCGCTGCTACAGTTATGTTTTCTGTTTCTAACCTGTTAAAAGTTTACGAATGATGATGATTACAATGAAGAAGATATTGATGATGGTGTTGATGATCGAAGAAGACGATGATGGGTGCATGATTTTAGGTGATTGATTAACTGTAACTCGTTCTGTGTTAACCAGCTTTAAACCATCGAACATATTTTTCTTTTTCTTTTTCTTTCGTGGCCAAAACCTCTAACCACAACCCCACAATTCTGTTTGCACTTTTCTTTTCAGTTATAAGTCACAGATCCACTTAATCTTGCTATTGGGCTTCTAGTGTTGGGCCATGTATATGTTGGATTGCGAACTTGATTTAAGTGTTGGGCCTTATGTTTAGTTTTGCCATTTGGGCCGAAAACCAAGTTAGTTAATGATAAACGATGATGAGCAAAAACGATAATGGACGAGTGAGACGAGGTGATAAATTGATTATGATTTTGATTCATGGTGATAAAGTTATAAAGCAAAGATGTTGTTATGTGACGAAAATAATTATTTAGATATTGAAAATGATATTGGAATGGGAAAAAGATGATGATCATAAGTGATTATGATCATAAATATTGATGATGATTATGAAAATCGATTATGTTAATGAGACGTTCGATGATGATAACGATGACGATATACGATTATGACTACGAGGGTATAAATCTTATCATCTATATTATTATTATTTCCATTAATATTATTATTATTATTATTATTATTATTATTATTATTATTATTATTATTATTATTATTACTATTACTATTACTATTACTACTACTATTACTATTATTATTATTATTATTATTATTATTATTATTATTATTATTATTATTATTATTATTATTATTATTATTATTATTATTATTATTATTATTATTATTATTATTATTATCATTATTACAATAAAAATTAGTGATATAGAAAAAATAGTTAACAACACTATATATAATTTTTTTTTAGTTACTAATGAAACATATAATTTATAAAGATAACATATAAATCACTAATAATAAATAAATTTGTTCGATTACAATTATACGTGTTAATATATATACTTGATATAGGTTCATGAATCCGAGGCCAACCCTGCATTGTTCAATATCGTCATATGTATTTTTACTACAAAATACATTATGTGAGTTTCATTTGCTCTCTTTTTAAATGCTTTTGCAATATATATTTTGGGACTGAGAATACATGCGCTGCTTTTATAACTGTTTTACGAAATAGACACAAGTACTCAAAATTTACATTCTATGGTTGGATTATCGAATCGAATATCACCCTTTTAGCTTGGTAACCTAAAAATTAGGGAACAGACATCCTAATTGACACGAATCCTAAAGGTAGATCTACGGGCACTAAGTCCCCCCATACTGGAAAATGGTATGCTTTAGTATTTCGAGTTTATATTATACAGATGGATTTCCGTTTTGGGGATATTCTATATGCATGGTGTTAATGTCGGTTACCAGGTGTTCAATTCATATGAATGATTTTTAAACACTTGCGAGTGTATGGTTATTGAATAAAGGAAATCTTGTGGTCTATTATATTATTGAAAATGATTGTTTATGATAGACTAATGAACTCACCAACCTTTTGGTTGACACTTGAAAGCATGTTTATTCTCAGGTATGAAAGAAATCTTCCGCTGTGCATTTGCTCATATTAGATCATTCATGACATATTTCAAAAGACGTTGCATCCGATTCGTTGAGTTCATCAAGAATATTATTAAGTCATTTATAGTTGGATATAGTATGAAATGGTATGCATGCTGTCAACTTTCGATGAAATAAAAGTTTGTCTTTTGAAAACGAATGCAATGTTTGTAAAATGTATCATATAGAGGTCAAGTACCTCGCGATGTAACCAAATGTAATGTATTCGTTCAGATGGATTAGGATGGGTCGTCTCATGTGGTATCAGAGCGGTGGTCTTAGTGAACCAGGTCTTGCATTAGTGTGTCTAACTGATAGTTGTTTAGATGCATTAGTGGGTCTGGACTTCGACCGTGTCTGGATGTCAAAAGTTTTGCTTATCGTTTACTGTCAAAAATTATTTGTTTATCATCCTTAAAGTCTAGACACGTCTTACTGCCTCTATTGCATAGACAGTGTATAGATAAATTCATATCTTAGCGTATCTGTTATTGTTACCTTTGCCTGACAGCTTCCGTAGATTCCTCCGTAACTTATGGGATTTAGTATTATATATGCATATGTAAATTATGTATTGCAGGGTACTAATCTACATCCTATAATCTATTTCTTATCGAAAATACTTCATCTGATCGTACGAGATGAATCTCTCAACCAGTTCGAGTCCCTCAGATTTTGATAGCTATTCCGATAGTTATTCCGACAGCTATTCTGACAGCTATTCCGATATGGATTTCCACTCGAATATTATATATTAAACTATATATGAATTGTTGAACTACTAATTGTGGACTCCTAACTATGGACTAATGACATTAGACAATTAAAATGAATTAAAATATGGATTATAACATATGAAACTAAACATTTCTTCAAGTATGCCACTTGATTTCATCTTAAACCTCATTTGTATCTTGACGATTCCAATCTGCATTCAAACCTTTCATGATTCTTGAAAACACCTCAATATAGAGGATGAACCAACCGCACTTCATCTATGGAAGAAAAGATTGATGCATATAGTTATGCACCTGAAAAACACCCGGAACCTGAGTAAACGTTTAACACGTATCTGTGCTAGCTCTTTTGGCGTTGTTATTACCGAAAATAATTTTTCAATCCCTCTCCAAATTAGCCAATTTTGTCACAGCTTTAGCAAATCAATTTCGAATTTTCATTCGAATAAACTCTATTATAACTTTGATATATAAGTTTGCCTTTCATCACCGTTACCGAAGAATTGTTTATATTCCACCACATTAACAGTAAACTTACCAGCAGTTTCATTACTCATTGATTTAAGTTTCTCCAAAAAACCAATTGTTCATTAAAAACCTTATCATATACTCATCCACATCTTATAACGAGAATGACCATACCAATTACCCGGAATTAACAATGAGTATTTTGAAATCTCGCAGCATGTTTACATCAACAGTTATATGTATACATATAAAAATTTATCTCTTGGAATCATGATCTTCCATCCTGGAATTCTGAAAAACACCAAGTCTACGAATCAATACTCTGAATTCTGAAAAAGCTGAATACAGCTGGAAAAACTGTACACGACCCTAACAGTCGAAGGTATAAAGATAAAGAATAGTGTGTTGGAAAAGCTCAGAAAAGTTGGAACTAGAAAACGGATTGAGCAAACTATGAAGGAAGATGTGGATAAATCACAAAGAATAAACCTGCCTTCAAAGAATCCAAATGATTCAGTATATGCTGAAGTCATTAATGAATGCCTTGCTCCTGACTCTACATTTTTACGGACAAATCTTCTCCATCATCCATCGATATTAGAAATTTTAAGATATCATCGTATCTTTCTTTATTAATATCCTCAATATTTCTGAAGACATCTTCATAAATATTCTCGTCCGATATTAATTATCTCTCTGCGCTATCTGTGTTATATCATAAAAGGAAACTGTTTTAGTTTCTATATTCTGTAAACCTTTGAATTTAAAATATGAATTTTTTGAAGTAGTGTTGGAAATTGATGCATGAGTTAGTATAATATAATGACACTTGATCAACGTGATTATATTACAGTAAGTCATGTTGAGTTTCTAATGGAACGTGATGATTCACAGACCCTAACATCATCATGTACCATGTTACACGACTCTTACATTCTATCTGATCTGTAAACATATAAAGAACATATTTTCTTGATAGTTCTATCTTTACTCTTAAATTCTGTTAATTTAACCAATCAAGATCGTGCTATTACAATTTCTCTCTTAGAACATTAGTCATGTTCATTCGAAACTTTATACCTACGAATTCTGGACTATTATTCGCTTGACTTAAATTCAGGAAGAGGAAAATAAAAGGATGGAACTCCAAAATATAAAGGAAATGAAGAGGGTGGATTTATAGTGAAATATCCGACAGAGCAATCAAAACAGATTATCGTATTTAATCAAAGAAGATCTTAATTTCCTTAATTACCGAGGAATTAAATCTTATTACGAAGATTTTCTCTAAATCCCTTGAACTCCGGAAATCAACCCTATCTACGTCAAGAGATATGATGAAACTTTATTTTTCTCATTTCAATATTTTGTGACAGCTTCACTCGTACGCTTCACATAATCAAATCGTTTTATCTATATTAATCAATAATGATAAAACTCTATTTATCAACTCAAATTCGTCATGAAAACATTTTTATTGTTAGCTATGACGACCACGATCAATGTTCGGGACGAAATTTCTTTAACGGGTAGGTACTGTGACGATCCAGAAATTTTCGACCAAAATTTAAACTTAATCTTTATATGGTCTCGACACGATAAGCAAAGTCTATTAAAATGAAATTCTAAATTTTTGAACTATTTAATGAAATTATTTGACCTTCGACCGGTTTCGACGATTCACGAACAATTAATTGTAACTTGATATGTGTATATATATATATATATATATATATATAATAATTGGAAATATAATTTTAAATATTGTATGTTGTTGTTATAAGTAACTATGTGAAATGAAATAAAATTAGGATATTACAATAATTATTATTTAAAACATATCAATATATAAATAAAGTATATAAAAAAATAATATTAAATGATTATAATACTCTTTTGATGTTTCGATTGATATTAAGCAAGTTAAATACAAACTTATGTAATTTTAAAATAAACGGTGATATGAAAATGAGTTCTATAAATTATAGGCTTATTAATAATATATTTAGAAGTTATTTGATAAATTTTAAAACTTTTAGATTTTACTTAGGGTTGGGAGTGAATAATTAATGTAATTTTTATTTAATAGTTAATGATCGAATTTTATACCATAATGACCAAAATAAATAAATATAGTCAATCTAAAAATTTGGAATTTTTTCTGAGACCTTTTATCCGCCACTGATTCAACAACGGAGCACGATATATTATCCGTAATTAAAAGGTGTCGGTAGTATTATTGAATGGCTGCTAATCCATTTAAACATATGTTTTAATTCATAATTTATAATTATATTTTAATTATTATTATATGTTATAATTATAATTATATTCTATATCTACTAAAATATATATGTATATGATATAGAGATTGAGTTTAAGAACACTAAGACTACCACTGGTATCCCTCACCACCGGCCAACTCCACAACCTTCCACCACCATACAGCCTTCCAATGCCACCCTACTATCCACCACTTTCTCACTTTTACTTTTCAATCAATTCATCACCATCACGTGTTCCTTCTACAAACTATGAACCACCACTAGAACCATTATCAAATATCGCTACTATTATGAAGAACCTACGACTACCACTAACCAGTTACAATTTTTGGTTTGGTTGAATACAAACAACACCGAATCACTTTCATCAAATAACCCAATACCACCACTAAACATTTACAAAGTTGCTGCACATAATCTGTTAACAAATAAAACCAACTAACCGTTACTACTCGCTAATTTAAATCTATTTTTGTTTCGATCAACACCGAAACCAAACTCTCCGGTTTGGTGTGCTACGGCTGCTATTATCAATAAACGAGACCACCATCGATCACCTTTATTTAACCACCCAATAAATCACGAAACCATCTCAAACCAACCTGCAACACTGAAGAAAAAGGTGAACTGTGAACATGAACATCCATGGTGATGATGCTGTTGCCATTCCTGTCGTCTGTTTCAAGTACAAACCCAAGAACATCAATGGAACTACAGGCTGCTTATATTTTTTTTATTGTTTTTCTATCATAAACCCACCACCATAACCACCATGACACCATTACCAACGCCACCACTGCATCAAATATCTTTTTGTTTCAAAACCCAACACCCACGACAACATATCACCACCATTAAACGCTACTACTTCTAATGCAACTATTTTCGGTTTCAAAATATCATGAACTCAAACAACCACCTATAATCACCATGGACTGAAACGGTTTTTCTGTTTGATACAACCAAAACCCACTTCTGTTCCTGTTTTTGTTCGAATGCCAATAATTAAGACGACAAAATTTAGATCGATGCAACTGCTATCTATATATTTATTTATATTTTTACGAAAACCCAACACAAACCATTGAACCAACACACCGCTGCTACAGTTACGTTTTCTGTTTCTAACCTGTTAAAAGTTTACGAATGATGATGATTTCAATGAAGAAGATATTGATGATGGTGTTGATGATCGAAGAAGACGGTGATGGGTGCATGATTTTAGGTGATTGATTAACTGTAACTCATTCTGTGTTAACCAGCTGGAAACCATCGAACATATTTTTATTTTTCTTTTGCTATCGTGGCCAAAACCTCCAACCACAACCCCACAATTCTGTTTGCACTTTTCTTTTCTGTTATAAGTCACAGATCCACTTAATCTTGCTATTGGGCTTCTAGTGTTGGGCCATGTATATGTTGGATTGCGAATTTGATTTAAGTGTTGGGCCTTATGTTCGGTTTTGCCATTTGGGCCAAAAACCAAGTTAGTTGAATGATAAACGATGATGAGCAAAAACGATAATGGACGAGTGAGACGAGGTGATAAATTGATTATGATTATGATTCATGGTAATAAAGTTATAAAGCAAAGATGTTGTTATGTGACGAAAATAATTATTTAGATATTGAAAATGATATTGGAATGGGAAAAAGATGATAATCATAAGTGATTATGATCATAAATATTGATGATTATTATGAAAATCGATTATGTTAATGAGACGTTCGATGATGATAACGATGACGATATACGATTATGACTACGAGGGTATAAATCTTATCATCTATATTATTATTATTTCCATTATTATTATTATTATTATTATTATTATTATTATTATTATTATTATTATTATTATTATTATTATTATTATTATTATTATTATTATTATTATTATTATTATTATTATTATTACTACTACTATTACTATTACTATTACTACTACTACTACTACTACTACTACTACTACTACTACTACTACTACTACTACTACTACTACTACTACTACTACTACTATTATTATTATTATTATTATTAATATTATTATTATCATTATTACAATAAAAATTAGTGATATAAAAAAATAGTTAACAACACTATATTATTATTTTTTTTAGTTGCTAACGAAACATATAATTTATTAAGATAACATTTAAATCACTAATAATAAATAAATCTGTTCGATTACAATTATACGTGTTAATATATATACTTGATATAGGTTCGTGAATCCGAGGCCAACTCTGCATTGTTCAATATCGTCATATGTATTTTTACTACAAAATATATTATGTGAGTTTCATTTGCTCCCTTTTTAAATGGTTTTGCAATATATATTTTGGGACTGAGAATACATGCGCTGCTTTTATAACTGTTTTACGAAATAGACACAAGTACTCGAAAATTACATTCTATGGTTGGATTATCGAATCGAATATCACCCTTTTAGCCTGGTAACCTAAGAATTAGGGAACAGACACCCTAATTGACGTGAATCCTAAAGGTAGATCTACGGGCACTAACTCCCCCCATACTGGAAAATGGTATGCTTTAGTACTTCGAGTTTATATTATACAGATGTGTAACACCCGTTTTCAGTTAAGTGTTATTTCGAACGACATTCGAAATATGATGCATGTAAGCGTATATTTGGATCCCAAATAAAGTTGTATTTGATATTCTAAAACCTTACCATTGGATAGTAAATCTCATTACGTTTCCAACTATATTTGATTCGTCAAAAACGGAGTTACGGTTTGAAAGTTACGCCTAAAATAAGTTTCAGTTTCCTGTCCCAGTTGTTTTGGACGCCGTCCAGGCATTTTGGACGCCGTCCAAAGTGCATGACGGGCCAGCAGCTTTATTTTAATGAAATTAAAAGGGGTATTTGTGTCTTTTCACTTGGTGTCGGTTTTGGATCATCAAGACTGATCTAGAACTCCATTGGAGTTCATTTCTTATCCACAAGCACTCCCAACTTATTTTAGAGAGAGAGGATAAGGTTTTAGTAAGAGAGAGCTCATTTTGGGGAAGAAGAAGAAGGAATCTTGCCTAAGCCCGAGTTCTAAAGTTGTTCCTCGCGTTCTTAGCTACATTTTGGTAGTAGTCGTAAGTTCTAACTCCGAAATTTCATTGTGTTGATTTGATATTCAAATTAGGGTTTGAGCCTTATTTTGTTAGAAACCCTTGAAATGGGTTTGTTGTGGTTAGTAGATGGGTTTTTGACCCGTTATTGGTGGGTTAGGGTTTGACGACAATTTGGAAGTATTTTCATGGTTTGGGTGTTAAATCACTAAGATTATAGTGTGTTAGTGTTTAGATGTTCTTAAAGAACGTGCTAGTTGGTCAAAATGGGTGTTAACCTCAAATTGTTGTCAAACTAAGTTTAGAGTCAAGAATTGAAAGATCGAGTATATAAGTGTTTGATGCAAGTGTTAAATGGTATTTTGGAAAGTTAATCACTAGCCATTAGTGATTAAAGATGTTTTTGGGACATATGTCAAAATGGGTTGACTTAGATGGGTCAAATTTGGTAATGACTTTAATTTTGGATTAATTGGATGATAAGCAATTTTGTTAAGACCTAGATTGGTTTAAATGGTGTCAAGTATAATTTTGGTTAAATGGTACTTGTTGGATGGGTCGGAATTACCACCCGTAGTGGTAATTGGTGAAGTCCACTTTAGATGTCTAAATGGGCGGTTCGTGGTGATAGGTGTAAACCCTTGGTTAAGGGTGTTGAAGTCAAATTCTCTCGTAGAGAATGTATGTTGATTGTTTGTATATCTATATGTGTATTATAGGTAAAAGGTTTGCTTGATTGCTTTTGGAGGCGAATTACATTTATGACTTGTGCGGGCAATTCGAGGTGAGTGGAATATCTATGTATGTATGTATATGATTTATGCGACCGTGTTAAAGGTGTCACATAGCCGTTTTTGTGACCATAGTTGTGAGGCATAGCCGTTTTGTCCACATTTGATAATTATGCACATAGCCGTGCTTGTGCATATGGTGGTGAGTAATAGCCGTGTTTTACTCCCACGTTGTTACCCGTATTAATTGTGCACATATCCGTGTTTGTGCACATGATTGTGAGTAATAGCCGTGTTTTACTCACACGTTGATCAAGTGATGCCATAGCCGTTTTTGGAACACTTGGGGGTGATGTCATGGCCGTTTTTGGAACACCTCGGGGGTTAGCATACCATAGCCGTTTTTGGGAGCTAACGGTTGTTGTAAACATCGATGACTTGTTTCGCGAAGTCATTCCCCTGCGAAGAATTGGTTAACCATGGTTTATATTTGTTGATGGTAGCATTTAATTATTATTATGATTATTTATGCTAATGACGTTGCTAGTTGTACGATTTGACGATACTAGCCATTGATTGCTTATGAGGTTGCTAGTTGTACGATTTGATGATACTAGCTATTGATACGAAAGGGTATGTGATTATATGTATTTATGTGATGTCGTAGATGCGAGTAGGTAAGTTGTATATGCATGTATATATTTATTCTACTCACTAAGCTTTAGCTTACCGTCTCATTGTTTACCTTTTTATAAGTATCGTTGATGCGGAGTTACCTAGTTCTTAGACTAGGGTCGATAGACATTGCTTAAGCTTGGAGGATTAGCTTTTGGATTTTTGTACGCGTGTTGGGGATTTGGTAGTCCCCGGGATTATGGTCTTGGTATCGGGTTAGGTTGTAGAGTCATAATCCGTCTAAAAAGATAAATGGGTCGAAATCGCTACATTATTTGTAAAACGGGTCATTGTAGGCCGGTGTTGTAAAACTTGTTTTTATTGAGGAAATCTCTTAGTTTTACTTATATTGATGTGTATTGATAATTGGTTTCGTTGAAAAGTGTCGAGAAGCGGGATTTCCGCTCGTGTAAGTTGGACTCGGGGACAGCCGCTGGCAGACCATTTGGACACCGTCCAGATCTGCTAGACGCCATCCCACTCTTCATGGCTGGACGCCGTCCAGATATCTGGACGCCGTCCAGATGTGCTGCACAAGAAATTTTTTTTTTGTAGCGTGTTTTTTGTAAAACGGTGTCGGGTTGTTACAAGTGGTATCAGAGCATAGTCTAAGAGAATTAGGTGACCTTGGAATAGGTGCCTAGTCTTAGACTTATTGGCAGTTGTGCGTTATTTGTGGGACTTGTAGGAGTACGGGTCGGATTGAGATTTGTTAGTGCCTTAGAGTAGGTGACTAACTAGGACTTGTGTTTGTCTAAAGTATGATTATGTGGGGCCTTATTTCGCGTGTAAATTAGTGCCTTAGATAGCTAGTGCCTAACGTAAGTAGGCGAACTTGGACGTTGTTTAGTGATAGTCACCTAGGTTATAGGTTGACTTGTTGTTGCGGTGTACTTGTGTACATTCAATATTATATTGTATATAGGTATATATATACAGGTATCTATTTGGTGCGGTGTCCTAGGGACAAATCTATCGAAGAGATTCGCATGTTTGGCGGTTTGAGTGATCAAGTTCACGGTAAGGACTTGGGTTATTCGGGTACTAGGATTTATCGCGTGTTATTTTAAGTGAATGTTGCGTCAGTCCGGGTATAGTACTTTGAATGACCATGTGGAAATGGTAAGGTACGCATTTGTAATAGTGACTGATCCCCATTATTACGAAAGTGTATCTTGACATCAAGCATGACATGACGAATACCGAACGGAGGAAACGTGGCATGGTTGGGGGTAGATTCAGGATAAATGAGGAATCTTTATTGGTTCCTAGGTGATAGTTGTCTCGGGTGATGTGCTTGTTGTCATATCGTGTTCTTTGCGAGCCGGGAAGTGTTACGGTGGATTCGGTTAGTTAACGTGAGTGAGCAAACTCACGAGTTCGGCGCGTACCTAGTCACCCTAAGTAGTGGGTGCGCTATTGAGACTGTTATTGGTTGTAGAACTCATCGTAACTAGGATGACCGATTTATGTGCGTTCGTGTGTACGTCGAGGACTTGAATTCCGTAAAGGAATGCGACAAGTCTGATGATTGTAGTTGGGTTACACTCGGTAGAGTATGTGTGGTTAGAGAATCGTGTTAGGATTCTATTTGTGAGTCACCTTGGAATTGGTGAATCGAGGAGTCTTCAGGTCATTAAACTCATGGGAGTGGGACCCATATGATGATGTTTACGATAGTGCGTTAGTGTGTTGTGGATTATAGGGTAACATTCCTAACGGAATACCCATGTTGTTGCGATTGTGCCGATATGTGGAATGGTGTAAGACTTGGTGTTCTCAAGCATCTCCCTAGTGTTAGATGAAGGGCTTCGTTAGACTATATCATTTTGGCCTTGTGGAAATTTCGGATAGCGTGTGATCGCTAGGAACTTTCGATAAGATAATAAACCGTAAGGTTGTGGGGTAGGTATGACTTTGGGTCATTATTATAGAGAGATGGGTAACATCGGGTGTATGGAATCTAAAGATCGATTTTCTAAAATTCGATTGATTGTGGTGGGAGTCTGCATGACACTGCGTCAGGTGCCTTTTTATACCTGCTAGTGTAATGTTCAACCCCGGTAGTGGTGTGATCACTTTGTGCTTAGGGTGCCCGTGAGATACCCTTGGAAGCATCGGGGATTATAATAGTGATCGACGGGTGAAGATTACCGGTGAACCGGTGACGGACTTAATGGTCGGTTAGGCCAAAGGTTATGATGAAGTGCTGATATTGCGGTCAATGCAATTACTGTGTCGGATTGGTCACTTTTCTCCAGGAGAGTGAGCAATTGTTGATAAAGGTTCGTTGAGTGGAAGGTCGGGTGATCTCGACTGAGAGGCACGACTGATTAAGCGGAGTGGCATATGCCTAGTCGTAGAGGCGCATGTGAGACCTTGGTGGAGTTCGCTTTACGAACGGTGAAGGACTGTTATTTGTAATTGTGGTATGAGGGTGCGATGTTGTCGCGTGTACGACATCTCAAGTGATTGTGTATGAAGGCTCTGAGAGCCTAATGTGAGTTTGTAGTAATTTGGTATGTATGACCAATGATGAGAATGGTCATGTATTTCGTGAAATGGTAATTTTGCGGGATGTTATCATCTCGGTGGTTAGAATATGGAGCTGAATCCTAAGTGGGGGAGTTTTTACTGTCGTATAAGGAAGCTCCGATGGTGTTAGATCAAGCGAAGTGTAAGACTTCTTATGTAAGGTGGTCGTGTAGCACCTTTGTGCGGTGTGAGACCAAATGTGAGGTTTGAAATCTCGGAGTGAGAGAATGAAGCTGTCATTGCGAGTGCTCTCGTGATGTAAATTTAGGTTGGTGTGAAACTTGGATAGTACTGCTGGGGGAGTACGAGTTAGATATTGTGGCGGTTAATGTATTTTCCCTGTCGGGAAACGTGATCGTGGAAATTGTCAAGTGGATTATTCCACTTTATGGACAATTGTGAGGCGGAGAGTGGCAGTTCTGATCGTCTCACGAAGAGACACGCGGATGTTGTTTGATTGCGAGAGTGTGTACCCTAGTGACGTGATGTGTAGGTTGCATTGAAATGTCGAGGCCATCCTTAGCGGACGGTCTAGGTAGGAAGGTTCACCCGGATTTGGTGACTATTTTGTGAGTCGTGTGGCGAATTGCGGAGATTTTTTGATGATGATTCGCCGTTGACGGGATTTTAGTATACGAATAGCTTCTAAGCTAGTACTAGGAAGCCGGATTGTATGGTTCAGGGGAGGAACCCTATGACGATGTGTTGATGTTTTGTCTAACTCGTGGTGTACTATTGTCGTCCTGGATTAATCCAGTGGCGGATAGTCGTGTGCGGATCGATCGGCGGGAAAGTAGTACTTCTAAAATGTTTATGTTGGGGTTTCCAAAATTTCTTCGTTGAAGGAATGACCCGGACATGAAGCCGGAGCAAGTTGGTTCTTGGTTTGGAGAATATTCAGGAATGATCAGTTGAGTAGTACGGTTATGAACCGAATGGGTACGGGGTTTTCAGGAAGCATGAATCCTTCTCGATTTGGATTAATGCAAGATATGGTCTATGACGTAGTGGATTTAGTATATTGCGTTGAGTGATATGGTTATGGATGTAGCTTGTGGCGAGTTGTAGCCGAGAAAACTTGAAGGGATATGTGGTGTTGTTCGTATTTTCCTAAATGGAAATTATGGACATTGAGTGTATGAAATATCGCATGTTGCGGTAGTGCACGCTAGTGATTATTAGCGTGTGGTGAGATCTTAAAATTCACTGTAGATGTTATGGATGTCGGGCTTGGTTGTGTTTCGTAGGATCGTGAGGCGTGACGACGATGGTTGTCGGTGAATTGTTCTACTTTTAAGATGATTGTGAAGTTATGATACGAGTTTGGATACTCGGCGTAGGAGCAAATGGTTGCAGTTGTTTTGACTCGAGGGTTGATTACCCGATATCGTTGTAATATGATGCATTAGTGCACAAAGCGAGAATTCGGATGCGTATACTACTTGTGTGACTCCGCATTAGAAGCGGAAATGTTCGAGGTAGAAGTGCTTAACTTCTAGTATAGGTACGAATCACGAGGACGTGATCCAATTTAAGTGGGGGAGAGTTGTAACACCCGTTTTCAGTTACGTGTTATTTCGAACGACATTCGAAATACGAGGCATGTAAGCGTATACTTGGATCCCAAATAAATTTGTATTTGATGTTCTAAAACCTTACCATTGGATAGTAAATCTCATTACGTTTCCAATGATATTTGATTCGTCGAAAACGGAGTTACAGTTTGAAAGTTACGCCCAAAACAAGTTTCGGTTTCCTGTCCCAGTTGTTTTGGACGCCGTCCAGGCATTTTGGACGCCGTCCAAAGTGCCTGACGGGCCAGCAGCTGTATTTTAATGAAATTAAAAGGGGTATTTGTGTCTTTTCACTTGGGGTCGATTTTGGATCATCAAGACTGATCTAGAACTCCATTGGAGTTCATTTCTTATCCACAAACACTCCCAACTTATTTTAGAGAGAGAGGATAAGGTTTTAGTGAGAGAGAGCTCATTTTGGGGAAGAAGAAGAAGGAATCTTGCCTAAGCCCGATTTCTAAAGTTGTTCCTCGCGTTCTTAGCTACATTTTGGTAGTAGTGGTAAGTTCTAATTCCGAAATTTCATTATGTTGATTTGATATTCAAATTAGGGTTTGAGCCTTATTTTGTTAGAAACC
The DNA here is from genome assembly GCF_046630445.1 of Rutidosis leptorrhynchoides. Lineage (NCBI taxonomy): Eukaryota > Viridiplantae > Streptophyta > Magnoliopsida > Asterales > Asteraceae > Rutidosis > Rutidosis leptorrhynchoides. The sequence continues at coordinate 126,429,520 of NC_092337.1, forward strand.
CTTGAAATGGGTTTGTTGTAGTTAGTAGATGGGTTTTTGACCCGTTATTGGTGGGTTAGGGTTTGATGACAATTTGGAAGTATTTTCATGGTTTGGGTGTTAAATCACTAAGATTAAAGTGTGTTAGTGTTTAGATGTTCTTAAAGAACATGCTAGTTGGTCAAAATGGGTGTTAACCTCAAATTGTTGTCAAACTAAGTTTTGAGTCAAGAATTGAAAGATCGAGTATATAAGTGTTTGATTCAAGTGTTAAATGGTATTTTGGAAAGTTAATCACTAGCCGTTAGTGATTAAAGATGTTTTTGGGACATATGTCAAAATAGGTTGACTTAGATGGGTCAAATTTGGTAATGACTTTAATTTTGGATTAATTGGATGATAAGCAATTTTGTTAAGACCTAGATTGGTTTAAATGGTGTCAAGTATAATTTTGGTTAAATGGTACTTGTTGGATGGGTCGGAATTACCACCCGTAGTGGTAATTGGTGAAGTCCACTTTAGATGTCTAAATGGGCGGTTCGTGGTGATAAGTGTAAACCCTTGGTTAAGGGTGTTGAAGTCGAATTCTCTCGTAGAGAATGTATGTTGATTGTTTGTATATCTATATGTGGTTTATAGGTAAAAGGTTTGCTCGATTGCTTTTGAAGGCGAATTACATTTATGACTTGTGCGGGCAATTCGAGGTGAGTGGAATATCTATGTATGTATGTATATGATTTATGCGACCGTGTTAATTGTGTCACATAGCCGTTTTTGTGACCATAGTTGTGAGGCATAGCCGTTTTGTCCACATTTGATAATTATGCACATAGCCGTGTTTGTGCATATGGTGGTGAGTAATAGTCGTGTTTTACTCTCACGTTGTTGCCCGTATTAATTGTGCACATAGCCGTGTTTGTGCACATGATTGTGAGTAATAGCCGTGTTTTACTCACATGTTGATCAAGTGATGCCATAGCCGTTTTTGGAACACTTGGGGGTGATGCCATAGCCATTTTTGGAACACCTCGGGGGTTAGCATAACATAGCCGTTTTTGGGAGCTAACGGTTGTTATAAACATCGATGACTTGTTTCGCGAAGTCATTCCCCTGCGAAGAATTGGTTAACCATGGTTTATATTTGTTGATGGTAGCATTTAATTATTATTTTGATTATTTATGCTAATGACGTTGCTAGTTGTACGATTTGACGATACTAGCCATTGATTGCTTATGAGGTTGCTAGTTGTACGATTTGATGATACTAGCTATTGATACGAAAGGGTATGTGATTATATGTATTTATGTGATGTCGTGGATGCGAGTAGGTAAGTTGTATATGCATGTATATATTTATTCTACTCACTAAGCTTTAGCTTACCCTCTCGTTGTTTACCTTTTTATAGGTATCGTTGATGCAGAGTTACATAGTTCTTAGACTAGGGTCGATAGACATTGCTTAAGCTTGGAGGATTAGCTTTTAGATATTTGGACGCGTGTTGGGGATTTGGTAGTCCCCGGGATTATGCTCTTGGTATCGGGTTGGGTTGTAGAGTCCTAATCCGTCTAAAAAGATAAATGGGTCGAAATCGCTACATTATTTGTAAAACGGGTCATTGTAGGTCGGTGTTGTAAAACTTGTTTTTATTGAGGAAATCTCTTAGTTTTACTTATATTGATGTGTATTGATAATTGGTTTCGTTGAAAAGTGACGAGAAGCGGGATTTCCGCTCGTGTAAGTTGGACCCGGGGACAGCAGCTGGCTGACCATTTGGACGCCGTCCCACTCTTCATGGCTGGACGCCGTCCAGATGTGCTGCACCAGAATTTTTTTTTTTTGTGGCGTGTTTTTGGTAAAACGGTGTCGGGTTGTTACAAGATAGATTTCTGTTTTGGGGATATTCTATATGCATGATGTTAATGTCGGTTACCAGGTGTTCAATTCATATGAATGATTTTTAAACACTTGCAAGTGTATGATTATTGAATAAAGGAAATCTTGTGGTCAATTATATTATTGAAAATGATTGTTTATGATAAACTAATAAACTCACCAACCTTTTGGTTGATACTTGAAAGCATTTTTATTCTCAGGTATGAAAGAAATCTTCCGATATGCATTTGCTCATATTAGAGATATTACTTGGAGTCATTCATGACATATTTCAAAAGACGTTGCATTCGAGTCGTTGAGTTCATCAAGAACATTATTAAGTTATTTATAGTTGGATATAGTATGAAATGGTATGCATGCCGTCAACTTTCGATGAAATAAAAGTTTGTCTTTTGAAAACGAATGCAATGTTTGTAAAATGTATCATATAGAGGTCAAGTACCTCGCGATGTAACCAAATGTAATGTATTCGTCCAGATGGATTAGGACGGGTTGTCTCAACCCAATGGTTCGAAAAGCTGGAGTGCGTATTTAAAATTAGTGGTTGTGCAGAAGGGGATAGGACGAAGTATGCTTCATGCACATTACAGGATGGTGCACTTACATGGTGGAAAAACTATGTAAAAGTTGTAGTGGGTGATGAAGCATATGATACTCCTTGGGAGGAGTTGAAACATATGCTAATCACTGAATACTGCCCAAGAAATGAGGTCAGGAAGATGGAAACCGAGTTACGAAATCTGAAAGTTGTCGGAACGAAACTTACCAACTATAACAGCCCATTCATGGAATTAGCCTTGTTATGTCCTGAATTGGTACCAACTGAAGAGCGAAAGATTGAATTTTACAAAGATGGCCTGCCAAAACACATCAAGGCCAATGTTACACCATCCAAACCCAAGACAATTCATGAATCTATCACCATGGCAAATGAGCTAATGGATCAGATCATCCTGGATAAGAACGCATCAAATACCGATGCCAAGGTATCGGATAACAAAAGAAAGTGGGATGGAAACCGTGATCAAGGTCACCAACAACAATCTATTAAGAAACAGGAAACCATGCAAGGTGCGGGTAGCGATTCAAGCTCGGGTTACAAAGGACGAAATCCCTTATGTAACAGATGTCACAAACATCACACTGGTTTTTGTAATGTGGTGTGCAGTAAATGTAATCGAAAGGGTCATCTTGCTGAAGATTGTTAGGTTCCCGTTACAAATACAAATGGCACCAAGACTCCTGCCACCAATGCAAATAGAACTACCCTGGCCACTGTTACTTGTTACGGGTGTGGGAAACAGGGTCACGTTAAGAGCCATTGCCCGAATCCAGAGAAGAATAACGGACCTTCACATGGAAGAGCATTTATTATTAATGTGATAATGCTAAAAACGAACATATATTTCATAGCATTATTCCTCAAGAAAGACAAGCTTTTAGTTGCAATTGTCCTATTTACAAGTGATATTCGTTTAAATAATAAAAGGTGAAGACAAAAGACAGATTCGACGAATTGAAGACGCAAACGACCAAAAAGCTTAAAAGTACAAAATACAATCAAAGAGGTTCCAATTATTGATAAGAAACGTCTCGAAATTACAAGAGTACAAGATTCAAAACGCAAAGTACAAGATATTAAATTGTACGCAAGGACGTTCGAAAATCCAGAACCGGGACCAGAGTCAACTCTCTACGCTCGACGCAACGGACTAAAAATTACAAGTTAACTATGTATATAAATATAATATAATATATAATTAATTATATATATTATATATATATTATATTTATATAATAATCCGTCGGCAAGAAAGGCTCCAAAATGGTGTGAGCTGTAAAATTGAACTCCGCGACTTGCGGAGTTCAAAGAAGGAAAAGGCCGCGACTCGCGGAGCTCACCTGGACGAAAATTCCTATAAAAGACAACGCATTCTGATCGTAAAAATAATATATATCCATCCTCTCTATATCTATAGGTAATATTTATATTTATAATTTATATTTTAATTTTAATTTTAATTTTAATTCTAATAATAAGGGTATGTTAGCGAATGTTGTAAGGGTGTAAGTCGAAATTCTATCCGTGTAATGCTACGCTATTTTTAATCATTGTAAGTTATGTTCAACCTTTTTAATTTAATGTCTCGTAGCTAAGTTATTATTATGCTTATTTAAGCCGAAGTAATCATGATGTTTGGCTAATTATTAAAATTGGGTAATTGGGCTTTGTACCATAATTGGGGTTTGAACAAAAGAACGACACTTGTGGAAATTAGACTATGGGCTATTAATGGGCTTTATATTTGTTTAACTAAATGATAGTTTGTTAATTTTAATATAAAGATTTACAATTGGACGTCCCTATAAATAACCATATACACTCAATCGGACACGATGGGCGGGGTATTTATATGTACGAATAATCGTTCATTTAACCGGACACGGGAATGGATTAATAGCCACTAGAATTATTAAAACAGGGGTGAAATTATGTACAAGGACACTTGGCATAATTGATAACAAAGTATTAAAACCTTGGGTTACACGCAGTCGATATCCTGGTGTAATTATTAAACAAAGTAATAAAACCTTTTTACAGTTTAAGTCCCCAATTAGTTGGAATATTTAACTTCGGGTATAAGGATAATTTGACGAGGACACTCGTACTTTATATTTATGACTGATGGACTGTTATGGACAAAAACCAGACGGACATATTAAATAATCCAGGACAAAGGACAATTAACCCATGGGCATAAAACTAAAATCAACACGTCAAACATCATGATTACGGAAGTTTAAATAAGCATAATTCTTTTATTTCATATTTAAATTCCTTTATTTTATATTTAATTGCACTTCTAATTATCACACTTTTATTTATTGTTATTGTATTTAATTGCACTTTTAATTATCGTACTTTTTAATTATCTCAATTTTATTTTATCGCACTTTTATTTATCGCAATTTCATTATCGTTATTTGCTTTACGCTTTAAATTAAGTCTTGTATTTATTTTTAATATTTTACATTTGGTTTTAACTGCAACTTAAGTTTTTAAAATCGACAAACCGGTCATTAAATGGTAAAAACCCCCCTTTATAATAATAATATTACTTATATATATATTTGTATTTTTATAAAATAAAACTAATATAGCGTTAAGCTTTGTTTAAAGATTTTTCCTTGTGGAACGAACCGGACTTACTAAAAACTACACTACTGTACGATTAGGTACACTGCCTATAATTGTTGTAGCAAGGTTTAAGTATATCCATTCTCTAAATAAATAAATATCTTGTGTAAAATTGTATCGTATTTAATAGTATTTTCTTGTAAAATTTAATAGTATTTTATATACACCTCGCATAACATCAAGTATTTTTGGCGCCGCTGCCGGGGAACCCAATTTCTTGCTTAAAAGCCGGAAGTGCAACGCTAAATAAAAAAAATATATTTTTAGTTTTCTTTTATAAAAATACATTTTTGTAAAAATACGTTTTAAATATTCGAAAACATAGAAAAGAAAACAAAAATTTTAATATTTTTAAGAGTTTGTTAAATAATTAAGTTTTATAAAGTTTCTTTATTTTAAAAAAAAAATATAAGTTTTATTTAAATATTTTGTTTTTATTAAAACATAAAATCAAAAACCGAAAAAAATATATATATATATAAATCTATTTTTAAGATTTTTTATTTATAAAATTATAAAGTATTTCTATTTTTATTTTAGTTTTTTAATATAAGTTTTTATTATATAAATATTTTTATTAAAACGGAAAATATAAAACAGAAAAAAAAAAAGTAAAACGTCGAATTTAATACTGCACCTGATCTGAATTTTCATTCACCGCAACTCGCGGAGATTTTTTCCAGGTGGAACCGCGACTCGCGGAGCCACTCTGACACCGACAGAAACCCTAGTCAGCAATTAATTACGGGGTAATTATTATAATTATTATTATTATTATAAAACCCTAATTAGGTTTTAATTAATTATTTATTTTAGTTTTTATTATTATTTTGTTTAATTAGTTTAATTAAATTGTAAAATTAATAGTTTTAATAAATAAATAACATAAAAATAATATTTTTATAAAAATTGTACTTTTTACAACTTTTAGTATATTTTTATATTTTGTCTCTTTTTAATTGTTTTAGCGTAATATTTGTATTTTTCGCTCATTTTTAGTTTTAAAATATAGTTTTTGCCATAGTTATTTTTATTTATAGATTTTTAGGCCTTGCCGTAAAATCCCTTAAGTGCTTTTTCTTTAGACTAAGATTTAGGTGCTTTAGAATTTTGCGACGCCTTTTTAAGTTTTAGTTCTTTTTTAAGTTATTGCCATTTTGGATATAGTTTTACTTGTAAGCTTTAATATTTTTAGACGCAATTTTTAGTTTTTAGTTTTTAGTTCCTTTTTAAGTTTCAACGCGCTACTTTCTTATTTTTATTTTTTCGACGCCTTTTACCTATGTATCAATTATCACTCCAATTAGTAATCTCAATTTGCGATTATAATTTTAAGTTAGTGATAGTAATAAGGTTGGGTTAGTCGAGTGTTTTTAAGTTCTATAAGTCATTTTTTTTCTTATTTTTTGACGCCTTTTATTTTTCGATCTTTTCTTTTTCGACCTTTTTCGACGCGCTCTTTTTCTTTCTTATTTCTCGCTATTCTAGTTTTAGAACATAGATTTTTATTCTACTTCTTATATAAATTTCTTAAAATTACGAAAATTTATTTTAAGTGGTTAAATTGATAGACATCAAAAATTTCTGGTTCGTAGTAATAGTTGGATTTGTACGTGGACCGGGTTATTGGAGCCAAACAGTCCTCAATTATATTGAGACCAAACGAATCCTGCCCCTCTGCTGCATCTTTTGGCTATTCGAAACGTGGGCAAAATCAGAAAAGTCTATTAATTGGATAACTTATATAATTTTTCTTTCCTTTTAAAAACTAATAGGATATTCAGTGAATGCACCGAGCAAGACGTTCACCACCTTTTGTACGTTCACCACCTGTAACTAGATCAAGACATCTAGCAAATATTACCGCCGTTGATTTTTCTTTAGAATCATCATCCAGTCGACCAAGTACTCCAATTCAAATTTCCGATAATCCATTTTTTGAACCCGACCTCACAATTGAGAATCCGGAGAATATTCGGGGACAATTCATAGATCCTGAACCATTAAATTTTCCTCCGGAACCACCAATCATTCAAACAGAGATTGTTGAGGAACGAACCATTAAATCAGAATCCTCTAGTGATTCAGATTCAACAAATTCAATTATGGAAGTAACAGAACCTTTAAGTATGGAAGACCGAATGCGAGCTAAACGCACTGGACAAGGTCATGCAATTTCTCATCCTGACATTAATGCTCCAGATTATGAAATCAAAGGACAAATTCTACACATGGTGACTAATCAATGCCAATTTAGTGGTGCGCCGAAAGAAGATCCAAATGAACATCTTCGTACCTTTAATAGGATCTGCACACTATTTAAAATAAGAGAAGTGGATGATGAACAGATATATCTCATGTTATTTCCCTGGACTTTAAAGGGAGAAGCCAAAGATTGGTTGGAATCGTTACCTGAAGGGGCGATTGATACATGGGATGTTTTAGTTGAAAAATTTCTTAAACAATTCTTTCCGGCATCTAAAGCCGTAAGACTTCAAGGAGAAATTGTTACGTTCACACAGAAACCGAATGAAACTCTATATGAGGCGTGGACAAGATTTGGAAAGTTATTGAGAGGATGTCCGCAACATGGTTTAGACACCTGTCAAATAGTACAAATATTCTACCAAGGATGCGACATCACTACAAGAAAAGACATAGATATAGCAGCTGGTGGTTCTATTATGAAGAAAACTGAAACTGATGCTTATAAAATTATTGATAACACTGCTTCCCACTCACATGAGTAGCACCAAGAAAAAGATATTGTTAGATCATCTAAAGCAGCTAGAGCTGATTCTAGCCATGACTTAGATTCCATTTCCGCAAAGATAGATGCTGTCGAGAGACGAATGGAAAAGATGACTAAAGATATACACTCAATACGAATTAGTTGTGAGCAATGTGGAGGACCACATTTGACAAAAGATTGTCTTAGTATTGAGCTAACGATGGAACAAAGAGAGAATATTTCATACATAAACCAAAGGCCTGGAATTAATTATCAGAATAATTATCAACCGCCAAGACCGATTTACAATCAAAACCATAATTATAATCGAAATGTTCCATACAACAACCAACAAGGTCCTACTAATCAACAAGTATCCAATAATACTTACAATCAGCAAAGACCTAATTTTCAAAACAAACCACCACAAACCGATGATAAAAAGCCGAATTAGAAGATATGATGACAAAGCTAGTTGAAACTCAAACGCAGTTTTTCACATCTCAGAAACAAACTAATGAACAAAATGCTCAAGCATTTAGAAATCAACAAGCTTCTATTCAAAATTTGGAACAAGAAGTAAGTAACCTAGCAAGGTTAATAGGTGAAAGAAAACCGGGAAATTTACCTAGTGATACAAATGCTAACCCCCGGAATGAAACAGCTAAAGCTATTACCACAAGAAGTGGTACAACACTTAAACCACCTGAAATACCTGTAACTTCTGATGAAGCTATTCCTACTCCACAAGAACCACAACCTGATCAAGATAAGGAAAAAGAACCGGTAGTTGAAAAGGTTAATGAAGATAACATAGTTAAGGCTAAACCTTTTGTTAAACCATACCAACCACAACTTCCTTACCCGAGTAAAATGAAAAAAGAGAGAAACTTGAAGCCGAGCAATCCAAATTCTTGGATATGTTTAAACAAATAAATGTCAATCTTCCTTTCATTTATGTGATTTCAGGAATGCCTAGATATGCTAAATTCTTGAAAGATCTGATCACAAATAGAAAGAAAATGGAAGAACTCTCGGCTGTTACTATGAATGCTAATTGTTCAGCAGTGCTGTTGAATAAGATACCAGAAAAACTATCTGATCCAGGAAGTTTCTCAATTCCATGTTTTCTGGGTAGTCTTAGTTCAATAGAAGCATTAGCAGACTTAGGTGCTAGTATAAATTTAATGCCGTATTCACTATACACTAAACTAGACCTTGGAGAATTGAAACCAACAAGAATAAGTATACAACTAGCCAATAGATCAATAAAATATCCTAGAGGGATAATGGAGAACATGCTAGTTAAAGTTGGTACTTTAGTATTTCCAGTAGATTTTGTTGTTCTGGACATGGAAGAAGATTCTCAAGTTCCTCTCATATTAGGAAGACCATTCTTAAACACGGCTAAAGCAATGATAGACGTGTTTGGTAAGAAATTGACCCTAAGTATAGAGGATGAGAGTGTTACCTTTTCAGTTGATAGAGCAATGCAACAACCGCAATCTGCAGATGATACATGTTATTATATTCAAACTATAGATTCACATGCAGAATTATTAGAAGAATTTCCAGAATTACAAGGAACGGGAGAATGTTCTTTAGGAGAAGGAACTGAACCAATTGATGAACCTGAAATGTTAGCTACACTAATAGCTAATGGATATGAACCAACAACAGAAGAAATTCAAATGCTAAAAGAAGAAGACAGATATCGATATAAATCATCGATAGAAGAACCTCCGACATTAGAGTTAAAGCCACTTCCAAACCATTTGGAATACGCTTATTTACATGGTGAATCTGAATTACCTGTAATAATATCGTCTTCTCTTATTGAAAATGAAAAATCTCAACTCATTTCTGTGTTGAAAGCTCATAAACCAGCCATTGCATGGAAGATTCATGATATTAAAGGAATAAGTCCTTCGTATTGCACACATAAAATCCTTATGAAAGAAGGTCATAAAACGTATGTGCAACGCCAATGAAGACTAAATCCTAATATGCAAGATGTTGTTAAAAAAGAAATAATTAAACTGCTAGATGCAGGTTTAATTTATCCAATTTCTGATAGTCCATGGGTAAGCCCAGTTCAATGCGTGCCTAAGAAGGGTGGCATGACTGTTATTACAAATGAGAAAAATGAGCTTATTCCTACTAGGACTGTAACATGATGGCGTGTATGTATTGATTATAGAAAATTAAATGACGCCACCAGAAAAGATCACTTTCCCTTACCTTTTATTGATCAAATGTTGGAAAGATTAGCCGGAAATAGTTATTATTGTTTTCTTGATGGATTTTCCGGATATTTTCAAATTCCAATAACACCCGAAGATCAAGAGAAAACCACGTTCACGTGCCCTTATGGTACTTTTGCTTACAAACGCATGCCATTTGGACTTTGCAACGCCCTTGCAACCTTTCAAAGGTGCATGATGGCGATTTTTCACGACATGATAGAAGAATGCATGGAAGTTTTTATGGATGACTTTTCAGTCTTCGGTGATACATTTGAATCATGTCTAGCTAATCTGGAACGAATGCTTATTAGATGCGAACAATCAAATCTAGTACTTAATTGGGAGAAATGCCATTTCATGGTTAAAGAAGGCATCGTTCTTGGTCATAAAATTTCAAAGGAAGGAATTGAAGTGGATAGAGCTAAAGTAGATGTAATTGCTAAACTTCCACATCCCACCAATGTTAGAGGAGTTAGGAGTTTTCTAGGGCATGCCGGTTTTTACCGACGTTTCATAAAAGATTTTTCTAAAATTGCCACTCCTATGAATAAACTCCTAGAAAAGGATGCTCCATTCATCTTTTCAGATGAATGCATCAAATCTTTTAATATTCTTAAAGAGAAACTCACTAATGCGCCGATCATGATAACACCAAATTGGAATCTACCATTTGAACTAATGTGCGATGCAAGTGATTTTGCAATGGGAGCCGTTTTAGGACAAAGGATTGAAAAACGATTTCAACCTATATATTATGCTAGTAAGACATTACAAGGAGTACAAAAAAATTACACAACTACTAAAAAAGAACTCCTTGCTATTGTCTTTGCTTTTGACAAATTTTGATCATATCTCGTTCTAGCAAAAACGGTGGTCTATACCGACATTCTGCTCTTAGATACCTATTTTCGAAACAAGATGCTAAACCAAGATTAATCCGTTAGATCTTACTCTTACAACAGTTCGATATTGAAATCCGAGATAAAAGAGGAGCAGAAAATCTCGCCGTCGATCATCTTTCTCGTCTTGAAAATCCCGAATTAGAAGTTCTAAATGAATCAGCCATACAAGACAACTTTCCTGATGAATATCTATTGAAGATAGATTATAATGAAATTCCATGATTTGCAGACTATGCAAACTACTTAGTATGTGGATTCTTTAAAAAATGATTGTCGTACCAAAAACGAAAGAAATTCTTTAGTGATATAAAACACTATTTCTGGGAAGATCCACATCTGTTTAAAAGTTGTCCAGATGGAATAATACGCCGATGTGTATTCGGAGATGAAGTTAGTAAAATCTTAAACCATTGTCACACAGGACCAACAGGAGGGCATTATGGGCCTCAACTAACAGCAAGAAAAGTTTATAATGCTGGATTCTATTGGCCTACAATTTACAAAGACGCACACCTTCTTTGCAAATCCTGTGATGCTTGTCAAAGGGCCGAAAAAATAAGTCAACGTGATGAAATGCCGCAAAATGTCATTCAAGTATGTGAAGTATTTGACATTTGGGGTATTGACTTTATGGGTCCATTTCCAAAATCTCATAATAATCTCTATATTCTCGTTGCCATTGATTATGTATCTAAATGGGCGGAAGCACAAGCTCTCCCAACTAACGATGCACGAGTTGTAGTCAACTTTTTAAAACGTCTTTTTGCAAGGTTTGGAACACCGAAAGCTTTAATAAGTGATCGGGGAACTCATTTCTGTAATAATCAACTTGAGAAAGTTCTTAAAAGATATGGAGTAACTCATAAAATCTCCACCGTATATCATCCACAAACTAGTGGACAAGTTGAAAATACCAACCGAGCTTTAAAACGTATTCTAGAAAAAACCGTAGGATCAAATCTGAAGGAATGGTCCATTAAATTGGAGGATGCACTCTGGGCTTTTAGAACAGCCTACAAAACTCTAATTGGAACCACACCTTTCAGACTCGTTTATGGAAAAGCATGTCATCTTCCAGTAGAAATTGAACACAAAGCATTTTGGGCTTTGAAGACATGTAATCTTGATTTTTATGAAGCTGGACGTCTACGGTTAAGTTAACTAAACGAATTAGAAGAATTAAGACATGAAACATACGAAAATTCGTTAATCTATAAGGAAAGAACAAAGAAATGGCATGATAAAAGAATCAGAAGTTCAAAAGAATTTAAAGAAGGAGACATAGTTCTTCTTTTCAATTCACGTTTCAAGCTATTTCCTGGAAAATTGAAATCAAGATGGTCTGGACCATTCATAGTCAAAAAAGTTTTCCCATACGGAATGATAGAATTAATAAATTCAAATGGAATTGAATTTAAAGTTAATGGTCACAGAGTTAAACATTACATAGATAGTCCGATGGAAGTCGCCAACTAAGTTAATCACAATTTCGATACCACATCTAACTAAGTGTGGGGAGAATCAAGTCTTTAAAGGTTTATGTATTTCTGTTAGAGTTAGATTTTCTGTTTTCGTGTAGTTCTCGAAAATGGAACCCGAATGGTCTTTCCCTAGCAGACCCTAAAGAACTAGTCTTCTCCCCCCATTCTGAATTTTTATTTTTTTAGGTTTTTACGAAATGAAGACTTCCTGTGAACTAAACCATGGTCTAATGCTACACGCTTTGATCACTAAACGTAATAATGACACACTTCCAAGTGAACTAGTATCAGTAATCAGAGAAAGATTGGACGGAGTAAGAAAAGAATCCAGATGCGAAGATAATAAGTTACAATTTGGTAAAGGAAAATCAAAATCCGCAGCGAAAAGAAGAGCACGACACCTTGAAAAATGTCACAAATGCCGAAAATGGTCACACGAAGGTAAATGTCCAAATAATCAAACCTATTCAAACACCGAATTTGTTACTTTATGCAGAGATGGACCGTTCATATGTTTAGAAGAAAAAACATTGAATGCTCGAGGTTACGCCTATGTAGCTATGGAAAACCAATTAAACCGACTATCTTATGAGTGGGATAGATCATATCACTAAGAATACTATCTCACAGGTAAGTCTGTACAGTTTTTATTTTTATTTTTATTTTTAACCTTTTGATAATAAACGCTAATTTGTTCGCTATAAAGTATTAAATTGGTATTGAATAAAATTAGGTTTGGCGACCGAAATTATTGATATCATTCAAAAATTTATTACATCACTGCGAAATTTAACGTTTATTCTTAAGGTATAAATATCTTTAATCAATCAACTCAAAATATTTCAAAAATTCGTCATGAGTTAAATTAGGTCATGGAACCGAAATTACTTTACCGAAAAGAGGGGCGCATATTTTTGATAATATTTGATTGATTAAAGTGGGATAAAAGCCAAAAAGATTTTTAATTTTATTTTTACCATGTTTTTAAAATTAATATATAAATCTTAAATTAATATTGTAAACTTTTTAAATTAATATATTTAAAATTGTAAATATTTGAACAATTGATATTTTTAAGTTTGTATGTATAAAAATAAAAATATAATATAAGTTTGGTGTGAATTTTTAATTTTATGCATATTTAAATTTAAGTTTGGTGTGAATTTTTAATTTTATGCATTTTATATTTAAGTTTGGTGTGAATTTAAAAACAAAAATTTACTTTATTTCGCTAAGTTAAAAATATGATTTTTAAAATTCTTCGTAAGTTGAAGACTAGGTCTTTGAACCGAAATTGCTTTACCCGAGGGAGGGACGAGAACTTTTATTATCATTATTTTTAATCTTATTGAATTAAAGTATGCCAAAAACATTAAAAAAAAAAAAAGCCAAAAATCTAAGCTTTTAAAACAATCGCTTGAAGAAGACAAATTTTAAAATTTTGTCGAGGGACAGACTAGGACATCGATCCGAAACGACCTCATCCTAAAACAAAGGAAAACAAAATTTTAAATTTATTTTATATTTGTTTTATAAGTTAAGGCTTATTAAAAAAAAAAAAAAAAAAAAAAAACGCCACGACTCGCGGTGTTTGAAGAACAAAAACACCGCAAGTCGCGGAGGACCAAAATTACAGAAAAAAATAAAAGGCCCGAACTGATCAGTCCACACCACCCACACCCACAAATATACTGCGAGAAATAGCGAAAAACACTCCCAAAAATCGAATTTTTTCACAAAAAATCATCACATTTTTTACTAAAATCATGTTGAGAAGGATGCTATCAAGGAATTACTCAAGAAAAACGGTAAATTTCTACACCTAAACACCATTTAATCCGAAAATTAGTGTTCTTGAGCAATTTTATACCCAATTCGATTTTGATACTTTTTAGTGTAATTATGCTTAAATTGCATATGTATTATGCTTGTATAACCTAGATTGATGCTATTTAACATGATTAGAAGCCTTAAACTTCAAATTTTGAGTAATCTAGGGTTTGTGTTCTTGAGCAATTTGGGGCTTTTTGATATAAACAGGTTATGGCCGATTTTTGTCATGAATTGTTGCTAAATTAAGTAGTGTAACATGTTTAGGTAGTTAAATGATCCAAACTTTGAGCCTAAACAAGATTTTGAGAATTAAAGTGGACTTTTTCAAGTCTAAAATTCATGAACTTGATTTTTGAGAGATAATGCCATTTGAAACTTGTTTAATTGCTAGTAATGATTATTTTGACATGCTATTTGAGTTGAATGCTTATGAACTTGGCGAACATTTTCGTATATGCTTATTTGAAAAAGTGTAGATTTGATAAAAATATGAAAATGAGCATAAGTTTGATATAAATTGGACATGTCATTGTAATTATTTTGATTGATGATTTTGTTGACACTAATGCATATTTGGATGCACAAAAATTGTGTTTGATGTGTTTTGCAGACTGAAAGGGGTGAATCTTCATCCCAAGCTCGCAATGCTCCTCCTAAGAATGCGGAACAACAGGATGTTGATAGCTATTACAAACAAGATATACCTCATCCAGTTATGACATTTTCAGATATGCACTTGGAAGATTTGCACCCGAACTTGAGATTTGACAGACGTTGGATAGATTATCTAAAATACCAAAGGGGCTTGCATACTCTTCATTCTAAAGCTGTTGAAGTACCTAGGGTAATAGAATGAGCACCGTTAGAAGCTGTAGAATTAGCCGAGCCAATTAGAGAATTACTTACACAGAGGTATGGTAATTCTACTTTTAACGATTGGGTACGATTATTCAACATGCGTAGACCTGTATATAAAGTATGGTGTGAAGAATTATTGTGTAGTATAGAAATAAATGATCGGGTAGCTGGTTTAACCGATCGATCTTTTATTAGATTTTTGTTAGGAGGTTAGATGCGCCACATGTCTCTACTAGACATGGCTCAGGCCTTACGTATATATACGCCTGAGGAGTTAGCATATTAACCGATTGTAGAGGGTTGATATTGAACGATAGAAAAATTGATGAAAATTTTGATACGCATGGTGTATGGAGTCAAATGACTAGCCATCACCAATTTAAAGGGGGAAATTACTCTTATTTGGATATAGATAGAGCAGAGTTAAGAGTAATTCATAGGTTTTTAGCTAATTCGATTACACAAAGAGGTAAGAATAAGGAAAAGGTAAATGAACAGGATTTGTTTTACCACATGTGTATTCGAGACCCACAAAGCGCTGTTAGTATACCTTATTGTGTGGGTTATTATTTATCAGCTATGGTTAGGGGGATGAGACCGCACAGTATAATAGGAGGTGGTATATTTATTACACTAATTGCTGAGTATCTCAATGTGGATATAAGTTGGGGGAATTATTAGTCGAAGAACCAGAACCCCACGATACAATTGGTTTAAATGTATACCATGGTGCGATGGTTTTGAAGAGGCGAAATAACGCCGCAGTACAATACCATGGTAGACATCCACAGGTTGAGAGAAATCAATAGCAAGGTAATGTGGGAGGGGGAAATGAAATGACAGAAATGCAAAGGTTTATAGCTTCACAAGAGTACGAAAATGCTAGACATCGAGCATTTGAAGATTGGCAAGTTCATCAAAACCAAATCATAGCTTATTGCCAACATATAGGTAGAAACTATATTCCTACTCCAACACCCATATTTCCTCCTTGGTCTATAGAGATGCAACCACCGTATCCTACGTATAACCCAGCCGAAGCATTCTATAACACATACGGTTATGCATGGAACCCCTACTGCTATCAGTATCATCCCTAGTCTACTTAGTTTTATTTATTTTATTATTTGTAATGTTGATACATTTAATACTTATGTTAATATTGTAATAGTTTTTATAATCTTCTAACTTTTATTATTAGATTTTAATAATTTTTGAATGTGGGGTAATATACCAAACTTCAAAAATATGTATATATGTTTGCAGTTTATCTTATGTACACAACAGGGTAAAACAACGCATTTTCAAAGACTGGCATTAAGTTCAGCAAAAGCAACTAATTTTGACGATAAGATGCAAAATATATGTGAAATAACAACAAGACGGAATGAACAAATGATGTGCACCATTTATCATTCAGCAAACAAACACAAATATGTTTGGAAACTTTGGTAAAATTTAATCATTTCTACGCTAATCACCCTCAATAATTTAAATTGTTACTGATTTCTTGCAAATGAGGGCATTGCAAAATCTTAAGTGTGGGAAGGGGTTAAATTCTTTCAGATTTTAAAATTTTTACTTTAAACACTTGGTTACCATTAAAAATACTAGTAAAGCAGTAGTTGTATTAGAATCTAGTGCTCTCTGATAATAAAGAACAGCCCTAGTCTTATATACTGACTACCCAATTCTAGTAAAATTTTTAAATTTTCCAATTAAATGAATTCAAAATCATGTTTATACATATTTATGAACGATAAAACTAGGTGTTAACACCGAAATTATTGTTACCTCGGAAAGGACATAAATTGAGAAACAAATCAAAATGTTAGAATTCATTTAAAATGGAATAGAGGACAACAAAAAAGAAAAATAAAAGCCAAGTGTGGGAAAATTTACCAAGTTATTTTAAACATATGTCACATATTTCTGTAACAAATAATTGAAAATACTTTTGTTTTGAACGATAATTAACTGTTTTACCCGATTTACGTTAAGAAAGATGGATCTACACGATGAATCAATTCCATCATTAAAAGGAAGTAAAGTCTTCCGAAAAAGAAACGCGCTTCTTGATTTAGGTCATGAAGTTGTCGTTCAGTCCAGCTGTAGGTTGATGAAAAATCTAGAAAAGTCATCTCTAAAATCAGCAGGAAATCCACGGACCTCAGCATCAAACAGGGTCGCCATGTGGTCAGACTTATCCTAACCATGAGAGGATCTGTCTCGTAAAATGGGAAGGGCGCCGTGCAAATTAGCTGGATAAGACTAATGAATCAGATCCTCAGAAAGGATAATCTCCTTAAAGATCAAAAATCAGCTTTTAAGACTGATATTACTCAATCCTAGAGATTGACCTTAAATATTGAGAATTACAAACTCATGGAATTCGATGATATCTAAACTCGAGCTTGAACGAGAAAATATTTTGATCAAATTAAAACCGATTTTTTTCTGAAAACCTATTTTCAATGCGTTCATTACCTTTGAACGTAAAATCCTAGGAATTCACCTGGAATTCATTAGGTCACCTGAACCAAATCGGGTGTTAACCGTAAGAACGGTGGTTGCATAGCATGGTCAAAGATAGGACCTTGTGCCAGACCGAAAAATTATAAGGGTGAGCTTTACTATTGCTCCTACAAAGGATAGTAATTGCGTTTGACACGTTATAGACCATAATTAAAAGCATGTCAGGGGACATTGCCTTAAACAGTGCTTGTTCAACGCTTTCCTTTACAACCGGACGGTAGTTTACCGAAAGGTAATATACGGAACAAGTAAACTGGATGTGTTGCTTTCCCAATACAAGGTTAGCAAGTGGGTGACACAAAACCACAAGTTTTGAGCTAAAATTTCAAATCTGAAACCCACCAAACCCACAAAAAGAATTTGCAAACACCGGTGAAGGATTATTCCGGAAAACTTATCTAGGGTAAAAGCTAGATTTAATTTTCAAAAAGATCAAATGTTTTCATAAAGATCCAATTTCCTTAAAGGATCTAAATTTTATAGTCATGTGGGACTGTAAACCACATCGTTACTACCATTGTTTATACCGCCGTAAAGAAATCACTGATGTACAAAGTGTGAAGAATAAAGAAGTGATTCTAGTATTTCAAGACTATATTGCTTGAGGACAAGAAACGCTCAAGTGTGGGAATATTTGATAATGCTAAAAACGAACATATATTTCATAGCATTATTCCTCAAGAAAGAAAAGCTTTTAGTTGCAATTGTCCTATTTACAAGTGATATTCGTTTAAATAATAAAAGGTGAAGACAAAAGACAGATTCGACGAATTGAAGACGCAAACGACCAAAAAGCTCAAAAGTACAAAATACAATCAAAGAGGTTCCAATTATTGATAAGAAACATCTCGAAATTACAAGAGTACAAGATTCAAAACGCAAAGTACAAGATATTAAATTGTACGCAAGGACGTTCGAAAATCTGGAACCGGGACCAGAGTCAACTCTCAACGCTCGACGCAACGGACTAAAAATTACAAGTTAACTATGTATATAAATATAATATAATATATAATTAATTATATAAATTATATATATATTATATTTATATAATAATCCGTCGGCAAGAAAGGCTCCAAAATGGTGTGAGCTGTAAAATCGAACTCCGCGACTTGCGGAGTTCAAAGAAGGAAAAGGCTGCGACTCGCGGAGCTCACCTGGACGAAAATTCCTATAAAAGGCAACGCATTCTGATCGTAAAAATAATATATATCCATCCTCTCTATATCTATAGGTAATATTTGTATTTATAATTTATATTTTAATTTTAATTTTAATTTTAATTCTAATAATAACGGTATGTTAGCGAATGTTGTAAGGGTGTAAGTCGAAATTCTGTCCGTGTAACGCTACGCTATTTTTAATCATTGTAAGTTATGTTCAACCTTTTTAATTTAATGTCTCGTAGCTAAGTTATTATTATGCTTATTTAAGCCGAAGTAATCATGATGTTGGGCTAATTATTAAAATTGGGTAATTGGGCTTTGTACCATAATTGGGGTTTGAACAAAAGGACGACACTTGTGGAAATTAGACTTTGTGCTATTAATGGGCTTTATATTTGTTTAACTAAATGATAGTTTGTTAATTTTAATATAAAGATTTACAATTGGACGTCCCTATAAATAACCATATACACTCAATCGGACACGATGGACGGGGTATTTATATGTACGAATAATCGTTCATTTAACCGGACACGGGAATGGATTAATAGCCACTAGAATTATTAAAACAGGGGTGAAATTATGTACAAGGACACTTGGCATAATTGATAACAAAGTATTAAAACCTTGGGTTACACGCAGTCGATATCCTGGTGTAATTATTAAACAAAGTAATAAAACCTTGTTACAGTTTAAGTCCCCAATTAGTTGGAATATTTAACTTCGGGTATAAGGATAATTTGACGAGGACACTCATACTTTATATTTATGATTGATGGACTGTTATGGACAAAAACCAGATGGACATATTAAATAATCCAGGACAAAGGACAATTAACCCATGGGCATAAAACTAAAATCAACACGTCAAACATCATGATTACGGAAGTTTAAATAAGCATAATTCTTTTATTTCATATTTAATTTCCTTTATTTTATATTTAATTGCACTTCTAATTATCGCACTTTTATTTATTGTTATTGTATTTAATTGCACTTTTAATTATCGTACTTTTTAATTATCGCAATTTTATTTTATCGCACTTTTATTTATCGCAATTTCATTATCGTTATTTACTTTACGCTTTAAATTAAGTCTTGTATTTATTTTTAATATTTTACATTTGGTTTTAACTGCGACTTAAGTTTTTAAAATCGACAAACCGGTCATTAAACGGTAAAAACCCCCCTTTATAATAATAATATTACTTATATATATATATATTTGTATTTTTATAAAATAAAACTAATATAGCGTTAAGCTTTGTTTAAAGATTTTTCCCTGTGGAACGAACCGGACTTACTAAAAACTGCACTACTGTACGATTAGGTACACTGCCTATAATTGTTGTAGCAAGGTTTAAGTATATCCATTCTCTAAATAAATAAATATCTTGTGTAAAATTGTATCGTATTTAATAGTATTTCCTTGTAAAATTTAATAGTATTTTATATACACCTCGCATAACATCATAATGCTAGAGAGGCGTGTGAAGACCCGGAGCTTGTTACGGGTACGTTTACCATTAATAACTTATCAGTATCTATTATATTTGATACAGGTGCCGATAGAAGTTACATATGTAGAGACTTTTACGCTAAATTGAATTGTTCATCATTACCTCTAGATGCTAAGTACATGATTGAGTTATCTAATGGTAAACTAATGAAAGCCGATAAAATTTGCCGTGATTGTAAAATAAATTTATCTGGAGAAACGTTTAAAATTGATTTGATACCCGTAGAATTAGGAAGTTTTGATCTAATAGTCGGCATGGACTGGATATCCAAAATAGGAGCTGAAGTTGTGTGTGCCAAGAAGGCAATTCACATTCCTCGTAAGGATAAAACGTCAGTAATGATTTACGGAGAGAAGGGTAACTCAAAGCTAAAACTCATTAGCTGCTTGAAAACCCAAAAGTGCTTGAAGAAAGGATGCTATTCTATCTTAGCACATGTTAATAAATTCGAAACGAAGGAGAAAGAGAAAAGCATCAACGATGTTCCTGTGGTAAGAAAATTCTCCGAAGTGTTTCCAGAAGAATTACCGGGATTACCTCCGCATAGATCTGTAGAATTTTAAATAGATCTAGTACCGGGAGCTGCACCAGTGGCTCGTGCTCCATATAGACTCGCACCGTCAGAAATGAAAGAGTTACAAAGCCAGTTACAAAAATTACTGGACCATGGATTCATTCGACCGAGCACTTCACCGTGGGGAGCTCCACTTTTATTCGTCAAGTAGAAAGATGGATCCTTCCGAATGTGTATAGATTACCGCGAACTAAACAAGTTAACTATCAAGAATCGGTACCCATTACCGAGAATTGATGACTTGTTTGATCAACTGCAAGGATCACGTGTTTACTCCAAGATCGATCTAAGATCGGGTTATCATCAGTTGCGAGTCAAAGACGAAGATATTCTGAAAACCGCATTTCAGACACGCTACGGTCATTATGAATTTTTAGTCATGCCGCTCGGGCTGACAAACGCACCAGCTGTATTCATGGACATCATGAATCGGGTATGCAGTCCGTATTTGGATAAGTTTGTTATCGTCTTTATTGATGATATTCTTATTTATTCCAAAAATAAACAAGAACATGAACAACATTTAAGGTTGGTACTGGAACTGTTAAAGAAAGAACAGTTATACGCAAAGTTTTCCAAGTGCGCCTTTTGGCTGAAGGAAGTAAAGTTCCTTGGTCACATTGTCAGCAGTGAAGGAATTCAGGTTGATCCAGTCAAATTGAAGCCATTG
Source organism: Rutidosis leptorrhynchoides (assembly GCF_046630445.1). NCBI lineage: Eukaryota > Viridiplantae > Streptophyta > Magnoliopsida > Asterales > Asteraceae > Rutidosis > Rutidosis leptorrhynchoides. The sequence continues at coordinate 126,451,108 of NC_092337.1, forward strand.
AAAAGTGGGAGACCCCAAAGACTCCAACGCAAATACGCCAATTTTTGGGTCTTGCTGGCTATTACAGAAGGTTTATTCAAGATTTTTCCCGGATAGCCAAACCATTGACTGCATTAACACACAAAGGGAAGAAGTATAAATGGACTTCTGAGCAGGAAGCCGCATTTCAATTATTGAAGAACAAGTTGACTACATCGCCTATTCTATCATTATCTGAAGGAAACGATGATTTTGTAATTTATTGTGACGCTTCGCGACAAGGTTTTGGTTGTGTCCTCATGCAACCAAAGAAGGTTATTGCATATGCATCCCGATAACAGAAGATTCATGAACAAAATTATACGACTCATGATCTAGAATTGGGACCAGTGGTGTTTGCATTAAAGATTTGGAGACACTACTTTTACGGGGTTAAATGTACTGTGTATACCGACCATAAAAGCCTTCAACATATCTTCAAAAAACAACTGAACATGAGTCAATGTAGGTGGGTCGAGCTGATAAATGACTATGATTGTGAAATTCGCTATCATCCCGGGAAAGCAAATGTAGTAGCAGATGCTTTAAGCAGGAAGGAAAGTGAGTCGATTCGAGTACGAGCAATGGATATAAAGATTCGTACAAACCTCAGTACACAAATAAAGGAGGCTCAACGAGGAGCTCTTACTGAAGAAAAATTTGGAAATGAGATGCTCAAGGGTTTAGACAAGTAACTTGAGATACGAGAAGACGAAATCTGGTATTTTAATGGACGCATTTGGGTACCGAAGTTTAAAGGGTTAAGAAAATTGGTTTTGGATGAGGCACATAAGACGAGATACTCGATACATCCCGGACCTGGAAAGATGTATCAAGATCTTAAGGCACACTTTTGGTGGCCAAATTTGAAAGATGATATTGCAACGTATATCGGAGAATGTTTAACTTGCTCCAAAGTCATGGCAGAACATCAGAAACCGTTAGGTCTGCTTCAACAACCAGAAATCCCAGAATGAAAATGGGAATGTATTACCATGGATTTCATCACGAAGCTACCAAAGACTGCATGGGGTTACGACACCATTTGGGTAATTGTCGATCGTCTCACCAAATCTGTACATTTCCTACCTATGAAGGAAATGGATAAGATGGAGAAATTGGTATGATTATACATGAAGGAAGTTGTTTCAAGACACGGAGTACCTATATCCATTATATTCGATCGCGACAGTAGGTTTACGTCAAGGTTTTGGCAATCACTACATGAAGCTCTAGGGACTCGTCTGGATATGAGCACTGCATATCATCCTCAGACCGATGGGCAAAGTGAAAGGACCATTCAGACTCTTGAAGAAATTCTTAGAGCATGTGTGATCGATTTCGGAAATGGATGGGATAAATATTTACCATTGGCAGAATTCTCGTATAACAACAGTTATCAGACGAGTATTAATGCTACACCATATGAAGCACTTTATGGAAGAAAGTGTAGATCCCCTATCTATTGGAATGAAGTAGGTGACAGACAACTGACTGGTCCCGAGATCATACAGGAGACTACTGAAAAGATTGTGCAAATCAAGGAGAGATTGAAGACCGCCCAAAGTCGTCAAAAGAGCTATGCTGATGTTCGAAGGAAGCCGTTAGAATTTCAGGTTGATGACATGGTTATGTTAAAGGTGTCACCTTGGAAAGGTGTGATACACTTTGGTAAGAGGGGTAAATTGAACCCAAGATACGTAGGACCATTCAAGATCATCGAACGTATTGGACCGGTGGCTTATCGACTTAAGCTACCACAACAACTTGCTAGAGTACACAATACCTTTCACGTCTCGAACCTAAGGAAATGCCTTGCAAAAGAAGACCTCACTATTCCTCTTGAAGGAATCCAAATCGACGAGAAACTGCATTTTATAGAAGAACCTGTCGAAATCATGGACCGTGAAGTCAAACAGCTCAAGCAAAGCAACATACCTATAGTTAGGGTTCGTTGGAATGCTCGAAGAGGTCCCGAGTTCACTTGGGAAAGAGAGGACCATATGAAACAGAAGTATCCACATCTATTTACAAACACCGCCCATTGAATAGGTACTACTTCAAATTTCGGGACGAAATTTCTTTAACGGGTAGGTACTGTGATGACCCGGATTTTTCTGACTACTTGATTATACTATTTACATGATTTAATAATTTCGACTTGATAAGCAATGAATTTTAATAAGTCTTGAACCTTCGGAAAGAATTTTACATAAACAGTTGACCACCCTTTTATTCTTACGATTCACGAACATCATAACTTGTATTAATTATATATATATGTGTGTGTGTATATATATATATATATATATATATATATATATATATATATATATATATATATATATATATATATATATATATATATATATATATATATATATATATATATATATATATATATATATATATATATATATATATATATGTGTGTGTGTGTGTGTGTGTGTGTGTGTGTAGATTTAACTTGAATATATGATAATTAAATATCTCATTAAGTATATTAACAAAGTATTATATATATTTTTATACTACTAATTTAAAGATTTTTTGAACAATATATATGTTACTATTTAAACGACGTAATTAACTTATGTTAAAATGTATTTACATATAAAGTATTACGAGTGTAAATACATCCTTACAAGTATTAAATACACTTTATAATATACCAATACATATAAAGGATAGCTATACTCGTATTTTCGTTCAATTTCCTCAAGAATTCTACTCGCATTCGTACGGTATTTTTACCCGTATTATACACAGCCTCTAGAAGTATTTACTATTGGTATATACCAATAGAAATCTGCAATTATTTGTGTAATATGTCATCCATGACCTAATCAATTTTATATGTCATCCATGACTTAATACATTTTAACTAATCTTAGATATTTTCACTAAAAACCAAATTTTCAAGCCTATAAATAAGCACCATTTCTAAATCATTTTTACACATTCATTTTCCAAATTTTACTTTCAATTTTCACACACACTTGCAAGAACTCTCTCAAGTTTTGTTCTACTACTTCTTTCCAGCAACTTTACATTCTAAACTTGAGGTAAAAACTCTACTTCCACTCTTGTTCAATTCATATGTCTATAGCTATCTATATAAGAGTTTATAAACTAGAACATAGTTTAGTTAATTCTAAACTTGTTCACAAACAAAGTTAATCCTTCTAACTTGACTTTTTAAAACAACTTAACACATGTTTTATATCTATATGATATAGTAACTTAATGAGTTAAAATTTGGAAACACGAAGAACACCGTAAAACCGGACATACGCTGTCGTAGTAAAACAGGGGGCTGTTTTGGGTTGGATAATTAAAAACTATCATAATATTTGATTTAAAAGTTTTTCTTCTAGGAAAATGATATTTCATATAAACATGATACTATATCCAAAAATCATGGTTAAACTCAAAATTGAAGTATGTTTTTCAATATGGTCATCAAGATGTCGTTCTTTCGACGGAAATGACTACCTCTTTCAATTATGGATTATAACTTGTAAATCTGACTATAAACCACCATTTTTCAGTTTAGTTTCACAAATTACAGTTCGTTATGAAACCATAGCAATTTGATTCACTCAAAACGGATTTATAACGAAGAAATTATGGGCAAAACAATATTGGTTAAAAATGGATAATTTGATTACGGGATTAATTCATTAAAATCTATACTAACCATATCCTAGCTAACTTTTCTGGTATTATACATGTATTCTAATATGTCATGGTTACACAATACGTCGGATAAATCAAAAGACACCACATACACAATACGTGTAACTACAATAGCGGTATTGTGGGTCATGATTGGGTCTTATACAACACGTGTATACTATATATTACTAATTGTTTATATATATATATATATATATATATATATATATATATATATATATATATATATATATATATATATATATATATATATATAATATATATATATATATATATATATATATATATATATATATATATATATATATATATATTATATATATATATATATAATATATATATGATATGAATAATAGTTGTATTATATTTTGATATATATATATATATATATATATATATATATATATATATATATATATATATATATATATATATATATATATATATATATATATATATATATATATATATATTTGTTACAGGTTCGTGAATCTAAAGACGACGGCCATATTCTTAATAAGTTGAAAACTTATTATTAATATACTTTTACTACCGTGAGTATATAGTCCCATTTTTAAACTCTAAAAATATTTTGGGATGAGAATACGTGCATTTTATGTTTTACGCCATGGACACAAGTACTTAAAATATATTCTACGTTGAGTTGTACCACCTTGCATATCTTCCCTAATAGCTTGGTAACTAATATTTACATGTTGTAAGAACATGTAAGCACGAATCCTATTGATAGATCTATCGGGTTTGACAACCCCAACCGGGCTAGTCGCTCTAGTATCATAAACGGTTGCATAGTACTTCGTTTTTACTACAGTTGGTACAGTGTAGGGAGATTTCATAATAAAGGGAATATTCCACATTAATGGTTAAGTATGGTTACCAAATCGCTCAAAAACTTATAGAATATCTTTATTGAAATATTTATAACTATGAAATCTTGTGGTCTATATTTATATCGATGCTAGCTTTAAACCTATATATCTCACCAACCTTTGTGTTGACTGTTTAAGCATGTTTATTCTCAGGTCCTAAAGAAAGTCTTCCGCTGTTGCATTATCTGAGCAAGCTGTGCATGGAGTCTCATGCTTTTGTTTAAATGAAGTGTTGCATTCAATAAAACCTTTGTCATGTATTATATTCGACTGTTATGTCACGTGTGTAGTATTTCGAAACCGATGAATTATGGGGATTATTTCTTAAATAATCGCCCACTTGTTTAAAACATGCATTATGTATAATAATAATAATGTGCTTTTTATGAAACGAATGCAATATTTTCTAAAACGTATTATATAGAGGTCAAATACCTCGCTATGGGACCAATGAATAACGTACCATGTTTATAGTAATATAGACGAGTCGTTTCATCAGTGTATACTGTACATTTGACCCCATAAAGATAATGCCTCTAAATCTTAAGCGCAAACACAACAGCTCCCAACTCTAGATCATGGGTTGTGTAAATCTGCTCGTGAATCTTCAACTGGCGTGACGCGTAAGCAATGACTTTCTTTCATTACATCAAAACACAACCAAAGCCCTGACGCGAAGCATCACAATAAACAACAAAATCGTCATTACCCTCAGGTAGTGATATTATCGGAGCGGTAGTCAACTTCTTCTTCAGAGTTTGAAAAGCAGTCTCTTGTTCATCCTTCCACTCGTACTTCTTCCCCTTGTGCGTTAAAGTAGTCAGAGGTTTCGCTATACAAGAGAAATCTTGAATGAACCTTCTATAGTAACCTGCCAACCCTAGAAACTGACGAATCTGAGTAGGAGTCTTCGGAATTTCCCACTTCTCAATTGCCTCAATCTTGACAGGATCAACTTGTATTCCCTGTTTACTAACAACCTGTCCAAGGAATTAAACTTCTCTTAACCAGAAAGCACACTTAGAGAACTTAGCGTACAACTCTTATTTCCTCAACAAATCAAGTACCAACTTCAGATATTCTTCGTGCTCTTCATCACTCTTGGAATAAATAAGGATGTCGTAGATGAAAACAATAATGAATTTGTCCAGATAGGCTCTACACACACGGTTCATGAGGTCCATGAACACAGCAAGTGCGTTAGCCAATCCGAACGACATAACAAGAAATTCGTAGTGACCATAACGGGTGCAAAAAGCGGTTTTTGGAATATCTGATTCTTTAACCCGCAATTGATGATAACCGGAACGAAGATCGATCTTAGAATAAACAGATGAACCTTGAAGCTGATCGAACAGATCATCAATTCTAGGAAGAGGATAACAGTTTTTAACTGTAAGCTTGTTCATTTCACGATAATCAATACATAAATGAAACGAACCATCTTTCTTCTTAACAAATAGAACAGGAGCTCCCTAAGGGGACGAACTGGGATAAATAAAACCCTTGTCTAACAAATCACGGAGTTGACTCGACAATTCTTGAAGTTCGGAAGGCGCAAGTCGGAAAGGAGCACGTGCTACATGAGCAGCACCGGGAACAAGATCGATTTGAAATTCTTCCGCACGTTGCGGCAGAAGACCAGGTAAATCTTCGGGAAATACCTCAGGAAAATCTCTAACAATATGCACATCACCGATGCTCTTCTCTTCTCTATCAGAATCAACAACATGGGCTAGAATAGTATGACAGCCTTTGCGAAGATGTTTATGAACTTTCAAACAGCTAATAAGGTTTAACTGCCTTCATTTCTTATCCCCAAAAACCATCAGCGGCTCTCCAACCACACTATTAATATGAACAGCTTTCTCATAACACACGATTTCAGCACGATTCGCAGATAACCAATCCATACCAATAACTATGTCAAAACTGCCTAGGTCAATCGGTATAAAATCTACCTCAAAATCTCTACCAGCCAGATTAATGTTACACTTACGATACATGGTCCTAGCAGTAAGCACCTTGCCATTAGCTATCTCTATAACATAAGTATTGTCTAGAGGAGTTAACGGCGTTTTGATTTTTGGACTTAATTTACTCGACACAAAACTTAAATCAGCCCCTGAATCAAATAGTACATAAACTGATAAATCGTTGACCGAGAACGTACCCGTAACAAATTTTGGATCTTCTTCAGCATCCCTGGCATTAATATTGAACGCCCTTCCACTTGCATTCTCAGTAGTCTTCTTATTAGGGCAGGCATCACGGAAATGCCCCGGCTTACCACATTCATAACAAACTTTCTGACTTCCACCGTTTCTCGGCTTCCCATTACCATTACCTCCATTGTTACCAGCATTATTACCACCTCTTGCAGCAGGAGTAGCAGTACCCGGCATAACCACCGTACAATCTTTAGTAATGTGTCCCTGCTTGGAACACCTTTTACAAGTAACCGTACAATAACCATCATGAGCCTTATAACATCACAGACAAACACGCTAATTACGGTTATAAGAACCAGAAGTATTTTGTTTCTTCTGCTGACCTTGGTTCTGGTTGCGAGTGTTATCCCACTTCCTTTTCCCATTATCAGCCTTTTTAACAACTTCCTCACTGGCATCAGTCACATCTTTCTTACTTCTTCTCAAAATCTTATCATTAAGCTTATGTGCCATTGATGTGAGTAGGGGTGTATACAAAATAGTTATATTTTTACTACGAAATACGACGAAATATGATACAAGTTTTAATTAATTTATTTACAGATGGGATATACCTAAACCTTGCTACAACACTATAGGCAGTGTACCTAATCGTAGAGTAGTATAGTTTTTAGTAAGTCCGGTTCGTTCCACAGGGAGATGGCTTATTGCGTACACTAATTTTTAAACAATTATATTTGTATAAATAAATAAATAAATAAATATATATATATATATATATATATATATATATATATATATATATATATATATATATATATATATATATATATATATATATATATATATATATATATATATATATATATATATATATATATATATATATATATATATATATGTATAATAGTAATATAGTAGTATTATTATTATTATTATTATAAAAAGGGGGTTTTACCGTTTAATGACCGGTTTGTCGATTTTAAATAAAGCGTAAAGATAAATGACGATAATATAAATGACAGAATTTAAATTACGATAAAGTAAATTGCAGTAATTTAAATGACAGTAAATAAAGGTACGATGAAATATGAAATAAAAATATTATGCTTATTTTAACTTCCGTAATCATGATGTTCGACGTGTTGATTTTAATTTATTACCCTGGGTTAATTGTCCTTTGTCCTGGATTATTCGATATGTCCATCTGGTTTTTGTCCATAACAGTCCATCAGTCATAAATATAAAGTGCGAGTGTCCTCGTCAAATTATCCTTATATCCGAAGTCAAATATTCCAACTAATTGGGGACTTAAACTATAATTACACCAATTTTTCTTGTATGTAATTCACCCCTGTTTTAATGAGTCCATTGACTATTAATCCATTCCCGTGTCCGATTAAATGAACGATTATTAGTACTTATAAATATCCCGCCCATCGTGTCCGATTGAGTGTATATGGCTATTTATAGGTACGTCCAATTGTAAATCTTTATATTAAATTAACGAACTATCATTCAATTAAACAAATATAAAGCCCATTAATAGCCCATAGTCTAATTTCCACAAGTGTCGTTCTTTTGTTCAAACCCCAATTATGGTACAAAGCCCAATTACTCCATCTTTAATATTTAGCCCAACATCATGATTACTTCGATTTAAATAAGCATAATAATAACTTACTTACAAGACAATAATTTAAAAAGGAGAACATAACTTACATTGAGTATTTATCGCGTAGCTTTACACAGACAGAACTTCGACTTTAAAACCCGTAAAATAACCTTTACATAACCCAAACTAACCTAATATAAAACTAAACTAATATATATTATAAATATATATATATATATATATATATATATATATATATATATATATATATATATATATATATAATAAGATAAAGAGAGATATTGATATTGTGTAAAGAACTTGGCCAGAATTCGTTGCATTTATAGGACCTGGCCTGGAATTTTCATCCATGCGATCGCATGGAAATGCTGCCTTCTGGCCATGCGATCGCATGGCCACCCTGGACCCAGCTGTTTTGCTTTGTTTCTAGCTTGTCGACATAATTTAATAAATATATATAATATATATATAATTTATATAATTATATATATTATATTATATTCTTGTACATAGTAGACTTGTAATTTTAGGTCCGTTACGTCGCGCGTTAATAGTTGGCTCAGGTCCCGGTTCTGAATCTTCGAACGTCCTTTCGTACTATTTAATATTTTGTACTTTGCGTTTTGCAATTTGTAATTTGCACAAAAAATTATTTTCCTTAACTCCCAAAATCCGCGCAAGTCTTTAACTCACTTTTAGTGGCACTTTTGAGTGCACTATGGCTTTAGTGGCACTTTTCAGGCTTTAGTGGCACTTTTTCTTCAATCCTTTAATCTTCGTGCTTTGTCTTCACATTTATTTATTTAAACGATTACAGCTTAAAAATAGAATAATTACAACTAAAAACTTTACATATTGGGATGATATTGCGACTAAATATATGTTCGTTTGGAGCACTATCAAATATCCCCATACTTGAGCGTTGCTTGTCCTCAAGCAATACAGAACTTGAAATTAAATCACACGAATCACTTCTTTATTCTTCACACTTTATACATTAGTGATTTTGATACGGTGGTATAAATAATGATAGTAACGATGTGGTTTACAGTCCCACATGACTATGAAAATGTAGATCCTTTAATGAAATTGGATCTTTATGAAAACATTTGATCTTTTGAAAATTCATTCTAGCTTTTACCCTAGATAAGTTTTCCGGAATAACCCTTCACCGGTGTTTGCAAATTGTTTTTGTGGGTTTGGTGGGTTTCAGATTTGAAAATTTTAGCTCAAAACTTATGGTTTTGTGTCACCCACTTGCTAACCTTGTATTAGGAAAGCAACATGTCCAGTATACTTGCTCCGTATATTACCTTTCGGTAAACTACCATCCGGTTGTAAAGGAAAGCGTTGAACAAGCAACTGTTAAGGCGATGCCTAATGACATGCAGATGTTCATGGTCTACAACGTGTCGGATATAATTACTATCCTTTGTAGGAGCAAAAGTAAAGATCACCCTATAATTTTTCGGTTTGGCACAAGGTCCTGTCTTCGACCATGCTATGCAACCACCGTTCTTACGGTTGACACCCGAATTGGTTCAGGTAACCTAATGAATTCCAGGTGAATTCCTAGGATTTTACATTCAATGGTAATGAACGCATTGAAAATAGGTTTTCAGAAAACAAATCGGTTTTAATTTGATCAAAATATTTTCTCGTTCAAGCTCGAGTTTAGATATCATCAAATTCCATGAGTTTGTAATTCTCAATCTTTAAAGTCAATCTCAAGGATTGAGTAATATCAGTCTTAAAAGCTGATTTTTAATCTTTAAGGAGATTATCCTTTCTGGGGGTCTGATTCATTAGTCTTATCAAGCTAATTTGCACGGCGCCCTCCCCATTTTACGAGACAAATCCTCTCATGGTTAGGAGAAGTCTGACCACTTGACGACCCTGTTTGATGCTGAGGTCCGTGGATTTCCTGCTGATTTTAGAGATGACTTTTCTAGATTTTTCGTCAACCTACAGCTGGTCTGGATGACAACTTCTTGACCTAAATCAAGAAGCGTGTGTCTTTTTCAGAATACTTTACTTCCTTTTAATGATGGAATTGATTCATCATGTAGATCCATCAAATATATTACAGTAAATCGGGTAAAACTGATTAAAATCGTCCAAAACAAAAGTACCTGTAATAATCTTGTACAAACATATGTGATATGTGTTTTAAATAACTTGGTAAATTCTTCTCACACTTAGCTTTTATTTATTTTTTTCTTTGCCTTTTTATTCTCCTCTATTCTATTTTAAATGAATTCTAACGTTTTGGGTTGTTTCTCCATTTATGTTCTCTCCGAGGTAACAATAATTTAGGTATTAACACCTAGTTTTATCGTTCATAAATATGTATAAACATGATTTTGTATTCATTTAGTTGAAAATTTTTCAAATTTTCACAAAATTTGGCAATTAAACTAAGTGTAAACCCGAGAGAATTTATAACCCTTCCCCACACTTGAGATCATGCAATGCCCTCATTTGCATGAAATTAGACTATAATTATAAATTTATGAGGGTGATTAGTGTAGAAAAGTGATTAAAAATACCCAGTTTGTAATTGCAAAGCTCGTCGAATGATAGATGGCGCGCCTCATAGTTCATTCCTTTTGTTGTTTTATCACACATGTTTTTCTTCAAAAATGGTTGCTTTTCTGAACTGTTTGCTAATCTTTGAAAATGCGTCTTTTACCCTAACTTATTATGCATGTTTATTAAGGAGTTATGCACTAACCCGAACCCCAAATTTAACATTAAGTGGGGTTAGACTTCCCCATACTTAGCTGACGACATGTGAAGTCGGTAGAATAAGTTCCACGAATTAGAATAGTGAGCCAGTTATTTACATCTCGGGTGGTGTATAATATATCAATGGGTTTAAATTTTAGACTCACCCGATCGTCACTACTTAATTCTTTATTAAGTGTAGCTTTTAGTAAATGGATATGTCTCTTTTCTGGTTCTTGGTCAAATGGATCGATATACACCGACATACATACTATAGGGTGGACAATTCCTAACATTTCCTTCCGTTCATTCTCGGGATCAAAGGTTTCACCTCTATTGCCCAATTGGGTGAAATCCGAGGTGTCATTATCTATTACAGCTCGTAGTTCATCTTCGATAGATGACTCGTCTATTGAGAATATTGGGTTGGAAGGTTGTGGAATGGTGAATTTTGGGATCGAAGTAGATTCTTCTTCATTAACGGTACTTATCGGTCCCACCATTTTGGTCTCGGGGGTAAAATTTTCAACGTTATCGTTTTCCCAAGAGTACCAATTTGTCACCCTTACTTCTTCTTCATCCATTGATGGATCGATAATTTCGTCAGTAGAGGCTAATGTGTCGATATGTTGTGAAATTGGTAAAGCTGAATAAAAAGTATCATTGGGATAATTGGTGATTTCGGAGCTCTCGAATTCATCAAAATTCGATGATATGAGATTTTCTTGCACATGACTCCTCAGATCAATAGGTGTGTAGTCTGATAGAGTTTCAGCTTGCCAATTTACAAACTCTCTCATTTGTTCATTTTGAGCATCAAGTTCTTCGAGTTTGATTTTCATATATTCTAAAGAATTTTTAGAAACATAATTTTCCTCGTCCTCTGGTTGTTGAGTTTGGATATATTCTTGGGAATAATCCCAATTTGAATTATATTCTTCATAATCATTCCATTCAGGTTCCATGGGTGCATAATTTTCCATAGGAACATAATAATAACATTCCCATGTTGAGTGATAATCTCCACAGATTTCACAACCAGTTATTGTTTCGTCATTCGTGATCCAAGATTGACCGAATGAATTTTCATCAACACTCGTTTGAGAGTATTGATTTAATTGATTTCGCATGTCAGAAAGAGTTTCCAACATATTCTCAAAATTTTCCATAATACACTTTTTACCAAATTTTAGCTACAATGTGGTGCATTTACTAATTATCCTATTAGTTATAAAACTAAGAATTATATAGGTTATCAAATTAATAGACTTTTCTGCTTTTGCCCACGTTTCGAATAGCCAATAGATGCAGCAGGTAGCCAGGACCCTTTAAATCGGAAGCCCACAACTCGCCACTAACAAATCCAACTATTACTACGAACCAGAAAATTTTGGATGTCAATCAATTTAACCGCTTAAAATAATTTTTTCGTTTTGAAAGTTTAGAGAAGAAATAGAAAATTATATGTCCTAAAAACTAGAGCGTCGAGAAATAAGAAAGAAAAAGAGCACGTCGAAAAACGTCGAAAAATAAAAGGTCGAAAAATAAGCGTCGAAAAATAAAAGTCTAAAAACTAAATATTAAAAGTTACGTCTAAAGATATTAAAGCTTAAAGGAATTCTAAATTCAAAAAGTCAATAACTTAGAAAGTACTAAAATCTTAAAACGACGTCGCAAAATTCTAAAGCACTTAAATCTTAGTCTAAAGAAAAAGCACTTAAGGGATTTTTCGGCAAAGCCTAAAAATCTAGAAATAAAAATAACTACGGCAAATACTATATTACAAACTAATTATAAACGACAAATATAAAAATTACGAATTAAGCGATATAAATATACAATTTATAAAAAGAAACTAAAAATGATAAAATTACAATTTTTATAAAAATAGTATTTTTATATTATTATTATATAAAAATATTAATCTATATTTTTAATAATAAAATTGAAACTTAATATTACTAATTATATATTAAAACTAAATACAAATTAATAATATTTAAATTAAAACCCTAATTAAATTAAATAATAATAATAATAATAAAAACCCTACGTAATTAATGCATCAGGTCAGGCCTGTCAAACACCCCATGCGATCGCATGGGGTTTTGGCTTTTAATCCATGCGATCGCATGGAACACGAGTCCAGGTTTTTTTTTTATATTATTTTTCTAAAAATTATATACAATTATATTTTTACAAATATATATTAAAAATATAGCGTTTCGCCGAGTCCCCGGCAGCGGCGCCAAAAACTTGATGTGCGGAGGGGTGTATACAAAATAGTTATATTTTTACTACGAAATACGACGAAATATGATACAAGTTTTAATTAATTTATTTACAGATGGGATATACCTAAACCTTGCTACAACACTATAGGCAGTGTACCTAATCGTAGAGTAGTATAGTTTTTAGTAAGTCCGGTTCGTTCCACAGGGAGACGGCTTATTGCGTACACTAATTTTTAAACAATTATATTTGTATAAATATATATATATATATATATATATATATATACATATATATATATATATAGTAGTAGTATTATTATTATAAAAAGGGGGTTTTACCGTTTAATTACCAGTTTGTCGATTTTAAATAAAGCGTAAAGATAAATGACGATAATATAAATGACAGAATTTAAATTGCGATAAAGTAAATTGCAGTAATTAAAATGACAGTAAATAAAGGTACGATGAAATATGAAATAAAAATATTATGCTTATTTAAACTTCCGTAATCATGATGTTCGACGTGTTGATTTTAATTTATTACCCTGGGTTAATTGTTCTTTGTCCTGGATTATTCGATATGTCCATCTGGGTTTTGTCCATAACAGTCCATCAGTCATAAACATAAAGTGCGAATGTCCTCGTCAAATTATCCTTATATCTGAAGTCAAATATTCCAACTAATTGGGGACTTAAACTATAATTACACCAATTTTCCTTGTATGTAATTCACCGCTGTTTTAATGAGTCCATTGACTATTAATCCATTCCCGTGTCCGGTTAAATGAACGATTATTAGTACTTATAAATATCCCGCCCATCGTGTCCGATTGAGTGTATATGGCTATTTATAGGAACGTCCAATTGTAAATCTTTATATTAAATTAATGAACTATCATTCAATTAAACAAATATAAAGCCCATTAATAGCCCATAGTCTAATTTCCACAAGTGTCGTTCTTTTATTCAAAACCCCAATTATGGTACAAAGCCCAATTACCCCATCTTTAATATTTAGCCCAACATCATGATTACTTCGATTTAAATAAGCATAATAATAACTTAGTTACAAGACATTAATTTAAAAAGGAGAACATAACTTACATTGAGTATTTATCGCGTTGCTTTACACAGACAGAACTTCGACTTTAAAACCAGTAAAATAACCTTTACATAACCCAAACTAACCTAATATAAAACTAAACTAATATATATTATAATATATATATATATATATATATATATATATATATATATATATATATATATATATATATATATATATATATATATATATATATATATATATATATTATGATACAGAGAGATATTGATATTGTGTAAAGAACTCGGCCAGAATTCGTTGCATTTATAGGACCTGGCCTGGAATTTTCATCCATGCGATCGCATGGAAATGCTGCCTTCTGGCCATGCGATCGCATGGCCACCCTGGACCCAACTCTTTTACTTTGTTTCTAGCTTGTCGACATAATTTAATAAATATATATAATATATATAATTTATATAATTATATATATGTTATATTATATTCTTGTGCATAGTAGACTTGTAATTTTAGGTCCGCTGCGTCGCGCGTTGATAGTTGGCTCAGGTCCCAGTTCCGTATTTTCGAACGTCCTTTCGTAGTATTTAATATTTTGTACTTTGCATTTTGCAATTTGTAATTTGCACAAAAAATTATTTTCCTTAACTCCCAAAATCCGCGCAAGTCTTTAACTCACTTTTAGTGGCACTTTTGAGTGCACTATGGCTTTAGTGGCACTTTTTCTTCAATTCTTTAATCTTCGTGCTTTGTCTTCACATTTATTTATTTAAACGATTACAACTTAAAAATAGAATAATTACAACTAAAAACTTTACATATTGGGATGATATTGCGACTAAATATATGTTCGTTTGGAGCACTATCAGCCATGGACATGGCAGCTTCAATAGTCTGGGGATCACTAGACTCAACCCCATGCTCAATCTATTCAGATAACCCATCGATATAAGCTTCAATCTTACGGTCCTCATCAGCATAAGCATTTGGACACAACAATGTCAATTCAAAGAACCTTTGCTCATAGGCATCTAAATCGGTGCCTTCATCTTTAAGTTCTTAAGCTCAGTCTTCAACTTCTTAAGTTCACCCCTGGGATGATAATGGGCGATCATTCTCTCTTTAAAATCATTCCAAGTTAAACCATAAGCAGCATCATTACCCAAACTGTTAACCAAATTGTTCCACCAAGTTAAAGTACTGTCTTTGAGAGTGCAGCTGGCGAAACTAACCTTGTCCTCATCTCTGACTCTGCTAACCCCAAAAATAGACTCAACTTTCTCAAACCAACGATTAAGTCCAATGGGTCCTTTGGTGCCACTAAATTCTTGCGGACGACTTGCCATAAAAGTCGTGTGGGAGCATCCCACCTAATTGTTGGCATTGACATTAGCATTAGCTGCCATAGCAGCTGCAATCCCTTCAGAAATTAGGCGTTGCATATGCGCTTCGTTGGACTCACGAGGAGTTATGATCTTCAAAACAGAATAACACAACCGTTAGTACTAAGAATAATACCAGTGTTATAAAGGTATAGATCGAACATAAAAAGATTAACCATTAAAATAATAGTCAATGAACACTATGAGTAACAACATGATAGTTATGATAGTTATAGAAATAGCCACCACATGCATACATACTTTATGATAGAAATCATACAACATACATAGCACCTAACATACATGAACTATATTATGCATAATATAACATGCCAAGAGTCACAACACCAGAATACAAACATGATAATGATAACAGATGTTATAAAAGAAATAACCATCCATACATAAATGAAATATCATATAACAAAATCCTCAGTAAAACACCGTACATCACCCAAAAATGAATGTATAAAAGGACAAATAGTCTATGAAATAAAGTAATCACTCATAATATCATCATATCACATCTGCTTGGAGCAGGTGTGATAAGCTGGGCCGGTATGAGGCTCTTCAGGAGTCTCATACTTCCTCAACTTTCCTTTCACCTCCTCCAACTCCGTCTTAAGCCCAAGAACCACGCTCTCAAGAGCCTCGAACCTAGCGTCCACCTCTCGGTTACGCTTTCGAGTCTCGAACTCAATCCCATGCTTGAAGCTAATGAACGTATCCATATGAGTGATGGTAGCCATGTAGTAGTTAAAAGGATCTCTCAAGCAAGGCTGTCATGCACGACCAGCGGCAGACGGGGAAACGGGAGCAGAAACGGAATTGTTGCTCGAAGCTGACATCTGCAAACAGTAAACCACAATCCATATACAAAAATAGAATTGACATAAGCAATAACTTTTAAGTATCTCTCATATGAAATGTAATGCATAATAATGTTATAACAAGAAAGGCCGAGCTGTAGACTAGACTCTAATGCACCCTAAAAACCACGGGTTGACCACATTATGACCGCCTAGTTCCCTAAAACCAGAGCTCTGATACCAACTGTGATGGCCCCGTCAAGTACCCTTAACGGCTCCGTCACTTGGTCCCACAGCTTGATCGAACTTTAAATGAATTTATTAAACAACATTGCATTCTTTATTCAAAAAGTTTCCCAAAAAGGAAATTTACCAAAATAAGTAGTTCTAAACAAACTCAACTTATTAAAATAACCAAAGTTGACCAAAACAATGTCAACCAACACCCACACTTAAAATATCCAAAAAGAGAATACAAGTTTAATGTTTCATAAAATCTGCCAAATACATGCAGACACTCTAACACAGCGGAAGCCCAAATAATCAAGTACCTGTGAAAACATGCGAGTAAACTGTCAACAAAAATGTTGATTGAATTATAGGTTTAACTAAACGAATAAACTTTAGACCACAAGATTTAAAAATGTTAGAAAACATTAAACTATTATTTCATTAATCCATGAGTCACCTAGTAACCACTTAACCATTTCTATACCCTTACCAAACACAATATACACTGAACAGGTGTATCTTCAAATAATTACAAAGTACTAATACATTTCGATTATAAATTGCTAGCGCGACTAGCTCGAAATGGGGCTGTCAGGCCCGATAGATCTATCCATATGATTCACGTTCACCAGTAGAAACCAGTGATTACAGTTACCAGACTAGGGAATATTTTCGTTCAACTCATAAGAAATAATTTAAATTTAATTACCACTTATGTCTAAACGTAATACAAAATGCATGTAATCACATCCCAAAATACTTTAAATAGTATGAAAAGCGAGACTATAACTCACCTTAAAGTAAATGAAGTAACCACACAAAAAGCAAATAACAAACGAAGTAAAGTGATCAAGAATGATCACAACGCCGACCTAAAAATAAAGCAAGTTGATATAAATAACTAACTTAGGTCAAGTCTTAGTATGATAGCTATAGTACTTGTTGCAAGTAAACATAGAACAACACTCAACATGCTTCGATTTGATCAGAACAGTGTAAGGACACGTACTTTCTAGTTTTAGAAAGTTTCTATTTTTAGCAGGTTTCCATTTTTGAAAAGTTTCTATTTTAGGAAAGTTTCCATATTTAGAAAGTTGCTATATTTGGAAAGTTCATAACTTAGGAAAGTTTCCTTAATTAGAAAGTCAACAAAAGTCAACTGAAAGTCAAAGTCAACTGAAAGTCAAAGTCAACTGAAAGTCAACTTAAAAGTCAACCTTAGTCAAACTTAGTCAACATTAAATTTTAAAGTATAAATTATATTAATAATATAAGGTATAATGTTATTTAAAGTCATATATGTATAATTATGTCATAACATAAGTTTAATTAGATTAAATTGAATTATTAAAGTTAATCATAAGTTTAAATGATATAATTAATATAACATAAGTATTTAATTAATTAATTAAATATTAGTCATAACATAAGTATTATTAATTAATAATAAATTTTATTCATATCATATGTATTATTAATTAATAATGAATTATTAATCATATCATAAGTATTTAATTATAATTATTAAACCATAAGTATTTAATAATTAAATTATAATTAAGTAATAACTAAGTCTTATAATAATTAAATAATTAATTAATCCTTATTATAAGTCTTATTATAATAATCTCATAACATAAGTTTAATACTTACCATAAGTATCTATACTATACATTAAAAGAAAAGAATAATTGAGATATATTAAAATATCAACTTCTAATCTAGACCACTGAATCCAATAAAAGACAACCATTACCCTTACTTGATCACCATTAGATCTAATTATAAGCTTATAACTATTTTCAGCACTCACTTTCCCTAAATACCCTTTAACAAACGCGGGCAAGAATTGTTTTCGCAACACCCATTAAGACACACACAAACTCAAAATTAGGGTTAAACTGTAACAAATTTTCCCCTAATCAAGGTTTCGCCTATGTTAATTCATCAATTTTGCCTATGTTAATTCTCTATCAAAATTGCGGGTTGATTTCCAATGAACAAGGTATTGTTAATTCATCAATTACTAAATCAGAATCGTAATCTAAGATTTTACGATGTTTTTCTTTTCTGAGATTTTGTCCAATGAACAAGGTATCATTTTTTCCGAGATTCATCTAGGGTTCAGTTTAATTGTCTATATCTAAACTTTAAACTCTGAGATTTTACCATCGTTTTTTTTTTTTGGTTGTTTATGGTATATCTATCTATAGATGTTGTTAGTAAAGATTGGATATCATTCTTATACATTAACAAATAAGTTAAACGGGTTGTGATAAATGATCGGGTTTACTTGATACGGGTGTAATGGGTTGAAAGTGGTCAAACTGGGTTAAGCTAAATGATACGGGTGTAAGATGTTGACAAAATGATATTGTTTGCAACTTTGAGCACAAGAACTTTACTTTGTGCTACGTCACCAAATCAGTAACGTAACCCTACATTTGTCATACCCCATCCTAATCCATCTGGACGAAGTCACCAACATCTGGTCCCTTTGCGATGATCGACTCCAAGTAATGCCTCTAAAATGAGCAAATGCACAGCGGAAGATTTCTTTCATACGTAAGAATAAACATGCTTTCAAGTGTCAACCAAAAGGTTGGTGAGTTCATTAGTTTATCATCAATATTTATTTCCATCATTTTTAAAAGACCACAAGATTTTCATTTTTCATAATTAACATCACACTCGCAAGTGCATAAAAATCATTCATATGGTGAACACCTGGTAACCGACATTAACAAATGCATCTAGAATATCCCCAAATATACAGGTACACTCATCTGTATATAAAATCAAAGTACTAAAGCATCCATAACCTGGATGGGGTTTGTTAGGCCCATAGATCTATCTTCAGGATTCGCGTCAATTTGGGAGTCTGTTCCTAAATTCTTAGGCTACCAAGCCAAAAAAGGTGATATCCGGTATAATAATTCAACCATATAATGTATTTTCAAGTATTTGTATCTATTTCGTAAAACAGTTATAAAAGCATCGCATGTATTCTCAGTCCCAAAAATATATATATTGCAAAAACATTTAAAAAGGGAGCAAATGAAACTCACAATCTAATATTTTGTAGTAAAAATATTCATACGATGAAATTGAACAATGCAGGGTTGGCCTTGGATTCACGAACCTATATCATTCATATATATATTAAAACATATAATCGTAATCGAACAAATATATATATATATTTAGTTATGTATTAAGATTAATATTTATATATAAATTTATTAATTCTTATAATATATTATAATGTTTAGTTGGTATATAATTTAATTAACGTTATATTAATGTAAATAATATTATATTAGTTAAAACATAATATTATGTAATATTAGTATAATCATGTAATAAATATATTTTTATATAAATATCTTCTGTTTGTAAAAAAAATAAAAAATAATTGTAATAATACTAGGTTAAGTATAATAATAATAATGATATTAATGATAGTGATAATAATAACAAAAATGTTAATTTAATAATGATAATTTGAATAAAGATAATAATTTTAATAATAATGATAATTTTACTAAAAATGATGTTTTTACCAAAATGATAAAATGATAGTTTTACAATTAATGATTCTTTTAATAATATTATAGTTGTAATTGTAATAATAATAATAATCGTACTTTTATTGATAATAATAATAGTTCTAAATTTTTAATAATAATGCTCTTAACAATAATGATAATATATAATGTTTATATAAAATCGCGTCAATGATAATAATACTAATAGTACTGATAATAATAATAACTATGATACCAATAATAATGGTTTTAATCATAACGATACTACTAATAATAACTTAAGTGATAATACTAATAATAATAATACTTATGATAATAATATTAATGATAATCATAATAATTTTTATAAATGATAAAATTATATTTTTATTGATGATAATAATATTAGTAATAACAATAATCATAATAATAATCATAATAGTAATCATAATCATAATAGTTCACACGAATGTTTTGTAGTGAAAAATGAAGTCGACCTATTAACAAAATCAGACAGAAAGGACGATCGAATATAAAAAGCAGATGTTGAAGTTCAACTGATTTCGTTTGTATCTGCATTATTATATTTATTATATAAATATATAAAAAAATACTAATAATAATGGAAATAATAATAATAATAATAATGTTAATCAAAATAATACTAATAATAATAAGAATAATAATGAAAGTAATAAAAATAATAATTTTAAATAAAAAAATATTTAATAATAATAATAATCTTAACAATAATTAAACTCATAATTTTAATTATTCTTATAATAATATTTATATTTAATATCTTTATAACCTTAGAATTATAATTATAACAATGATAATAATAATAATAATAATAATAATAATAATAATAATAATAATAATAATAATAATAATAATAATAATAATAATAATAATAATAATAATAATAATAATAATATAACAACTTATGTATATCAAACTTCATATCTATATGTTATATATTGAAAAATATTTATTAATAATACAGGTTTTAATATTTGAAAGTAGTCGTTGTATTATTAGTATAATAATTATATCTTTAACTTGTAATTACATATATTAGTATTACAATTTATTAATCTTGTAATATTTAATAACTACATGATATATATATAATAGCATATTTTGAATATTTAATATCTATACATTTTATATATCTATTATAATGTACAAATCAATAATTATGTATATCCATCATGTATATATATATATATATATATATATATATATATATATATATATATATATTTCTACTGTTACATATTTAATTATGTTATGAATACCAAGTAAATAATTATAATAATTATATATATATATATATTGAAACAATAATCTCAGAGTATAACATTTAATACTTTGTTAATATTGTCAAATTATTTTCGAAATCATTTGTGTTCAATATACTCTATATAAAATAAAAAGATTTAGTTATTTTAAGTTGTCTTTACTCACATAATAGTTCGTTAATATATTTAATTTATTATATATAATCATTCACATATATAATCATTTATGTATACATTTTTACAATTTAAAAGTTCGTGAATCGTCGGGAGTAGTCAAAGTCAAATAATTTCATAAAACAGTTCAAAAAAATTTAAACTCAATATTATAGACTTTGCTTATCGTGTCAAAATCATATTAAGATCAAGTTTAAATTTGATCAGAAATTTCTGAGTCGTCACAGTACCTACCCGTTAAAGAAATTTCATCCCGAAATTTGATTGGGATGGTCATGGCTGACCATAAGTATGTTTTCATGACGCATACGAGTTGAGAAATAGAGTTTTATCATCATTGGGTAATATAGATAAAACAATTTGATTTCGTGAAGAGTACAAGTGAAGCTATCGCAAAAGAGTGAAATGAGAAAATAAAGTTTCGTCATATCTTTTGACGTAGATATGATTTATTTCCGGAGTTCAAGGGATTTAGAGAAAATCTTCTTAATAAGATTTGATTCTTCAGAAATTAAGAAAATTAGAATTAAATGCGGCCATCTGCCTCGTTTTCTATGTCCGATATTTTTACTATAATCCACCCTCTTCATTTTCTTTATATTTTGGAGTTCCATACTTTTGTTTTCTCTTCCCGACTTTAAGTCAAGCAAATAATGGTCCAGAATTCATAGGTATGAAGTTTCGAATGAACATGACTAATGTTCTAAGAGGGAGATTGTAATAGCACGATCTTGATTGGTTAAATTACAAGAATTCAAGAGAAAAGATAGAACTATCAGGAAGATATGTTCTCGATATGTTTGGAGATTAAGTAGAATGTAAGAGTCGTGTAACATGGCACATGATGACATTATGGTCTGTGAATCATCACGTTTCATTAGAAACTCAGCATGACTTACCGTAATATAATCACGTTGATCAAGTGTCATTATATTATATTAACTCATGCTTCAATTTCCAATACTACTTCAAAAACATTCATAATTTACATTCGAATTTTTCAGAATTTAGAAACTAAAACAGTTTCCTTTCTGATGTAATACAGATAACGCTAGGAGATAGATGTCTTCAGATAAGAATAGTTATGAAAATATTTTCAGAAATATCGAGGATATTTATAATGAAAGATATGATAATATCTTAGAATTTCTAATAACGATGGATGATGATGAAGATTTGCCCATAAAAGTGTAGAGTCAGGAGCAAGATATTCGTTAATGACTTCAGCAGATACTGAATCATTTAGATTCTCTGAAGGCAGGTTTAGTCTTTGTGATTTGTTCACAGCCTCCTTAATGGTTTGCTTAATCCGTTTTCCAGTTCCAACATTTCTGAGCTTTGCCAACATACAATTCTTTATCATTAACTTTTGGCTGTTGATGTCGTTTACAGTTTTTGCTGCTTCATCAGCATTTTCCAAAAATTCGGAGAACTAATTCGTAGTTTGGGGTGCTTTTCAGAAATTCACCATTGAAGTACGTAAGTCTAGAAGATAGATGTTATATGTACATATATAACTATTGGCATAGAATTGCTGCGAAATTCAAGATTAATGATTGAGGATTTTTGATATGACAATTACCGTTCCAAGATGCAGATGAGTACATGATAGGGTTTCAATGAATATAATAATTTTTTGGAAAGTCAAAGATCAATGAAGTTGTTGGTAAGTTTACTGCTAATGTGGTGGAATATCAACGGTTCTTCGGTAACGATGATGAAAGGGTAATCGGATATATCATGGTTATAATAAGACTAGTCCGAATGAAAGTCGAAGTTGATTTGCTGGAGCTGTGACAAAATTCCCTATTTTGAAAAGAATTGCAAGGTTATTTTCGATAATAATAATGCCAAAGGAGCTAGCACAGATACGTTTCAAACGTTTACTCAGGTTCCGAGAGTTTTCAGGTGCATAACTATATGTATCAATATTTTCTTCCGTAGATGAAGTGCGGTTGGTTTATCCTCTCGATTGAGGTATTTTCAAGAATCATAAAAGGTTTGAACGCAGATTGTAATCATCAAGATACAAATGAGGTTTAAGATGAAATCAAGTGGCAAACTTGAAGAATTGTTTAGTTTCATATGTTATAATTAATATTTTAATTCATTTTAATTGTCCAATGTTGGTAGTCCACAGTTAGCAGTCCACAGTTAGTAATTCAATAATTCACATATAGTTTAATATATAATATGCGAATTAATTACTACGTATCGTGACCTGTTATATACATGTCTCAGACTCGATTATAACTCAAGGTATATATATTATTTAGAATCAACCTTAACCCTGTATAGCTAACTCGATCATTACCGCATATAGAGTGTCTATGGTTATTTCAAATAATATATATAGATGCGTCGATATGATATGTCAAAACCTTGTATACGTGTCCCGATTTATACAACGATATTTAAAGTGCGTAAAATAAATAACAGAAATTAAATGACGATAAATAAAATTGCGAGAATTAAAAATTGCGATAAAATAATGTAATCAGTTAGCTAGAAACAGTTAGCGTAAATTCTTAAAAAAAAATTTCTCATAGTTAATTTGTTTGTTTCTAACAAATTTTATTTTGTCCAATATTTTCTTCATTATGCCACTTGTTAGATTCTGATAGGTCAAAATCCAAAGATGAAATTGAATGGAAATAGTTATTCTGTGGTGAACGGATTCATATATCTGTGGATGTAAGTAGAATAGTAAATGACTGTTGAATCATATTCGAAGAATGTACAGTATAACTTATTAATGTGAAATTTAAATATTCCTCGGGTATTACCTACCCGTTAAAATATTTTTACCATTAACAGTTTGTACAAATGAATTTTTAATTACAATCTTTATAAAAACATATATACATATATATTTTCTTCAGATGTAATCATGGATTTAATAAGTTAATATGATATTAATCTCATTTGCTTTTCGGTTTGAGCTAGAATAAATAATCTCTAAGACTTTAGAGATTACATAATCGCCACCTAATAGTTCTCCAATGAAGTTATGAATCAATACTTTATCGTTGATTTTTATTAGTATTCCTTGGTATCTATGGTGCGTACAATGTTGATGCTTGTGGGACAGAATGTGAAGTTGAGGTTTGCGGTGCGGATATGGTTGTTGGTGGTATGGTTGCTGCTGGTGCTTTTGCTGGTGCTTGTAACCTTTGTACCATATTCTTCAAAGTCACTACCCGGGCGTGAAGCTCGTTGACTTCTTCTATTACACCTGGGTGATTGTCGGTTCGGACGAGCGGATGAATAATATCTAGAATTCGAGATAGTATATAATCATGACGAGATACTCTGGAAATGAGAGAAAAAATGGTATTACGAACAGGTTCGCCGGTAAGTGCTTCAGGTTCTTCACCAAGAGGTGAATTCGGTTGGTAGAAGGGATCGCCTTCTTCGCGTCTCCATTGATTAAGTCGACTACGAACCCATTCCCAATTCATCCAGAATTGATGATGGTTGATTGGTTGATTCATTTCGGTGATGCTGCTTTTGGAGCTTAGGTGAACATCCATGTCGTAATAGCTGTCGGATTCCGAAGAACTTGAACTAGTGGCGAGTTCCATTTCGTACGATTGAGTAAAGGGTTTTTCGATATGAAATGACTTTTGGCTATCGGATGATATTTTAATTACATAAAATATCTATATATATAGAACAAAAGATTTCGCAGATTACGGAGGAATTTACAGAATATATCAGGCAAAGTTTACAGTAACAGATACGCTAAGATATGAATTTTGTCTATACACTATTCATGCAATTCAGGCAGTAAGATATGTCTAGATTAAGAATGATAAGCAAATGATTCCCTAAGAATGATAAGCAGGTAATTTTCGACACGAAATGATAAGCAAAACTTTTGACAAGCAGACACGGTCGAAGTCCAGACCCACTAATGCATCTAAACAACTATCATTTAGACACACTAATTGAAGACCTGGTTCTGCTAAGACCACCGCTCTGATACCACATGTCATACCCCGTCCTAATCTATCTGGATGAAGTCACCAACATCTGGTCCCTTTGCGATGATCGACTCCAAGTAATGTCTCTAAAATGAGAAAATTCACAGCGGAAGATTTCTTTCATACCTGAGAATAAACATGCTTTCAAGTGTCAACCAAATGGTTGGTGAGTTCATTAGTTTCTCATCAATATTTATTTCCATCATTTTAAATAGACCACAAGATTCTCATTTTTCATAATTAACATCACACTCGCAAGTGCATAAAAATCATTCATATGGTGAACACCTGGTAACCGACATTAACAAATGCATCTAGAATATCCCCAAATATACAGGTACACTCATCTGTATATAAAATCGAAGTACTAAAGCATCCATAACCTGGATGGGGTTTGTTAGGAACATAGATCTATCTTCAGGATTCGCGTCAATTTTGGGGTCTGTTCCCAAATTCTTAGGCTACCAAACTAAAAAAGGTGATATCCGGTATATTAATTCAACCATAGAATGTAGTTTCAAGTACTTGTGTCTATTTCGTAAAACAGTTATAAAAGCAGTGCATGTATTCTCAGTCCCAAAAATATATATATTGCAAAAGCATTTAAAAAGGGAGCAAATGAAACTCACAATCTAATATTTTGTAGTAAAAATATTCATACGACGAAACTGAACAATGCAGGGTTGGCCTTGGATTCACGAACCTATATCATTTATATATATATTAAAACACATAATCGTAATCGAACAAATATATATATATATATATATATATATATATATATATATATATATATATATATATATATATATATATATATATATATATATATATATATATATATATATATATATATATATATATATAGTTATGTATTAAGATTAATATTTATATATAATTTTATTAATTCTTATAATATATTATATTGTTTAGTTGATATATAATTTAATTAACGTTATATTAATGTAAATAATATTATATTAGTTAAAACATAATATTATGTAATATTAGTATAATCATGTAATAAATATATTTTTATATAAATACCTTCTGTTTGTAAAAAAAAAATTAATCATTGTAATAATACTAGGTTAAGTATAATAATAATAATGATAGTAATGATATTGATAATAATAACAAAAATGTTAATTTAATAATGATAATTTGAATAAAGATAATAACTTTAATAATAATGATAATTTTACTAAAAATGATGTTTTTACCAAAATGATAAAATGATAGTTTTAAAATTAATGATTCTTTTAATAATATTATAGTTGTCATTGTAATAATAATAATAATAATAATAATAATAATAATAATAATAATAATAATAATAATAATAATAATAATAATAATAATAATAATAATAATAATAATAATAATGGTACTTTTATTGATAATAATAGTTCTAAATTTTTAATAATAATAATACTCTTAACAATAATGATAATATATAATGTTTATATAAAATCGCGCCAATGATAATAATACTAATAGTACTGATAATAATAATAACTATGATACCAATAATAATGGTTTTAATCATAACGATACTGCTAATAATAACTTAAGTGATAATACGAATAATAATAATACTTATGATAATAATATTAATGATAATCATAATAATAATAATAATCATACTTTTATAAATGATAAAATTATATTTTTATTGATGATAATAATATTAGTAATAACAATAATCATAATAATAATCATAATGGTAATCATAATCATAATAAATGATACTTTATAATAATACTTGTAGTAGTAGTAGTAATAATAATAATAATAATAATAATAATAATAATAATAATAATAATAATAATAATAATAATAATAATAATAATAATAATAATAATAATAATAATAATAATAATGGTCATGATAATAATATAGGGTACAACCTTTGAAGACAAGCTTTAAAAAAAATACACCGCTGCCCGGGCTCGAACCCGAGATCTCACGCTAAACCGACACGCACCCTAACCATTTGATCTGTTGTGTTTTTCTGATTATATCATAGACCCGCTTTAAGTTAAACCATCTTTCTTTTCTATTTCTATTTCCCTTCTTCTTCAACAAATTAACACGACCAGAATGATAATCAATAATCAGAGTGGTGAATTACTTAGATTGAATCAAGTATTCGAATTTAATTGGGGATTATATGTAGTGGGGATTTTCGATCAACAGATAAGAAAGAAAAAAAATATAAATGTCTGTTACAGACTTTGCGAAGAACAGGAAGAACACAAATCGTGTTTTTTAAATTCAAACCGTTTTAGATCCTAATTTCTACATGAATTTGGTAGTAAATCATTCCTCAAACCTTCTGAGATCATTAGTATAACGACCCTCATTTTTCCATTCTATATTTTTTCAATATTAAATTCCCAAACAATATAATTAAAACTTAATGAGTAAACTTTAATCAAAAATTGTTAAGTGTTAAGAGTTATAAAACATATTAATTAACTTTGTGCAATAATTGACAAGTTAATAAAAGATGAAAATAAGAAACTGTTAGTCGACACTCACTGCTAATTAAAATTTATGCATTTATGTAATATTATAACTAATAACCTATAAGTAATAAATAAAAAGTTACATTTATATAAATAATAAAACAATTGGGAACTAATTAAAAAATATATATACAAGTCATGAATTAGTAAAAAGTAAATAATACTTATCATGTAGTAAATGTAAAAATAATAATAATAATAATAATAATAATAATAATAATAATAATAATAATAATAATAATAATAATAATAATAATAATAATAAAAATAATAATAATAATGAGACTAAAGAATCTTAAACAATTACATCCTTATGTTGACTAAAAAAATAAAATAATATATATATATATATATATATATATATATATATATATATATATATATATATATATATATATATATATATATATATATATATAAACTAGTACCACCTATTGTTGACTAAAAATTATAAAATAAAATAAAATCATTAATTAGAACATCCTTATGTTGACTAACACTCTAATACTTGCACTATATAAACACCCTTAGACTCCTAGTTTCTCATTCACAAATCACACCAAAATCCTCTCTCAAAAACAATCTCTCCCTCTCCTTCTCTTGTGGTATTCGGATCTTCAAGCTTGTTCTTCGTGTTCATCAAGATTTTCAAGCGTGTTCTTCATTATTTGGGTTATTTGATCTTCATCACCAAATTTTCTTCTTGTTTCTTGTTAATATTCATCATCATTAACAAGGTATGATCCAAAATCTTAAAACTTTTAAATCTTTCTTTCAATTCATGTTTATATTCATAATCATATTCGTGCATGATCTTAACATTCATATTATTTAGATCCTCAAAACCCTAAACCCTAATCATTAAAATACTACTTTAATTAACTAACCCTAATTAATGAAACCCTAATACTACTTATACTATTAATTAACATGTATACACTATTACTATTACTAACACCTATAACCTACTACTTATATTATAACACATAAAAACATTTTGGGATATGTATTAGAGATGTATAGATCTTCGAACTTTCTTGACGAATGGTTTCTACGAAACTATAGGCGGAAGGGTTTGGATTTCCGATTTAAAGGATCCTATAGCTCAAGCCCCTTGACCTGAAATGGCCATTCGAAAGGAAATGGGTGATTGGAAGCTTATCTAATACGGCAAGTATCCTAAAATGGAAAACACTCTTAAAGTAGAAACTTTCTAGTTATAGAAACTTACTAAGATAAGAAATCTACTAAAAGTGGAAACTTTCTAAAAATAGAAACTTACTAGGAAAGGAAACTTAGTAAAACGAACTATACTTACAACACTATCATACTTAAACATCTACTTAAACTTGGGCAAAAACACTTACTACTCTTAAATGTCAATAGGTTGACTTTTCTGCTCACTCATCTAACTTTCTATTCCGAGGAATAACTCTCTCTTTCTACTTACTAAGGTGAATTCATAGCCCCACTCTTTATTGCTAGCAAACTTACTTACTTTTATTGGGGTGAGACAAATGCTTTTTTTACATTTTACAACTTAGACACAAGTACCAAACTACTAAACTATGCTATACCGGCTATGTCCGACTAAGTCCCTGCAGTGATATTTTTAATTGCTCGTTGAATGCATGCTTAATTATTGGGGGTAGGCCTATCGGGAGTAACGTCCCCGATACATTTGACTAAGTCTTTGTATTACTTAATAATGAAATTAAACCGACAAGTATAAACTACAACTTGTCTTTGGGGCAAACTTGAACGTTTAGTCTAAATATCATGCATTGGCATAACTTTTGGATCTGCGAAATCTACTTTTTGATCCTGCGGGAGATAAAATTTATAAACTAAATCTTGTGGTCTAAAATAAACGATAACTACTTTTGTTAAACCTATGATTTCACTCAACCTTTTTGATTGACAGTTTAGCATGTTTGTCTCAGGTGCTGATTGATTCAACCTTACTTACTTACTACTTATGTGATGCTACTTGGACTTAGGAACAAGAGATATCACATTTACTATTCTTGCATTTGAAACATTTACTTTATTGTAATTTCAATTCTTGTAACGACATTTCATTTTCTGCTGAGTACTCTCAATAAAGTTTGATTTTATCATGTAGTATTTTTCTCGTATATTATAATATGTTGGTTTATTTGATATTAGTGACGTTTCTTCTAGACCCTATCTGTAGGACGTCACAGAGTGGTATCAGAGCAAAACCAGGCTGTTATAGAGAACCAGGATTGCATCTTTATGTGTGCCTTACTTGCTAGCTAGGGTGCCTTAGCAATCTAGGAAACTATAACCTTTCCTGCCTTAGACTTTAAAGCACTTAGGATTGCCTTATAATCTTAACAACCTTGCCTTGATAATCTTGGCATAAAATGCTAATCAAAGTCTCTTTCCTAATGATAGGATGTCAAGCGTTAATAAAAATGACAAGACAATTCTTTTCAAACCATCTGAAGTAATGACTCACTTCAAACCTGCTATCGAAGAAGATATTGGA
Organism: Rutidosis leptorrhynchoides; assembly: GCF_046630445.1. Lineage (NCBI taxonomy): Eukaryota > Viridiplantae > Streptophyta > Magnoliopsida > Asterales > Asteraceae > Rutidosis > Rutidosis leptorrhynchoides. Next base: position 126,482,005 of record NC_092337.1, read on the forward strand.
TATCCTTCAACTGCAAGACCAGTTCAAAGTCCACCTTATGGCTTTGGTGGTCCTCCCTCACCAAACTATAGTCCGGATACTTTACCTAATTCTCCTGAATACTACCCTACTCCAAGAACTGAAAGTAAAGGGAAACGCCCTGCTGATTTTAAAGAAGATGGCCCGTCAAAGAAAAGATACCGATCTCCTTCCTACGAAGAAGTTGATGCCAAGTACGAGATCATGAATCTGCAAAATACTACCGATGGCCTAATTCGTCATATTGCAAGGATCGATGTTCAAATGAAGGAAAAAGACCTAGCGATCAGGAAGCTCATGGAGAAAAATGTTGAGCTAAAGAAGGAGATAAAGTTGGTGAAGTATGAAGGTGATAGAAATGCCCGATGGGGGAAGCAATCTCTTGCCTACCTAAGAGAAGATGTTAACTTTAGATTGAAGATGGAGGAAAACCGCCTCGAGTTCCTGCATGAGAAACAAAAGGCGAAGAATGAGAAAGTTGAGAAGTTTATGAAGAAGGTTGAGGACGAGAAGAAGAAATATGAAGACTACTTCAATCCTAATATTTCCTAGTTTATCCTATTCCAATTTCTCATCTATGTAAAGGCTATGCCTTAAACCATTTCTATATCCGAATCGTGTATTAAAAAGGCTTATTTAATGCCTCGTTCTTAATAATATAAAGTGTTTCGTTTATATCATATTCATCTTTATCCTATCGGATTTATCAAACTTCTATACACCCTTATGTAGTGAAGAATCATGGTTCGTTCAACTACACCAACTCTTACCACGATGTTTCATAATTTCCTCGTCTGACTACATCTTCCACAACTTCCATAACTATCAAAGATATGAAGGTTAACCAAGTCTATAAAGATTGCAACTTAAAACAAGCCAACCATAAGTTAGTAACTGTTTTCACGGATGACATTTCGAACTGCTCCAAGAGTGAGAAGGGACGTGAGCAACATTTGCAAACTCATTCTTGAGAAAAAGAACAACTCTACGCAAACTTTTCTTGCAAGTTTTGGCTTAAAACCGACATGTTTTCGATCCAGCTACGATTACTGTTGTCCTTAACACACTATATTAGAAGTCATCATTGATCACATATCTTGACCTTATGGAGTGACTTTGGAAAGGAAATATGAATTAATGAAATATAATGACGGTGGCCAACGTGATTATATTACGGTAATTCATAGAGATATTCCAATATCATGACGTATGGAATAGAAAGTGAATCAAAGAAAAACTCTCAAGCTATATGTTCAAAAACCAAATGCAAGGGCATGAAAAGAGAAAAATGATCATCTTGATATTTAGTAGATACGAAGAACTCATTCTAATCAAACTATATATCTATCTCATACTCATTTAACAAACTTTCATGTACCATAATAAGTTGTAGACAATCGAATCTTGAAATTCATTCATCCTAAATGGATATCTCCTGATCATTGATACATAATCGTCACTTGTTATTACACTCTCGGTGTAAATTCTCATATGACTTTCAAAAACCTATGTCATTTGAACCCTCCAACGTCGATATTACAAACATCATGTCCAATATTACATTATCTATGTCGAGATGATAAATATCTCATATGCATAATCTTCTGAAGAATGGAACCTCCATACATGTATCGTTTTAACTATCATAGTCAAGGAACTTCTGTACTCGTACATCTACTTATAATAGACTACTTGGCACTATGCAAGTAATGGTGCCATACTCAAACAATAATCGATCATTGTCAACTCGAAAACCAGAGGTGAAATACACTATCTCAAGTTGTGGCTTGAGCTAAACTCATCTGAAAAACTACTGTAACAATTGAAATGATTCCATCATACTTTAACGTATCCTCTTCTCAGACCAATTAAGGCCGAATTCAAACAATCATTACATAGTTGAAAGTCACTGCTTTAGCATTTATTTATACTTGTCTATGCGACTGCCAGATTATTCATGCCGAGTTCTCGAACTCTCACTATCATTCGAATGATTCAAAGTTGCAAATCTTATTTGAAGTTCTTTCATACATAACTCTAAATCCGAGGGATTTACTCATTTGATGATAATCACATTATCATCCTTCTAACTTTAATGTTAACATTTCGAGTCCAAAGACTCATGCCCTGATAAAAGCCGATCCATTAGTTTTCACTACCTTGAAACAATTATTACACAATTATCCTCCGGAATTTTAAAATCTTCAATCAATTTTTCTCAAACAAATACACTCTTAAATACAAGTATCCTGTTTTCCAAAGATTTCTTACACGAGTCTTTATTTTCAAACTATCTCGGAATTTTTAAAAAATGATTTTCCACTTATGTGATTTATAAAACCTTATACATAAACTTAACTTTACGTACTTTGACTAGTACATATCAAATTATACTTTCACTTCTACAAATTTCCACTTTGATTAAATCGAAATTACTTTACAAAATTTTACGTAACCCTAGTTGTACTATGAACATCATTTCGTCACCTCCTCTAAAATTACTTTCACTAATTATATAAACATTTTTGCATTTTTAGCAATTTACCTTTGTTTCAATAAATTAAACATTCTTTTAAACAACTCTTTTTCGTATTGTTCAAATTATTTCACATAAAATAGTACGTGTTGTACATAACTCAAGTTTTACCAATAGCTCCGCTTCGTTTATATTGTTATAACAAATGTCGCAACTTTTCAAAAATTACTTTGGTTTATTATTAAAACTTTCGTATTGCTCTCCAATGTATTTGGATCACCTTTATTCTCATTCTCCATGCAAGAACGAGACTTACCTCTTTACGTACATCATCTCTTCCTTGCTATGTTATTCGTTAAGAAGTTTCTACTTCCGGTATTTCACGGCCAAACCACGACGCTCTCGTAAACATCAATACTACGATATTTTGAACAAGGAAGCAAAGGTTCCTTCATGGTAGAAACAATACCTTATAATCAATGATTCACATTTATTCTCATCCACATTTAAACTCATAAGTAAATAATAGACCGACTCACCATTTGTGCGAAAACACTTTTCTTACTCTGAAGGAGTTACCTTAGACATTTATGAAGATACTGTAAACATTTCTTCCTTTTTGGTTTGCAACTAGATGTTATTCTAGTCAAGTTTTAATCTATGATTCGACATGAAACTGAGATCATAAATCTTAAAGCTACATTCTGAAACTATTTCTAAAGACAAGTTCTCATGTATACTGAACGATGTCTTAAATTTAATCGCTCGTATTATCCTGAGATCAACGAACTCTCAACTAACATCTCATTTGTCTATTAGGTATCTCTTGAAAACCAAAGGTATTATGGTTACCTTTCGAAACTTGAAGCTGGTACTATCTCTAACAAACACCAGCCATACATCAAACTACGTAACTGAAATCTTTACGTACTCTACTCTATTTTATCTGCCCTACTATTGCGGCATAAACACTCAAGATCTTAACGAGCTCAATAATACATTTCTTGCTGTTATAGCATCATCTTTCTTTTTAAAGAAAAACTAGTCAAACGACACTCTTGTTATTCCTTGGAAAATTCTCCGCATTTAATGCACTTGTAAACGACCTATTAAAGTTAAGGATCATGAGATCAAACATGTAAACAAAACAATATACTTATTGTTAACACTCATTGGCCCCGACTGTACCCGGGAACGTGAATATCAAACTCTATTGTTAAAGTCCGTTGGGATTCGCGTAGAAGCCCCTAACATGCATGGGAACGCGAAGACTAAACGATACGGAAATATCCCCATCTCTTCTCAACTGCTGATGCAAACGAGAAATCTACTTAAAACTTTGGGACGAAGTTTCTGATAACGGGGAGGTACTATAACGACCCTCATTTTTCCATTCTATATTTTTCCAATATTAAATGCCCAAACAATATAATTAAAACTTAATGATTAAACTTTAATCAACAATTGTTAAGTGTTAAGAGTTATAAAACATATTAATTAACTTTGTGCAATAATTGACAAGTTAATAAAAGATGAAAATAATAAACTGTTAGTCGACACTCACTGCTAATTAAAATTTATGCATTTATGTAATATTATAACTAATAACCTATAAGTAATAAATAAAAAGTGACATTTATATAAATAATAAAACAATTGGGAACTAAATAAAAAAATATATATACAAGTCATGAATTAGTAAAAAGTAAATAATACTTATCATGTAGTAAATGTAAAAATAATAATAATAATAATAATAATAATAATAATAATAATAATAATAATAATAATAATAATAATAATAATAATAATAATGAGACTAAAGAATCTTAAACAATTACATCCTTATGTTGACTAAAAAAATAAAATAAAATAAAATAATATATATATATATATATATATACATATATATATATATATATATATATATATATATATATATATATATACATATATATATATATATATACATATATATATATATATATAAACTAGTACCACCTGTTGTTGACTAAAAATTATAAAATAAAATAAAATCATTAATTAGAACATCCTTATGTTGACTAACACTCTAATACATGCACTATATAAACACCCTTAGACTCCTAGTTTCTCATTCACAAATCACACCAAAATCCTCTCTCAAAAACAATCTATCCCTCTCCCTCTCTTGTGGTATTCGGATCTTCAAGCTTGTTCTTTGTGTTCATCAAGATTTTCAAGCGTGTTCTTCATTATTTGGGTTATTTGATCTTCATTATTTGGGTTATTTGATCTTCATCACCAAGTTTTCTTCTTGTTTCTTGTTAAACATCATCATCATTAACAAGGTATGATCCAAAATCTTAAAACTTTTAAATCTTTCTTTCAATTCATGTTTATATTCATAATCATATTCATGCATGATCTTAACATTCATATTATTTAGATCCTCAAAACCCTAAACCCTAATCATTAAAATACTACTTTAATTAACTAACCCCAATTAATGAAACCCTAATACTACTTATACTATTAATTAACATGTATACACTATTACTATTACTAACACCTATAACCTACTACTTATATTATAACACATAAAAACATTTTGGGATATGTATTAGAGATGTATAGATCTTCGAACTTTCTTGACGAATGGTTTCTATGAAACTCTAGGCGGAAGGGTTTGGATTTCCGATTTAAAGGATCCTATAGCTCAAGCCCCTAGACCTGAAATGGCCATTCGAAGGGAAAGGGGTGATTGGAAGCTTATCTAATACGGCAAGTATCCTAAAATGGAAAACACTCTTAAATTAGAAACTTTCTAGTTATAGAAACTTACGAAGATAAGAAATCTACTAAAAGTGGAAACTTTCTAAAAATAGAAACTTACTAGGAAAGGAAACTTAGTAAAATAAACTATACTTACAACACTATCATACTTAAACATCTACTTAAACTTGGGCAAAAATACTTACTACTCTTAAATGTCAATAGGTTGACTTTTCTGCTCACTCATCCAACTTTCTATTCCGAGGAATAACTCTCTCTCTCTCTCTCTCTCTCTCTCTCTCTACTTACTAAGGTGAATTCATAGCCCCACTCTTTATTGTTAGCAAACTTACTTACTTTTATTGGGGTGAGACACATGCTGTTTTTACATTTTACAACTTAGGCACAAGTACTAAACTACTAAACTATGCTATACCCGGCTATGTCCGACTAAGTTCCTACAGTGATATTTTTTTATTGCTCGTTGAATGCATGCTTAATTATTGTGGGTAGGCCTATCGGGAGTAACGTCCCCGATACATTTGACTAAGTATTTGTATTACTTAATAATGAAATTAAACCGACAAGTATAAACTACAACTTGTCTTTGGGGCAAACTTGAACGTTTAGTCTAAATATCACGCATTGGTATAACTTTTGGATCTGCGAGATCTACTTTTTGATCCTACGGGAGATAAACTTTATAAACTAAATCTTGTGGTCTATAATCAATGATAACTACTTTTGTTAAACCTATGATTTCACTCAACCTTTTTGGTTGACACTTTAACATGTTTGTCTCAGGTGCTGATTGATTCAAGCTTAATTACTTACTGCTTATGTGATGCTACTTGGACTTAGGAACAAGAGATATCGCATTTACTATTCTTGCATTTGAAATATTTACTTTATTGTAATTTCAATTCTTGTAACGACATTTCATTTTCCACTGCGTACTCTCAATAAAGTTTAATTTTATCATGTAGTATTGTTCTCGTATATTATAATATGTTGGTTTATTTGATATTAGTGACGTTTCTTCCAGACCCTATCTGGAGGACATTACAATTAGTTAGAACAGAAACATCACCTAATCCTTCAATTCAATTGTAGAACACTCGTTTGACCTTTGAAAACATAACTTTGACTAGTAAATTAGAACTTGATATTTGAAATTAGAAGTTGAAATTTTGCCAAAAGTTCGTTAAGATGATTCCTAACAAGACTGCATTGATGGATTTTGAAATTTGAATCGAATTCGAGTTATTGTATAAAAGTTATCAAGGACAGAGGAACGGTTTTGGTTTCTTTGAATTTCAGTTTGATTTCTTTTTTTATTTCCAATTTGCAGCAGAGATATTTATGGAATGTGAATGAATGATTAAAGAAATAGTAAGAATTGCTCACGATTGTTTTGTAGTGAAAAATGAAGTCGACCTGTGAACAAAATCAGACAGAAAGGACAATCGAATATAAAAAGCAGATGTTGAAGTTCAACTGATTTCGTTTTTATCTGCATTATTATATTTATTATATAAATATATAAAAAAATACTAATAATAATGGAAATAATAATAATAATAATGTTAATCAAAATAATACTAATAATAATAACAATAATAATGAAAGTAATAAAAATAATAACAATAATAATTTTAAATAAAAAAATCATTTTATAATAATAATAATCTTAACAATAATTAAAATCATAATTTTAATTATTCTTATAATAATATTTATATTTAATATCTTTATAACCTTAGATTTATAATTATAACAATGATAATAATAATAATAATAATAATAATAATAATAATAATAATAATAATAATAATAATAATAATAATAATAATAATAATAATAATAATAATAATAATAATAATAATAATAATAATAATAATATAACAACTTATGTATATCAAACTTCATATCTATATGTTATATATTGAAAAATATTTATTAATAATACAGGTTTTAATTTTTGAAAGTAGTCGTAGTATTATTAGTATAATAATTGTATCTTTAACTTGTAATTACATATATTAGTATTACAATTTATTAATCTTGTAATATTTAATAATTACATGATATATATAACAGCATATTTTGAATATTTAACATCTATACATTTTTAATATCTATTATAATGTACAAATCAATAATTATGTATATCCATCATGTGTATATATATATATATATATATATATATATATATATATATATATATATATATATATATATATATATATATATATATATATATATATATATATATATATATATATATATATATATATATATATATTTCCACTGTTACATATTTAATTATGTTATGAATACCAAGTAAATAATTATAATAATTATATATATATATTGAAACAATAATCTCAGATTATAACATTTAATACATTGTTAATATTGTCAAATTATTTTTGAAATCATTTGTGTTCAATATACTCTATATAAAATAAAAAGATTTAGTTATTTTAAGTTGTCTTTACTCAAATAATAGTTCGTTAATATATTTAATTTATTATATATAATCATTCACATATATAATCATTTATGTATACATTTTTACAATTTAAAGGTTCGTGAATCTTCGGGAGTAGTCAAAGTCAAATAATTTCATAAAACAGTTCAAAAAATTTGAAACTCAATATTATAGACTTTGCTTATCGTGTCAAAATCATATTAAGATCAAGTTTAAATTTGGTCAGAAATTTCCGGGTCATCACAACATTTATTTAAAAATAAAACATTACGAGCTAGGTAGTATATATTATTTATCATATCAAAGGTAAGTTGTAACGACTGTTTGGCGTGTTACAGTAATAAATAATTAAAGATCTATAGTTTTATCATAGCCTTTTCAATTTGCAACTAGAATAGATAACATTTCGAGACACAATACCTTTCCCACAAGCACCCGGGTTATCCGAATTTTAATATCCATAACACCATGGTCAGACTAGCACCCATATATTGAAATACTTCACTCCTATTTACTTTTATTTCTTAATTTGTTTGGAACTTCCCCATGTTAAATGTAGACATAGATAAGAGATTTTTGTTACAACTTTTTTTACGAGTGATAAATATAGATGTACACAAGTCAATGCCACTCGGTCAAATGGTAAGAACTACATGTATCACACCGTAATAGATAGGTCACTTACATGGATCTCTATTATTGCGTCTAATTTTAATCACATACGTCATCAGTTGTGTGAAAGTACAACTATATCGAATTAGCATGCTTCAACTTTTATCCTTAACATCCAGAAGCAAGAAAGAGAAATGGAGGCAGACCGGGTTAATTATGCACGAAAAATCTGTTAAAATGGGTCATTTTTGTAGTAGTCATAATTGGCCGGGCTGTGTCAGGATGACCTACAAATGCTTATTATCCATGATTTAAATTTTTAAAGCAACATATCACAATATAGATTTTTAGATAAAAACGTATTTAAGCGGTGTATGGTATCAATGGAGTTGGCTTTCACTTTTCAGTCCATATAACATGTTCGACCCATCAGATTATACTCTAGATAAATCAGAACCCAAATAGACTCATTTATGATAAACATGTCATTAGTATTACGTCTAGATGTAATGAATGAGATTGTTATTTTTTGTTTATTAGTTTGGCTATTTTCTCTTGTAGTGGATGGCGTTCGAGGAATACAAAGCTCAATCTTTCGTGCAAAAGCATGATCTTCTCAACCAAGGTCTGCACGATCTTCTAAACAAAGGGGTGCGTGGCTAAGATTTTTAGGAGCTTGATAGCTTATTGCATTACCTTGAACTACATGTATACACAAAAGGTGGCTATTTGAAATCATTATTTTGTATATATAATTGCTTCTTTATCTATTCATGCTCTGGAAAAATCATTCAGCTTATTGTAATACGACCGCAACAAGTACTTGCTGCTCTTCTTTTTAGTATAGTGGAAAGCATCGCTATGCCTCTACTTTCATTATTCCTTCAATTTTTAAATATTACACTTTTAAACATATGTTGTTTCTAAATTCATACCTATGATGATAGTACTTGGTGGTCGATTGATAGGGTAATTATCGATTTAATGAAGAACGCTTTTTGTCATCACATCAGCATTTGTTCTTGTATATAGCAACCCTTTAGAGAAGATCGATTTCACCCGTCATTGAAGAAGACATCACGTTTTTAACTCCAATACAGATGGATTCTTAAATGCAAACGTATGTCAATGTGTCTACGGCAGCTGATGTTCTTGCAGATTTGTTCATGTTAGCAAATGTTTATTTTACCCATCATTCGAGAAGACAACACGTTTCAGAGAACATTAACATTATATGGATGGATTTTTTGTTGCAAATGTATGTACACATATACCAACTACTCACATATATATGATGTAAAACATATGTTAGTATTATACAATCTATACTTAAATACATCCATACGGGTCAGATTAATTCATTTAAACTTTAGCATCACAATCAAAAACATGATTCTGTAGATAGTTGGCGAAGTCACTTTTTTTAAGCCCATTATATTTGTTATAGGTTGATGTAATTATTGGCAACCCTGGAAAGACTATAAAAATTTGTAGACTCTATAAGGAGTACACATTCAGGTAGTATGTGAGATGCTTTAGTGGGTACTTTAACTGTCCCAGGTTTTATTCGATGCAGTTATATAGTACAAGCAAAAACTAAATTAATTCCAAATCAAAAGTGGCAGATAAATAGACTATGGAGCTCTTAGGTCGACAACTCAACTGAATAAAATGCGAATCTTCATGAATAAGAACAGTGATTTTTTCATCACTTCAACGATTTGAGCAAAAGAAAACGATTATTGGAAGAAGGTTTCAACAGAGGTATATAATAATATTGCATTTATTATATTGTCTAACTTGGAAATTGTATAACTTCAAAAATTTGGTAAAGAAAATATCTTCATCTCACATCGATTACATTAATCGGCCGAAGTGTTTAACTTTTAACTTATTTTGTTCCGAAATTGCAGATGGGACCTTTCTTTATTGACCGAATAGAATACAACACTCCTCATCTATTTCAAAACTAGGTAGATCTCTATCTTTATAACACATATTTACGTTAGGCTATAGTTGACTTATAGGTTCAGTCGGTGCTCAATTTTGGACATGAAGATGAATAAAGTAAGACCTGGAAATTTTAAAAGCAATTTTGGTATGAAGCCCATCGTTGTTGTGACTGAAAAGGTTTTATATACAAAAAAGCTTCTTTGTGGTAATAACCTACAAATCCTGAGAGATTGTGATTCAAATGGCTTTGTTTTTTACGTAATCTTGAATAAGTGTATATGTTCACAGATTCTCTTTGTATATGTTCATTTGACAGCTTGGAAACCCATTTTTGTATGAGTGTTAGTTCTTTGCATACAACCTCAATTATGCATTCTTTATGATCAAACTTTTATTGTTGTTGACATTGCAAGTTGGGTGGGTTTTCACTGATTCATGTTGTAACGGGTCACAAAAGAATTAACGATTACAAAATATCAGAACATGTTACAAAACTGTATGAATAAGTGATACTTGATTCTATACTTGATCCAACTTTTTAGCCATATATTTACATCTTATTTTTAAAACAATTATTTGAAATGCAATTACACCTTTTATTTATATGCATTTTTTTTTTACTAAAGGCATTCACATCTTATCTTCATGAAAGGTGAAAGGTCCATTACATTCAGCTCTTGCAAAAAAGTTTTTAGTGAAACAATGAGGAAAACGTTCAGATATCATGCCTTAATAATATAGGACAATATAATTGTATTTATTTGCTAAGATAAGGTAACAAATTTATAATGGTTCACATAAAATAGAGAACGTGAACATTGGGGTTCAAAAACAAAAGCTATTTAGTTGTTTAATTTTATTTAAACTTTTCGTTAAACATGGTAGAGGTTGTCCTACGAAGGACTATGTAACTCGATCCTTCCTTTCTTCCATCTCGATGATCACAAGTTGTCGTTCTCTGTATCATTTTCATTTTTTCACTGAGGCGATACATTATATAGGTACTGTCATGGACGAAATGGTGTTCATTAGGCATAAATGAAGATGCCTGTTTGCGGGCAATTAGTAAATTGATGGTATTGTGTTTGTGATTTATACAAATTATTGTTATAGTAGAATTAATAAGTTTTTTACATGTGAATGTATAGGTAGAATTTACTTTTTTACATCTAAATGGGTTAATTAATATGATCTGAAGTGAGATTGGTCGATTTTATTAGTTCAGAGTCATTAAAGGTTGCTTAAAGAAGTTAAAGTGTACCTTCAGTTTTAGAGGTGTCTTGCATTGGATATCGCTATAGGAATCTGGCAATTGTTTTTTTCAGAAAAGCAGTGGTCATAAGTCGATCACTTAGTACGGATTTTTACAAGTAGCATGATCATATTATTCATTATTTTCAATATAACTTCTATCAATTATTTATCATTCATTATTGACTTAATTACATGAATGGTCAATGTGGTTTGTCAAATATTACAACTTTAGTCACTGTGGTATTTTTTTGCAAGTTTAGTCACTAGGGTTTCAAAAAATTACAATTTTAGTCACTGAAGCTCACAGACATTAATTTGATTCGTTAAGTAGCAATCACGTGCCAAGCATGTGAGGGTATATTTGTCATTTTACTTCCTATATCCGGTTTTTCCCGTTTCCATCCCAAACCCTAATTTCATCTCAAGCCTACACACATCACCTACCATCTAAAATTCAAAACTAATAGAAAATTACTGCTATTTTCATTCTTTGTTATCTTCAATCTTCTCAAATCACAATATAACCATTTGGTTGCTCGTTCAGTATATAAACATTTGGTGGCTTGGGTAGCTTTCTATCTTCTTCCAATTTACTACCAATTTTGTAAAACAAAGAGATCTTTGAAACAAAAATGGCTTCTTCCAAATTATTACCATAATGGCTTCTTGTTTTTTGTAAAACGAATCTGAGCAAGATCCAAAACAAGATATTTGAATTTGATACCCATCGTTACATCGTTGGAACCTACCAAGTAGTTTAGATCTGAATCAAAATCGGAGCAAGAGACCGGTGATGGTTGGTTGCGTCACTGCCGCCATCTCTTCCTCACCATTTTCGTTCAAATTGAAGCAAGATCGGAGCACGAACAAAGTATCTCCACCATTTCATTAAGATTTGGTTCACGAACCACCGCAAGTACCGCTGCCGTCTTCAGGTATACGAACTCCAGAACGGCCACCGGAAAAACGATTTGGCTCCGGAACTGTGCTGTTGTTATGAAACGAATTGGTTCTTAGTAATTGAAGAATGAGATGGGAACAACCAATTTCTTAATATGTATATTACTGGATGTTAATACATGTAAAACATCCATGTTTTGGATCTGTTATAGACTTGTTAATAATAATAATATGTATATTTCTAAATATGTATATTGAACACACGAATCATTAATTGATCCATAACATTTAATTCATTTTGTTTTTTTTTTCATTGTTGTGATTGTTGGTACACTGAAATTCAATGTGATTGTAGGTGGTGTATATTAGGGTTGAGATTAAATTAGGGTTTCATATGGAAGGGGAGGGGGGGATCTGATATAAGGTTCAAGTAAAATGACAAATATACCCTCACATTTCTGTCACGTGACTCCTACTTAACGGATCAAATTAATGTCTGTGAGCTTTAGTGACTAAAATTGTAAATTTTTGAAACCCCAGTGACTAAACTTGCAAAAAAAATACCATAGTGACTAAAGTTGTAATATTTTGACAAACCACAGTGACCATTCGTGTAATTAAGTCTTCATTATTTTCTATATAACTTGTCACATTATTCTATCAACTATCTTTTCTTAGTAATAATTTTAACATTATTTTCATTCAGTATGTTTTTAATACTTTATTTATCACTACTATTTGGTTCTATTTCTCGATTTGCATACATTTGTATCTATAAAATTTTTCTGTAGAATAAATTTATGCAGTCATACATAACATATCACATTAGTAATTTTATTGCTGAAACCCGCAAATTTTGCGGGTCTTAAGCTAGTTTTTCATTAATAATAAATGTATTATTAATCATAAATTTAATTAAATGTTAAATTAAATCATAATGTAATTAATAAATCTTATAATAAATATGTATATCATAAGTCTTAAATTAAAATAATTACTTTTATATCATAAGTAATTTAATAATAATGAAAATCATTAGTTATGTCATAAGTCTTATTTCATAACCATAAGTTTTAATTAAAAGTTCATCGGGTCATAACTTGAGCCCCGGGTATCGGTTTTCGGCGAGTCTTATATATATCTTCGCCTAACCAAACCATCCGAAACATTAGTACACTAAAGAAAACCCCAAGAACAGCCATCAATTCATGACCAACAGCCACCATTCAACTTGGAGCTTTAATCCGTTTAAAAACATGTTTTAGTCATACCGGGTGATCCGTGGCTCGGATTTCGATGACCCGAATATGAATGTTCATCCAATAATCAATCCTAATACACTAGTACACCCTATAGACTCTAAAAATGGTCACAAAGTCGGACCAAACCGGAACACATTCGTTTTTATGTTTTAATTCCATGAAAACACCATTTTAATCATAACTTAAACTCCGGGAATCGAAATAACATGAATCTGGAGTCTAAAATCAATGTCTTGATGAGAGGAACACATTTAAACACTTTAATTTTACAAAAACATCAGTTTAGTTTACAGAAATGATCAAATACTCCGCTGTCCAAAAACAATCAAACCGAAATCATGAATTACCGAGTGATTCTACGCATACAATCAACAATCCAACAACATACAAGCACTATACTATAATAATAACATATAAAAATAGAAAAATTAAAGAAAAATCAAAAAGCTAGGGTTAGGGTTTATACCCTAATCAAGAATTGAATGATATGTGCGTGTAGAGGATGAAGAGAGCAACGCGATGATGATTAAAGCCCTATGATCCAAGCAAGAAATAAATTGATGGTGATGATGTTATGGTTGGTGGTAGGCGACGGCCTAGAGAAGAGAAAGAAGATAGAGCAAAATTTAGAATTAGGTTTGTAGTGTAATGAGATGTAAGTGAAAAATGAAAACTAGAAAGTGAAAAACAAAAGGGGTATCCCCTCCACATTTGGTTTGGCACAATGGATGGGTATGGGGTGGGCCCCATGGCCCAATTTTTCTTAATGTACAATTGCTTGTGGACCGAATGCTCGATCAAAACCCGAAACGCGAAAACGCTCTTACGCGATTAATAATTCGGATAAATAACAAATACGGGACGAATAAAATATATAAACACTATATATAATCATATGACCTTAAAATATCATATTTAAAATAATTTGGATTTAAAAATCCCAAAAGTTTGACCGTTGGTTTGAAAACCGAAAAGATTCGCCGGATAGAAATCTACGATTCGTATAAACGTACAAATTTAAAATATGAATACAAATATTCACATAACACATAATAATTAATATATTATTACTAAAATAATAATATAGGTCATAGAAATGACATGACATGAATAACAATTAACGGACGTTAAATAATAAACGGTAAAAGATAACGGAAAAAGTAGGGTCGTGACAGTGTACGCACAAGACTTTCTTGAGCTGTGAACCACACTCATTTAATGGCACCGAAGGCCCAGTTGGTTTAAATCGTTGGTTTGAGAAGCTAGAGTCTGTTTTTCGTATTAGCGGTTGTAGAGATGCGGATAGAACGAAGTTTGCATCCTGTAAGTTATCAGATGGCGCCTTAACATGGTGGAACACTTATGTGAATTCTGTATGCATGGATCAGGCCTTTGAGACTTCATGGGAGGATTTGAAATGACAGATGATCGAAGAGTATTGTTCCTACAATGAAACTGTTAAGATGGAGCGGAAACTCCAAAATTTGAAGCTAGTAGGTACTGATCTAGCCAAATACAACAAGAGATTCTTTGAGCTCGCTCTCATGTGTTTGAATATGGTTACTCCCGAACGCCGCAAGATCACTCTGTATATGTGAAGGGATTGACCGAGAATATCCAGAGCGGTGTGACTACTTCGAAGCTGAGAACTGTACAAGAGGCTGTTGAAATGGCTAGTGAGTTGATGGATCAAGTTGAACAACGAGGGAAGAATCCCGCCTCAACTGACTCTAAAACTTATGATAACAAGAGGAAATGGAACAACAATAATAACTCGGGGAAGAATTTCAATCAGCAACCCTTTAAGAAACAAGATACTGCTAAGGGAAACACTACAACTCCGAATACTAGTTCTGGTTATAAGGGAAGATTCTCGTTGTGTGTTAAATGTAATAGGCATCATCCGGGAGAGTGTTTAAAGAAGTGTGATAAGTGTAAAAGGAGTGGACATGTGGCTGTAGAATGTAAAGCTGGTTCGAATGTGTGCTATGGGTGTGGAAAAGAAGGCCATTTCAGGAAGGATTGCCCAACTGCTAGTAAGAATACTGAACCTGCAAGAGGAAGAGCTTTCAACATTAAATCTAGCGAAGCTCGTGATGATCCTAAGCTGGTCACGGGTACGTTTCTTCTCGACAATCAACATGTTTATGTACTTTTCGATTCTGGAGCTGATAGAAGCTTTGTGTCTAGAGATTTTTGCCATAGATTTAAGAATCATGTATCATCATTAGAAAACTTATACTCTATAGAACTACGGAATGGTAATCTAATGAGTGCTGATAAGGTTTACCGTGATTGTACTTTGACTTTGGCTGGAACGTCGTTTAAGATAGATGTGATACCGATTAAGCTAGGAAGTTTCGACCTTGTGGTTGGAATGGACTGGTTAGCTGAGAATAGAGCTGACATTGTTTGTCATCAGAAAGCGATTCGTATTCCTGTTATCGAAGGTGAACCTCTAATGGTGTATGGAGACCTAAGCAATACACCGTTACATTTTATTAACTGTTTGAAGGTGCAAAAACACATAAGAAGGGGTTGGCTTGCTATGCTGGTTTATGTAAGCAAAACTGGATCTGAAGGCAAGAAACTCGGAGATGTGCCAATTGTTAGAAAATTTCCTGATATTTTTCCAGATGAGTTACCCGGATTACCTCCGCATAGAGATGTAGAGTTTCAGATTGATTTAGTGCCCGGAGCAGCACTAGTAGCGCGTGCACCGTATAGACTTGCACCACCATAATTGCAAGAGTTGTCTAGTCAACTGCAAGAGCTTTTAGACAAAGAATTCATTCGAACGAGTTCTTCACCAAGGGGAGCTCCTGTACTGTTTGTGAAGAAGAAGGATGGATCTATGAGACTCTGTATCGATTACAGGGAGTTAAATAAGTTAACTATCAAGAATAGATATCCATTACCTAGGATTGATGATTTGTTTGATTAATTGCAAGGATCAGAATGTTACTCTAAGATTGATCTGAGGTCAGGTTACCATCAGATGAAAGTAAAAGAGGCAGACATACCGAAGACGGCGTTTAGAACACGCTATGGGCATCATGAGTTCACAGTAATGCCGTTTGGATTGACGAATGCACCAGCTGTGTTCATAGATCTCATGAACCGTGTGTGTAAGCCATATCTGGACAAGTTTGTTATTGTGTTTTTTGACGATATTCTGGTATACTCCAAGAACGTGGAAGAACATGAGCAACATCTCTGTTTGCTACTAGAGATGCTCAGGAAGGAGCAGTTGTACGCGAAATTTTCGAAGTGTGACTTTTGGCTACAAGAAGTGCAACTTTTGGGTCATATCGTAGGTGTCAATGGTTTTCAAGTTGATCCTGCAAAGATAGAAACGGTTAAGAAATGGGAGACTCCTAAGTCGTCAACGCAGATACGACAATTCTTAGGTCTTGCCGGTTATTATAGATGATTTATTGAGGGATTTTCTACTATTGCCCGACCGTTAACATCATTGCCTCGCAAAGGTAAGAAGTATGAATGGACTGAGCTACATGAGTCTGCATTCCAGTTGCTAAAAGAGAAGTTAACTACTGCACCGATTTTGTCTTTGCCCGAAGGAACCGAGGATTTCGTGGTTTACAGCGACGCTTCACGACACGGTTTTGGTTGCGTGTTGATGCAACGTAAGAAAGTGATTACATACGGATCATGACTATTGAAAAATACATGAATAGAATTACACTACGCATGATTTAGAACTTGATGATGTGGTATTTGCACTGAAGATGTGGAGACACTATCTGTATGGTACTAATTTTACTGTTTTCACGGATCACAAGAGTTTGCAGCATACTTTCGATCAGAAACAGCTTAATATGAGGCAGAGACGTTGGATTGAACTAGGGATGGAAAAATGACCCGTACCCGATGGAGAAACCCGAAACCCGTTATAATTGGGCCTGATCTGACCCGAGTTCGTCGGGTCATGGGCCGGGTATGGGGATGCTTACAAAAAAATTTCTGGGTTCGGGTTCGGGTTCGGGTATGGTTTTGAATACAAACCCGTTTACCCGACCCGTATACCCGACCCGCGTACCCGTATACCCGGCCCGGAGAATTTTAATTATAATTTTTATGTAAGATTTTAGTATTAGTATTATATTGTTAATGTATGAAAGATTTCTCTTATTTGTTTTAAAAACGAGTATAATTTTATTCATTAAAATCATTTACAACAAGTTTTCGAGATGTGATATTTTATATACATCGTGTATTTGAGTATTTTAGAAACTTTTCAATCAACTTTTTGTATGTGATATTTTATAATACTTTAAACATGAAATAGTTAAGTTATTTTTCGATATTTTGATTTGGTAACTTATTAAAAAATAGATACAGAAAGACTAATCGAGTATACCCGTTTACCCGTGTGGAAACCCGAAACCCGATAGTATGTAAGTAAATGGAGACCCGACGGGTTTCGGGCCGGGTTTGGGACGGGGTTTCTTAATCGGGTTCGGGTCCGGGATTACCTAAACCCGACCCAAACCCGACCCGATGCCATCCCTAGATTGAACTATTGAATGACTACGACTGCGAGATTTGCTATCATCCTGGCAAGGCTAACGTAGTTACAGATGCCTTGAGTAGGAAGGAAAAGGTTAAGCCTATTCAAGTTAGGGCATTGAATATGACTGTTTAAAGGAACCTTACTTCTCAGATACGCGAGGCACAGCTAGAGGCATTGAAAGAAGAGAATGTTGAAAACGAGTCACTTCGAAGAATTGATAAGAAGTTTGTTATTAGAAAAGATGGAACCCGATATTTCATCGACAGAATTTGGGTACTGAAGTTTGGAGGATTAAGGGAACTAGTGCTAGATGAGGCACACAAGACAAGGTATTCTATTCACCCTGGATCCGACAAGATGTACCAATATCTTAAGGCACTGTACTGGTGGCCTAACATGAAAGCTGATATTGCTACCTATGTTGGTAAGTGCTTGACTTGTGCTAAAGTCAAGGCGGAGCATCAAAAACTGTCAGGATTGCTGACGCGGCCAGAGATTCCCCAATGGAAGTGGGAAAATATTACCATAGATTTTATCACTAAGTTAACCAAGACTATGGGAGGTTATGATACGATTTGGGTTATCATTGATCATCTCACAAAGTCAGCTCATTTTCTACCGATTAAGGAAACGGATAAGATGGAGAAGTTGGCACAGATCTACATAAAGAAAGTGGTTTCCCGACATGGATTGCCGATATCCATTATTTTCGACAGAGACAACAGATTTACATCTAGGTTCTGGAATGCTTTGCAAGATACCATGGGAACCCGTTTAGACATGAGTACGGTATATCATCCACAAACTGATGGTCAAAGCGAGAGAACCATCCAGACACTAGAAGACATGTTAAGAGCGTGTGTTATTGACTTTGGAATTGGATGAGATAGACATCTACTGTTAGTAGAGTTCTCTAATAACAATAGTTATCACTCAAGTATAAAGGTAGCACCTTTTGAAGCACTGTATGGCAGAAAGTGCAGATCACCCGTATGTTGGACTGAGTTAGGAAATAGTCAATTGACTGGTCCCGAGACTGTACGCGAAACGACTGAGAAGATCGCGCAGATCCAAGAGAGACTGAAAACAGCGTGAGATCGTTAAAAGAGTTATGCCGATGTTAGAAGGAAAGATTTGGAAATTTCTGGTTGGAGACAAAGTTATGCTCAAGGTATCACCCTGGAAGGGTGTAGTACGTTTTGGTAAAAGATGAAAGTTAAGTCCGAGATATATTGGACCGTTTGAGATTACCGAAAGAATTGGACCGGTAGCGTATAGACTGAAACTACCGCAAGAACTCAGCTAGATTCATGACACTTTTCATGTTTCTAATTTGAAGAAATTCTTATCAGACGAAAGTTTGGTAATTCCTTTAGACGAAGTAGGAGTTGATCCTAAGCTTAATTTTGTTGAAGAACCTATTGAGATTATGGATCGTGAGGCCAAACAACTAAAGCAAAGCAGGATTCCGATTGTTAAAGTTAGATGGAATGCCCGTAGAGGACCAGAATTCAAATGGGAGCGTGAAGATCATATGAGACTGAAGTATCCGCAGCTGTTTCCCGAGGAGACGGCTACGGCAGATGAGCACTAAAATTTCGGGACAAAATTTTTCATAACAGGCGGGTAATGTAACAACCCGACTTTTTCCGTTTACTATAGTTACTTGTCCGTTAAGTATTTAACGGTGTTTACTTAGACTTGTGTGTTTAATGGAATTAAATGCATATTTGATCCTAGTGGATCACTTGAATTAATATGTTATATTAATTTATGATTTTATTTCGGATAGCGAAATAACTAGAAAACGTTACGATTAAGTTAATCGCTTAGAAAGCTTTTCAGTTTACGGAACTCAGTTAAACGAAAAAATAATTATTTTCAATAATTATTGACTTTAGGAAAAACTAATTTAATTTATTATTTATTTAATGAATTAAATCCGGTGATTGCGTTTCAACGACTAGTTAACGTTCCAGAGACCCGGTACGGTTATTGGCACTCGAAACGGACCACGCGCATATAAGTAATTTAGCAAAACCGAGCCCATGACTCCCCTAGGTGGGCCAATCGGTCGACCCCCCCCCCCCCCCCCGGACCCCCTTATGGACTAAAACTTGGGCTACAAGGTTACTTGTTAATTTAATTAGGCCCTAACCTTGAACTATAAATAGAAGCTTATACCACAAACCCTTATTTCTTTTCTTTTTTGGCCGATTTCTTTGCCCCCTTCCTTCTTCTTGTCATCGATCACCAACCATACCACCATAGCCATCAAAACTCAAAATTAGAAGAAACTTAAGCATAAACGTTGTTCCAATCGTCGTTCTCTACGCGTACGTACTAGCAATTTGATATTTTAAGGTATAACTTTCAACCCTAATTTCTATAATTCAGATTTTTGTTCAATTACATGGTGTATTCAAGTGTAGTGCTCAATTAATGGTGTTTTGCGTTGTAGTTTATCGTTTAATCGATCAATTGATGTTGTTTGCATGAAAAACGAATTTGTATTTTAAGGACTGATAAAATTGACATGTGGACTGATCTTGTAATATGTTTAGATGGACAGATATCGAAAAGTTATTATTTTTGGACTTTGATTTTGCTTGATTTCGTTATCGTATGCTCAAGATATGCTTAATCAAAGTTTTGACTAGGTTATGCTCGTAATACGAATTTTTTGACTTGAATACTTTGTGATTTAGTTAATGAAAAGTGTACTATCGTATTCCTTGCGAAAAATCATGCATGTTAGACTTAAGATTTGCGTCAAAAGCTTATGTAATTCTCCCGTTATGTCAAAACGAAGATTTGTGTTTTTAAGTGAGCTGAATCTATTTTCGAAGTTAAATAAAATTATGTAGAGTAAACTAGAAATTGATTGAGGCTTTTATATTCTGGAATATGTTGGTTTATGTGTTACTTGATGTTTTTCATTTGTATGCCAACTTGCGAAAGCGTGATTTGCCATGAGATATGTGCTCGTCTAAGTGATGTGTTTATTTGTTGACCAAAACTGAAAGGTCTATAAAGATTGGACTTTTTTGCTCCGTTGGTCCTTCAATTAAACACGAAATTGCAATCCGAGTCCCTCAGTTTTTGTTTTTTGGATTATCGAGTCCTTAAAATTGTAAAATTTTGCAATCCGAGTCCCTCCGTCTAACTTTAGTCTAAATTGGCCGTTAACCTTTGACATGTGCCATGCGTGTGAGGGTAAAATCGTCATTTACTCTTTTCTTTGACTTTTTTTGCTTCGTTGTTCCTTCGTTAATACACAAAATTGCAATCCGAGTCCCTCAACTTTTTAATTCAAATTTTTATCTTTTTTTTAATCTTTAATTTTACTTTTTATCTTTTGTAAAAATTATTTTTACTGTTTTAAAAGGTTTACAACAATTTATATAGATTTTTTATTATATATATACTAGCCGATTCAATAATAAATACATAATAATTATTTAATTGATCAAATAAATTTATAAAAATTATGTTTTCATCAAATCTATTATATTACAAATTTTCATCAGTTAATGATGAAAGGACCCGTTCATATATATTATAAACGATTCACAATAGTTGATTACATCGCGAGGTATTTGACCTCTATATGATACATTTTACAAACATTGCATTCGTTTTTAAAAGACAAACTTTCTTTACAACGAAAGTTGACGGCATGCACACCTTTTGATAATACATCCAACTATAATTGACATAATAATAATCTTGATGAACTCAATGACTCGAATGCAACGTCTTTCAAAATATGCCATGAATGACTCCAAGTAATATCCTTAAAATGAGCTAATGCACAGCGGAAGATTTCTTTAATACCTGAGAATAAACATGCTTTAAAGTGTCAACCAAAAGGTTGGTGAGTTCATAGGTTTATCATAACAATCATTTCAATATATTAATAGACCACGAGATTTTCGTTTATAAATATATGTACACTCGCAAGTGTATAAAAGTATTCTATAAGTTGTAGGCACTCGGTAACAAGCCTTAACGTTCATGTTTTACCCTCTGAAAGTACACCGAATCAGGTGTGTTATATAAACCTCGAAGTACTAAAGCATCCCATAGTCAGGATGGGGTTTGTCAGGCCCAATAGATCTATCTTTAGGATTCGCGCCTACCAGTCATACACCAGTAGTTATAGTTACCAAGCTAAGGGGATATTTCTGGTTTAAACCCACGTAGAATTAGTTTTAGTACTTGTGCCTATTTCGTAAAACAGTTATAAAATATGCATGTATTCTCAGCCCAAAAATATATAATGCAAAAGCATTTAAAAAGGGAGCTATGAAAACTCACCATACTGTATTTCGTAGTAAAAATACATATAACGTCATTTAACAAGTGCAAGGTTGGCCTCGGATTCACGAACCTATATTAATTATATATATTTATATGTTGGTCAATATTTGTCTAACAATTTTTGGTCAAGTCATAGTGTACCACAATCCTAATGCTCGAGACTAATACGCAAAAGTCAACAAAAGTCAACTTGACCCAAAATGACTTCTAAAATTTATACGTGTTTATTATATAACTTAACTATAGTCGTTTTATATATTTAAATATATTTATTAGATTTTATAATAATAAAAGTCATTTATTAATAAAAATTTATATTAACCTTTATATATAATATATACTTTTATATATCTTAAGTAGTAAAATTTATAAAGTTCACTTAATATCGTAAAACTATAGTGGTAAGTATTATTAATGTAATTATATTACGCGTGGTGAAAAATATCTTTGTATCCCCTATTTATTTGATAAAATAATATTGATCATAATAATAATAAGTAAAAGTTGTATTATTTTGTAATAATAATTATTATTATTCTATAACAATATTTATATTTACTAAAAATGGTATTATGATAAAATGATAATTCTAACATAATAGTAATAATGATATATTATAATAACAATGATATTTCTATTAAAATAATAACGACGATAGTAATAATAATCATTTTAACAATAATACTAAAATTCAGTTGACTATAACTTCTAATCCGTTCATCGAAACCATTCGATATCTAAATGAAAAGTTCTTAATTTTTCGCTAGCTTTCCAATGACATGCATATCATATACCCTATCTCAGTAGCATATGTATCTAATTCAGGATTCAACAAACCTATCTAAGGACAATATCGAATGTACAAGCATGCATAATCCTATATACTCGAACACTAGTCAGGGATACACTATTGAAATATAAAAGTTAAGTTATGAGTGCTCACGTATCAATATTGAGATTCAATATTGCAGGAAAGTACGTAGACGCAACGGAGATGATAAACACTAGATTGACCTCACGAGCATACCCATGAACCATACCCATCACCTCCATAGCTATAACCCATAATTTCCTTAGCTTCGACTCATTCAAAAAACTATTTTGAAATCACTCGGACATCACTCCGTCGTAATATTTTATGTATACTAATAATATCTTGAAATAATACAGAGCAAATATATATATATATATATATATATATATATATATATATATATATATATATATATATATAAATATATATATATGTAAATCGATTGAGAGAGTTTAGAGAAATATATTTTCAAGTTTCTATGAAATAATGAAACCTATTGAATTCTATTTATAATAGATTTTTGAATTATTAAAGTAAATTATTAAAGTATGAATTATTAAAGTGAATTATTAAAGTATGAATTATTAAAGTGAATTATTAAAGTATGAATTATTAAAGTGAATTATTAAAGTATGAATTATTAAAGTGAATTATTAAAGTATAAATTATTAAAGTGAATTATTAAAGTTAAAGTAAAGTAAAAGTAAAGTAAAGGTAAAGTTAAAGTATAGTAAAAGTATAAAAACTATGTATGTATAATACGCGTATAAATATATATAATATTAATTTAAATCGTTATATATATTTAATGAAATAAAATATAAATATCGTTATATTTATTATACTGGTTAAGTAATGAGTTGTCAAAAGTGATTCTAGATATTTATAAAAGTTATATATGTTTTAATAATAAAGTTCTTTTTAAACTGAAAACGTTTTTGTACGTTTGAAAATAGATTAATAGAATATTATGGAAACCAATTCTCCACCAGCTTTTGTCTAACTTTCGTAAATGAAACTTTTTATTTATATTTATAAATAGCTTTACAAATTATTCCGAATATCGTTAAGAGGAATAGATTTTCTCAAATCATAGTGGACCTATCAACAGAGACTTGTAATCATAATTCAATGTTTCTGATAATTCAATCATTTAACATATATATTTTTTTAATTTCGTCGATAATCATATTGAAACAAATACGTTCATATAAAGCATTATACGTTTAAATACTTTGTTGACATTTTCAATTTATAACATATACACATATACATACATATTCATATATGTTCATTTAATGGTTCGTGAATCATTAGAATTTGGTCGAGGTTTAAATGAATATATAAACATAGTTTAAAATCCTTGAGATTTAACTTAACAAACATTGCTTATCGTGTCAGAATAATATAAAGATAAAGTTTAAATTTAGTCGGAAATTTCCGGGTCGTCACAGTACGTACCCGTTAAAGAAATTTCGTCCCCGAAATTTGATAGAGGTCGTTATGGCTAACAATGAGAATGTTATTACGACGTAACGATTATGAAGTTTTATCATGTCTAAGAAGTATGGATAAAATAATTCGATTACTTGAAGCGTATGAGAGAAGTTATCGTAAATGAAGGAAATAAGATTATAGTGATTCGTCATATCTTTTGACGTCATCACAATTGATCTCCGAATTTAAAGAAAATCTTTGTAATCTATGTTGGATTTGATACTTCGGTGATTAAGGAGATTATGATTCTCTTCGAATTAATACGATAATCCATCTTGATTTCTCTGTCGGGTATTTCACTATAAATCCACCTCCTTCGTTTCCTTACAACTCACACCTTCTATTCTTTCTCCCTCAACTCATATTTTAAAGTATTTGTCAATATGCTTCATCCAGTACTGATTCTCGATATACTCCTCACTTTCATATCTGTCATTCCTCTTTTTCATTTGCCTCCGGAAGAATCTATTTACTTCTACTATACTCTCGGTTTTATAGTGTTTTTAGTTTTCTCGTGTCTTTATATTGCTATATGCATCGATATATACGGTTTATAATTTTTGGGTGGTTGTTGGGTTTTATATCTTCCCTTATATTTCAAAGCCCCTGCTTTTGTCTTCTATAATCATTGACATCCATAGTTAATGCTCCCTACTATTTGTTGCGATTTATACTCCAATTTCTACTTTGGAGTTTTGTCCTTTCGTTTCTTCTTCTTGCGATTAAGCAACGTTTGTAATGGTCCAGTATCCACAGATATGAATTTCAGAATGAACATAGTTAATGTTCTAAGAAGGAAATGGTAATGGCACGATCTTGATTTGTTAATTTACCAAAATACCCTGAAAAGACCGAATCATCAAGAAAATATATTCTTGATATTTTTAGAGATTAAATAGAATACAAGAGTCGTGTAACATAGCACATGATGACGTTATGATCTGTGAATCATCATGTTCCATTTAGAAACTCAGCATGAATTACTGTAATATAATCACGTTGATCAAGTGTCATTATATTATACTAACTCATGCTTCAGCTCCCAACACTTCTTCAAGAATATTCCTATTTTAAATTCAAATTTTTTTTTTTTAGAATTTAGAAACTAACACAGTTTCTTTTTATGTTGTAACGTAGATATTGCGAAGAGATAAAAGATTTCGGATAAGAATAGTTGTGAAAATATCTTCAGGAATATCGAAGATATTATAATAAAATATACGATAATATGGATGAAGAAGAAGATTTATCTGTGAAGGTTTAGAATAAGAAGTAAGGTGTTTGCTAACGATTTCAGTAGACACTGAATCATTTGGATCCTTTGAAGGCAGGTTTAGTCTTTGTGATTTGTCCACAGCCTCCTTCATACTTTGCTCAATCCGTTTTTCAGTTCCAAAACTTCTCTTTTTCTGAGCTTTTCCAATATACTATCCTTTATCATCCAACTTTTTACTGTTAAGGTTGTTTACAGTTTTTGCTGCTTCATCAGCATTTTTCAAAATTTCGAGAACTGGTTCGCAATTTAGGGTGTTTTTCAGAAATTTCTCATTCAAAGAATGTAAGTCTTGGAGGTAGACGTTGTGTGTATATGTAATTGTTGATGTAGACATGCTGCGAGGTTTCAAAATACTGATTGCTGATTCTCAATAATTGGTATGACAATTCTTGTTATAAGGTACGAATGAGTATATGATAGGGTTTCGATAATTATAATGATTTTTTTTTTGGAAAGTCAAAGATCAGTGAAGTTGTTGGTAAGTTTATTGCTAATGTGGTGAATATAAACGATTCCCCGGTATCGTTGGCGAAAGGGCAACGTATCTATCGAGGTTATAATAAGACTGTTTTGATTGAGAAGTCAAAGTTAACTTGCTGGAGCTGTGACAAAACTGTCTATTTTGAAATGGAATTGAAAAGTTATTTTAGCTAGTAAATGCCAAAGGGTCTAACACGGATACGTGTCAAACTATGACTTGGGTTTTGAGAGTTTTTTTAGGTGTATAACTGTGGGTAACATGTGGTTGGATCATCATCTCGATTGTTCCTTAGTTGAAGTGTCTTCAGGAATCTCGAAGGGTTTGAGCACATATTGTAATCGTTAATACATATGATGTTCTAACACAGTTTTGAAGTCAAAGTATAGCTTTGAAAGATATAGGAATCTAAGAGTGATGATACTGGTTATATTTCGAATTGAATTATGCGATTTCAAAATCAGAATATGTAATTGAATTTGAATGAGTATATTGTTGTGAAAGTAGGGAGTATAGTTGATGATTGCTGAATCAGTTTCGAAAAATGTAATATATTAATTGTGAATTTATATATCTCTCGGGTATTACCTACCCGTTAAAAAATTCACAATTAATATTTTGTACAAAAAGAAATTTATTACAGTCTTTATGAAAATATATGTGTATATTTTCTTTAGATGTAATATAGATTTAATGAGTTAATATTAAATTAAACTCATTTGTTTTATGGTTGGAACTCGAATTGAGTAATCCTTAAAACTTTATAAATTGCAAAAGTATTTCTTCAATAATATTGAAATTATGAATCATTACTTTGTTATTTGTTGGTTTTCGTGAAATTCTGGTGAACTTCGCAAGATACGAATGATGTTATTTGAAAAGTTTCGAGTACATCGATGATGAAAGTGTAAAATCAAACATATATTCGAATAATACACTTGATTTATTATGAATTGGAATTTTATTGAATTGAGACAGAGATTGTAATTAACGATGGTTAAGTTGCGGACGAAGGACGTACATCATTGCATATTTGTAATTTGAATTAACTGAGTAGTTAAGATTCACACATAATAGCTTAGTACGGGAAGATTTATTATGGTTTAAAAATTTATACATATAAAATATACATATAAATCTTTCGATTAGAAATGAGTTAATACTTCATAACTCGTTGATACAATATATTTATTGTTGATTCGTAATGATGTCTACAATGATTCTTGAACTGACAGAGTTTGTGATGTTACAGGTGCTGTTGATTCTGACGATACTGACGGCACTGATTGTGTTGATGATGCTACGGTCCTGTTGATGCTGTTGGTAAAACAATTCTAGCTTGTAAATCGTACACCATTTTCGATCAAAGTTTCTACTCTACCATCTCCGTTCACTCATCCGATTTACGGTCAGAATTAAATAATCTCTAAGATTTTGGAGATTACATAACTGCCGCAGAGATATCTCTTCAATGAAGTTTATGAATTAATACTTCATCGTTTGTTGTTGTTGATATTCCTGGATATTTACAGGGCGTATGACGTTGATGTTTGAGATACAGATTGTGATGTTGCGGTATGGGATGTGGATGTTGTTGTTGGTGGTGGTGATGGTACTGTTGGTGTTGCTGATGGTGGTACTGTTTATGCTGCTGGTGCTGCTGCTGGTGTTTGTAACCTTTGCACCATATTCTCTAAAGCCACTACCCGAGCGCGAAGCTCGTTGACTTCTTCTATTACACCGGGGTGATTGTCGGTTCGGACGAGCGGATAAATAAAATCTAGAATTTGGTGTAGTATGTAAGCGTGACGAGATACTCTAGAAATAAGAGAGAAAATGGTGTTTCGGATAGGTTCGCCGGTAAGTGCTTCAGGTTCTTCGCCAAGAGGGCAATGTGGTAGATGGAAGAGATCACCTTCTTCTTCTCTCCAATGATTAAGGAGGCTACGAACCCATCCCCAATTCAACCAGAATAGATGATTACTAATTGGTTGATCCATTCCGGTCACACTGCTTTCGGAACTTGAGTGGGATTCCATTTCAAAATCCGAGGGACTTGAACTAATGACGAATTCCATTTCGCACGATTGAATAAAGAATTTTTCGATATGAAATGATTTTTCAGCTATCGGTTGGTATTCTAATTATATAGAGCAAAAGGTTTCGTAGATTACGGAGGAATTTACGGAATATGTCAGGCAAAGTTTACAGTAACAGATACGCTAAGATATGAATTTTGTCTATACACTATTCATGCAATCAATGCAATAAGATGTGTCTAGACTAAGAATGATAAGCAGGTAATTTCCGACAAAAATGATGAGCAAAACTTTTGACATGCAGACACGGTCGAAGTCCAGACTCACTAATGCATCCTAACGACTATCAGTTAGACACACTAATGCAGACTTGGTTCGCTAAGACCACCGCTCTGGTACCAACTGAAAGGACCCGTTCATATATATTATAAACGATTCACAATAGTTGATTACATCGCGAGGTATTTGACCTCTATATGATACATTTTACAAACATTGTATTCGTTTTTAAAAGACAAACTTTCTTTACAACGAAAGTTGACGGCATGCACACCTTTTGATAATACATCCAACTATAATTGACATAATAATAATCTTGATGAACTCAATGACTCGAATGCAACGTCTTTCAAAATATGCCATGAATGACTCCAAGTAATATCCTTAAAATGAGCTAATGCACAGCGGAAGATTTCTTTAATACCTGAGAATAAACATGCTTTAAAGTGTCAACCAAAAGGTTGGTGAGTTCATAGGTTTATCATAACAATCATTTCAATATATTAATAGACCAAAAAGATTTTCGTTTATAAATATATGTACACTCGCAAGTGTATAAAAGTATTCTATAAGTTGTAGGCACTCGGTAACAAGCCTTAACGTTCATGTTTTACCCTCTGAAAGTACACCGAATCAGGTGTGTTATATAAACCTCGAAGTACTAAAGCATCCCATAGTCAGGATGGGGTTTGTCAGGCCCAATAGATCTATCTTTAGGATTCGCGCCTACCAGTCATACACCAG
The DNA here is from genome assembly GCF_046630445.1 of Rutidosis leptorrhynchoides. Taxonomy (NCBI): domain Eukaryota; kingdom Viridiplantae; phylum Streptophyta; class Magnoliopsida; order Asterales; family Asteraceae; genus Rutidosis; species Rutidosis leptorrhynchoides. The sequence continues at coordinate 126,511,712 of NC_092337.1, forward strand.
TAGTTATAGTTACCAAGCTAAGGGGATATTTCTGGTTTAAACCCACGTAGAATTAGTTTTAGTACTTGTGCCTATTTCGTAAAACAGTTATAAAATATGCATGTATTCTCAGCCCAAAAATATATAATGCAAAAGCATTTAAAAAGGGAGCTATGAAAACTCACCATACTGTATTTCGTAGTAAAAATACATATAACGTCATTTAACAAGTGCAAGGTTGGCCTCGGATTCACGAACCTATATTAATTATATATATTTATATGTTGGTCAATATTTGTCTAACAATTTTTGGTCAAGTCATAGTGTACCACAATCCTAATGCTCGAGACTAATACGCAAAAGTCAACAAAAGTCAACTTGACCCAAAAAGACTTCTAAAATTTATACGTGTTTATTATATAACTTAACTATAGTCGTTTTATATATTTAAATATATTTATTAGATTTTATAATAATAAAAGTCATTTATTAATAAAAATTTATATTAACCTTTATATATAATATATACTTTTATATATCTTAAGTAGTAAAATTTATAAAGTTCACTTAATATCGTAAAACTATAGTGGTAAGTATTATTAATGTAATTATATTACGCGTGGTGAAAAATATCTTTGTATCCCCTATTTATTTGATAAAATAATATTGATCATAATAATAATAAGTAAAAGTTGTATTATTTTGTAATAATAATTATTATTATTCTATAACAATATTTATATTTACTAAAAATGGTATTATGATAAAATGATAATACTAACATAATAGTAATAATGATATATTATAATAACAATGATATTTCTATTAAAATAATAACGACGATAGTAATAATAATCATTTTAACAATAATACTAAAATTCAGTTGACTATAACTTCTAATCCGTTCATCGAAACCATTCGATATCTAAATGAAAAGTTCTTAATTTTTCGCTAGCTTTCCAATGACATGCATATCATATACCCTATCTCAGTAGCATATGTATCTAATTCAGGATTCAACAAACCTATCTAAGGACAATATCGAATGTACAAGCATGCATAATCCTATATACTCGAGCACTAGTCAGGGATACACTATTGATATATAAAAGTTAAGTTATGAGTGCTCACGTATCAATATTGAGATTCAATATTGCAGGAAAGTACGTAGACGCAACGGAGATGATAAACACTAGATTGACCTCACGAGCATACCCATGAACCATACCCATCACCTCCATAGCTATAACCCATAATTTCCTTAGCTTCGACTCATTCAAAAAACTATTTTGAAATCACTCGGACATCACTCCGTCGTAATATTTTATGTATACTAATAATATCTTGAAATAATACAGAGCAAATATATATATATATATATATATATATATATATATATATATATATATATATATATATATATATATATATATATATATATATATATATATATATATATATATATATATATATATATAAATATATATATATGTAAATCGATTGAGAGAGTTTAGAGAAATATATTTTCAAGTTTCTATGAAATAATGAAACCTATTGAATTCTATTTATAATAGATTTTTGAATTATTAAAGTAAATTATTAAAGTATGAATTATTAAAGTGAATTATTAAAGTATGAATTATTAAAGTGAATTATTAAAGTATGAATTATTAAAGTGAATTATTAAAGTATGAATTATTAAAGTGAATTATTAAAGTTAAAGTAAAGTAAAAGTAAAGTAAAGGTAAAGTTAAAGTATAGTAAAAGTATAAAAACTATGTATGTATAATACGCGTATAAATATATATAATATTAATTTAAATCGTTATATATATTTAATGAAATAAAATATAAATATCGTTATATTTATTATACTGGTTAAGTAATGAGTTGTCAAAAGTGATTCTAGATATTTTTAAAAGTTATATATGTTTTAATAATAAAGTTCTTTTTAAACTGAAAACGTTTTTGTACGTTTGAAAATAGATTAATAGAATATTATGGAAACCAATTCTCCACCAGCTTTTGTCTAACTTTCGTAAATGACACTTTTTATTTATATTTATAAATAGCTTTACAAATTATTCCGAATATCGTTAAGAGGAATAGATTTTCTCAAATCATAGTGGACCTATCAACAGAGACTTGTAATCATAATTCAATGTTTCTGATAATTCAATCATTTAATATATATATTTTTTTAATTTCGTCGATAATCATATTGAAACAAATACGTTCATATAAAGCATTATACGTTTAAATACTTTTTTGACATTTTCAATTTATAACATATACACATATACATACATATTCATATATGTTCATTTAATGTTTCGTGAATCATTAGAATTTGGTCGAGGTTTAAATGAATGTATAAACATAGTTTAAAATCCTTGAGATTTAACTTAACAAACATTGCTTATCGTGTCAGAATAATATAAAGATAAAGTTTAGATTTAGTCGGAAATTTCCGGGTCGTCACAAATGATAATAAAAATCGATTTTTAACTATTTATTCTTTATTTATCCTAGTTTCGGTTAATAAATAACAATAATAATTAATAAATTGTAATATAACTATATAAATTAAGTTTTGATCAGAAAATACTTATAAACCTGCATAATTAAATTCACAACAAAATTAGCAGTACACATAAACAAAGTTAAAATCATAATCAAACCAAATGGAGATAGCAGCGGCAATACACATAAAATCCATTTATACTCATTTATACTCCTACAGCAAATACTTAAATCATAATCAAACCTGCAAAATTAAATCCAAAACAAATTAGACGAAAAACTAAACGGAGATAGCAGCGGCAACGACAACAACATCATGGTGGTGGTGGTCCAGATCTGATCGGTCGGATTCCACCTTCTGCTGGGTCTTTCGCCGTCGTCAGACTCCACCTTCATACACCTTCAGCTAGGTCTTCCTCCAACTTCATACACCTGCCGTTACTGTTGTGTCATCGATGGTGGTGGTGAAAATAGAAACAGTGTTGGCGGTGGTGATGGTGGAAACAGAGGCGGCGACGGTGGCGAGGACTTAGTTTGATTTATTTCTTTGTTTTGATTTTGGATTTGAGTTTGATTTTATTTAAGATTTGGATTTGAGTCTGATTTTATTTAAGATTTGGGTTTGATTTTGAATTTGGTGGGTTTGATTTGCAGGCATGTTATTGATTTGATGAGGGTTTGAGTTTGGTAGATTTTAAAGATGAACTAAATCTGTAAAAAAAAAGATGGGAAGGAGTCGATGGAAAATGACGATTTGGGTTTTGTTTTGGTTCAAAGAAGAAAGAAGGAGATGATGGTAATGAGGATGACTAATAAAGTCAACTGATTAGGTAGAGATGGAAGTGAAAGAAAAAAATAAAATAAAGGAAAAATACAAGTGTTTATAAATGAAGGACCAACGATGCAAAAAAGTCAAAGAAAAAAAGTAAAAAGACGATTTTACCCTCACATGCATGGCACATGTAGAAGGTTAACGGCCAATTTAGATGGAAGTTAGACGGAGGGACTCGGATTGCAAAATTTTGCAATTTTAAGGACTCGAAAATCCAAAAAAAATAACTTGAGGGACTCGGATTGCAATTTCGTGTATAATTGAAGGACCAACGGAGCAAAAAAGTCGAAAGATTGATTAAAATGTACGAATTGGCTAAAGAGATGTCTTTGATTATTTATCACTAAAATTTTGAGATGTTTTGAGATGACTCCAATTGGCCGTTCGTCAAAATCTATTTTCCATATATTTTGAGAATTGTTTCAAAACTGACGCGCGTGCTGAAACTGATTTAGTAAACCATAACTAGACCTTTTCTGATTTTCGAATTTACATATCGTATGAGGCTTTGGCCGGACTTTTTGGAATCGATTTTGAGTCTAGTTGTGATCTGGAGTTGGTCATAATTTTATGAATTATGTGCTATGACTTATAGTTGTATCTTTCTACGATATACGTATTTAGAAGGCATGCGTTAAACTGCGAACGTGCAATTTGCTTAACTATGAACTGTAAAGTGTTACTTGGCCTAGGTTTGACATGTTGACCATGTTTGAATGACCTACTGAGATGTTTGACTTTAGTTGACCACTTTGACCGAGTTGAATTTTGGTTTGACTTTGGTTGATTTTTGTTGACTTGCTTGGACTAGTTGACTTTTAATTGCTTGTTGAGTCAGTCTGAGCACTAGGACTTTGCGTAACCTATATGTGTAAACTTAAGATGACCTATTTGACTAGGTTGCGTTGTTCGGTCGAGACTGTTCGACTACAGTACGTTTTGCTAAGATATTTCAAGTGCTTTTGCTAAGGTGAGTCTACAGTCCCTACAATGTTTTTATAGGGATGAGATACATGCTTTTTACAAATGTTTTACATATTAGGCACAAGTACATAAACAACTATACATATGAGTTCAGATCAAAAATCCCTTAGCTTGATTATATTAATTACTTTCTGTAAGCTCGACTTATAGGGACGGTACCGTTAGGTTTGACAAACCTCACCGCAACATAACTGGTGCTTATTTTGTTGTTACTTGTACACTAGATCGGTGTATGCTTAGAAAGGGTAAAAGGAAGACGTGTAGCGCTTTAGCTATCCGCAAAGGTTAAAGTTTTATAATCAAGTGCTCATGATAATGTATGCTTTTCTTACGATGTTTTCCAGAAATCTTGTGGCCTAACTTACGAAATGCTTTACTAAACTTGTAGATTCACTCAACGTTTTCGTTGACATTTTTCATGTTTTATCTCAGGTCCATAGAGGTAGTGCTTCCGCTATACAGAAGTTGTCATGCTTGTCTGCTGCTAGAACTGGACGATGTCCAGGATATTTTATCATCTTTATTTCAAGAACAAATATTCGCATTTAAACTATTTACTTATTGAGATGCTTTGGGTTCATTTACATTGGTTATTTTTGTCAAATACTTTCACGTTGCAATTTCCTTAATAAATGACTTTGCATTGATAATTAATGCGAATACTTTTTCGGAAACATCTCATATAGAGAACGTGACCGCTAAACTGTGGGACCGGAGTTAATACACCGGTAGTGGATTCTGATGGGGTATTACACAATCAAACCTCTTAAATTAATTATGTGGTTAAAGAGCCGATTTGTAGCTATCAATTCGGTTTCTACATGGGGTTTATATGGTTAGATAGTGTAGTGTAAAGAGATGGATAGTTACCAACGAATGACCATGGGTCCAACTTTAAATGATTTAGAGTTCTTAGAGGTTATTCATCTAGCTCAAAGAATGAAAAAAGTTCTTTCGAATTACCAAAGTGGGTATAAAAGGTGTACCTTTCGATTGTTGTTCACCAAACTGCATAATTGAAGTTGCAAACAACGTGGTAGAGTACTTCACATTGATCGGAGTTCATATAATCTTAAACAACCCAATGTTTTACTAGCCATGATTGAAGTTAATGAATCAGGAACAAGTTTGTAAAAGCAAATGTTGCCAATGTTTCAACTTGTAATCTTTGGGTTGAAGAAATCATCCACCATGAAAACCCCAAGCCAGTGAGTGATGAGATCATTAATGAATATAATCATTTAATTCAACATACATTGAATTCTTTGCAAGCTCAAGAAAATTCTCCTCATAAAAACTTGTGGTGTTGGAATCTGCTGCACCGGTACCAGAATTTGAGTTAGAAGAGGGTGAAGTTAACATTATCAGTGATTCAAATTTCCGCACTCCTATCAAATCAAAAGTTCCTGAAAAGGTAATACTTTCAAACGAGGTCCACAACTCAATGGAAAAAGTGACTAAAGCATTATCAGTGCAAAAGGAAAAAGCAGCCTTTGATATTAAGAAATCCTTATTTATGTCAAAAAATAAGGAGGATGTACCTTTGTTGCAGGCTAATAGTGATAGGTCAAACTCTGCACTCAACCCCACGCCTCTTGTTAAACCGTTTAATTTCAACACCTATGACTTTCCTACCCTTAATAATCTTTCACAAATTAACCAGCCTTGTTCCCTCCAAAACAAAACCAATAGTGTTAAGGTTGTTGAAACTAATTCATTTAACAAGGTCTAAACAAACCACTGTTATGGAAAGAGTTGCAAAGAATCTTGTGAAAAGATTAAACCAAGATGCAATCCTTCTCAGATTATTAATGATCCAGTCATTATAGCCAACAACAAGGGATCCAAAAAGCCTGTGAACAACAACGATAATGAATGGATCGACGGTATTCCAAACATATCAGATTTCTTTGATACCACAAGCGAAATCAATCACGTTGTAGGCAGTCCTACAATTGTCAAAAACAACAACGCAAACGGTTAACAATTTGGGGCTAAAAAATTAACATACAAAGAAGAATTGTACAACTTTGGAGTGCTGATGGAAAATATGGTGAACGATTATACGCCAATCAACAATCATAAATCAAGAGGCTAGTTTCAAACCAATTTCTCATCAATCTTTCTCCAAAAAACTTTCTTTCAAAAGGTTTTTAACATTGCTCTAATGTCCTGACAATAATCGACCATTTCCCTTTCCTTTTCTTGTCCTGGGATAATGTCGGTTTCATATCACCTCCACAACTCACTCATTCTTGTTTTCATCTAGTCAATTGTCAAGAATATTCTAACTTCTGTCACTAGTGGTACATTTTCGAATAGATGAGGTGTCTACTATAGACGGTTGATTCCTGTTGTCAATTGAAGATGATAACTCTTCAAAGCCTTCATTTGGATGGGGTGTTTTGATCCTAGGGTTATGGTGCTCTCATCAATTTGGGGAATGCACATTTTTGAATAGATGGGGTGTTTTGATCCTAGGGTTACAGTGCTCTGATCACCCGAAAATAACCCACCACCACCCGTAAATCAAGATCAAATGGTAGACCCAAACGACACGCTATATGAAATGCACGGCTGATTGCACCTACGGTGGTTCCACCGGCCATTACCAAACCACCCATTAGGGCCAAACATTGGAAAATCGAGGGAAATTTCTTCACCATGCTTAAAGATGTCCAATTTCACGGTTTAATGCAAGATAATCCTTTTGAGCATCTTCAATCTTTCAACGATATTTGCGATCTTTACAAACATAAGGATGTTAGTGAGGATGCATACAAGTTAAGAGCATTCCCCTTTTCTCTTCAAGGTGATGCAAAAATTTGGTTAAGAGATCTACCTTCCAACACCATTCGTACTTTTCAACATTTGAGTGATGTTTTCATCAATCATTTCTTGCCACCATCTAAGGCGGAAAGACTTAAAATGGAAATCAATGCTTTTGCTCAAAGGGGTGATGAATCATTGTATGACACTTGGATTCATTTCAAAAAAATGTTACGGGAATGTCCACCACACGGTGTATCAAAAAGAGAGTACATTAACACTTTTTATCGGGGTACAAATGATAAGACAAAGTAAATTCTGGACTCCTTCGCGGGAGGTGTGTTCATGTACAAGTCACCAAACCATGCCGAAAAACTACTAGAAGATATTTCAATCCAGCCCTATGAATGGAATCCCTCACCTAGGGATTACCCAAGAAAAAATGTATCTCAAGTGGAAAGTGAAGACGGTCAAGTTACACTTGCAAGTTTAAATAATCAATTTCAATCCTATGGTAAAGAGTTGAAGAAGATCCAACAATCCCTTGTTGTCATGCAAGTCGGATGCGAGAGGTGGGATGGACCTCAACTTACAAAGAATTTTCCACAAATCAACCAATGTAATCAACTCGATTTGGACAATATTCTAATGAACTCGGATGCGCATGTTAACTATGCGAGTATTCAAAACTATCAAAGAGGCAGTTCAGTAAGCCAAAACAACGACTCCTACCAAGGCAACCAAGGTTACTATCGACAAAACAAAAAACAACTCTCCTTCAACACCCAAACCAACCCACCACCTAGATTCAATAACCAAAACTGAAACCAAAGTTACAACCAAAATTACAACCAAAACCAGAGCAATAATTACCAAACACAAAACCAACAATCTTACAACAACCAAAACAACCAAGACTACAATTAAGGAAATCAACAAACCAAGGTTATAACCAATACCAAAATAACCAAGGTTACAATCAAAACCAACCTCAAAAATACCAACAAAATGCCAATACTTCCAACTTTAACCAAAACCAAAACCAACAAAACACTCAACCACCTTAAACATCAAGAAACCTAGAAGAGATTATGCAAAATTACATCAAGAAGGTGGAGAAAAATGAGGCTTTTTTGATGAAAGAGAACGGGTTTTAAAAGCAACAATTAAGACATCACCAAGCATCTTTCCAAATCTTGGAAAGTACGGTGGGAAGATTGTCAAATCAAGTGGCCGATAGACCTCAAGGTGCTTTACCATCGAATACACAAGTCAATCCCAACAACAATTACAATAATAATCGAAACAATCAAAACCAAAGTCAACAAAACTAAAACAACAACAACAACAATACAAGAAACATCCCTATTGAAAGCATCAACACCAACCAAAATCGAATTAAACACATCAACCGAGTTGAGATTGTCAATGCCATGTCAAAAAGAAGTGGGTTAACTTATGAAGAACCACAAATCCCAACACCCTCACCCCAAACACCAAACTCTGTACCTCCTACTCCACCACCTATTTAGAATGAACCAAGTGTTAATGGTGAGTCACAAGAAACAAGGGTTGAAAAGAGTGAACCACGGAAGGTAAAGGGTAAAAAGAATGAAGGAACACCTATGAAGGAGTACAAGGAACCGATTCCATATCCGAAAGCTTTGAGGAAGGATAAAGTCAAAACTCAACGAATGGACTTTATGGAGATGATGAAACAAGTTCACGTCAACATGCCGCTCGTCCAAGTGCTCAAGGGAGTGCCCAACTATGGAAGGTTTATAAAAGATCTTATTTATTCTAAGGGGCAAATATGAGGAGATATCCACCACATTTCTCGTAGAAGAATGTTCAGCCATTTTGTAAAAGCAAAAGATGCCTCCCAAATTGGGTGATCTCGATCGGTTTGTAATCCCATGTAACATGGGTGGGTCGGAAGTGTATGATGCACTTGTAGACTTGGGGGAAAGTGTAAATTTGATGCAATATTCTTTATATCTAAAACTGGGCCTAAGTGACTTAAAGCCGAACCGAGTGGCTTTAAAAATGGAGAGCCAAACTTTTGATACACCGATCGGCATAGCCGAAGACCTTGTGGTCAAAGTTGGTAAATTAACTTCTCCGGCCGATTTCATGATCCTCGAAATGCATGAGGATGAACATGTTCCAATAATTTTGGGACGTCCTTTCCTAAATACCACTGATACAATTATTTTTGTACAACAAAACAAATTAAGTATTGGGGTGAAAGACAAAAGACTTGATTTTTATGTGCGTGAAGTTGATAAACAACCAAATTTGTCAAATATTGAGTCTTTTTGTCAAATAGAGGTTACAAAATTGTGTGAAGAATATGAATTGAAAGCTTTATTGGCGGTTGACACTTCGGATGTTGACCATATTGATAAAATTGATGATTTTGATGTTGATAATGAGTTTGAAATGTTTATGAAATCTTGTGGTAAAAACGATTTTAATAAAGCTTGTGAAGGTATTGTTGATGGAAAAATTTGTGAAAATGTTTTAAGTAACCCCAAAATGGTCAAGGAAATAAATTTGGACCTAAGTGTGGGAGATACTGCTAAGAATGCGGTTAAACCCACCCAAATTCTTAAAAAGGGTGAGAACGTGTTCTTGACAAAGTTAAAAAGAGGTCATTACAAAAATCGCTTCTAAAAGAAAATGTCGATGTTGAAAATCACCATGCGAAGCACCAAAGGTTCAAACCGAGTGACAAAGTCTTATTATTTAATACGAATATTCAAATGTCACTTGGTCGGTTTAAATTGAGATGGCATGGGCCGTTTGTTGTTAGAAATACACTTGAACAAGGATTTATTGAGTTAATTGGAAATGGTAACCCAATTAAAGTTCACGGGAATCATTTGAAACTCTTAAATGATGAGTCAAGCTAATCGGGCTTGATGACATCGCCTTTAAACCACCATGACCACCTTTGTGTTTGAAACAGGTTAAGTGATAGACCCGTGATAAGAAAATGATCACATTTGTGTATACTTGTGCATTTAGGATTGCATTTCATTTATGATTTTATGATATTGTGTTTTGATAGATTGCATTAGCATTTAGATTGAATTTCATGCATATAGGAAACTACAAATACCATAACAGCTTGTAATGGGTTAGATTGTGCTTAACTTGTTCAAAATTCTGGAAAACTGAATTTTATGGTCAGGAACGACGTTCCTCTTTTTAGAACGACGTTCCTTATTTTTTGAATGACATCCTACTTTGATGGAAGATGTCCCATTACACTAGATTTTGAAAAAATTTGATCAGTGGTACTGATATCGGCTAAAAAGTCACGTTTTCACCCCGGTATTAAGGCCCAAAAACAAGAAATATTCGAACTTTATCGGCAAAATACCCACTTCGTCAGTTAGAATTAAAGAACAAGCAATTACGAAGACGGTGCAAAAAGAATCAAGAGAATCGGAGCTAAAACGAAGATTCTAGAGCAAAAACGGTGAAAGACAAGAAATCAAGTTACGATCCAGGAATTTCAGCTGACCAGGCAAGCCAAACGGCATGCCTGGCTAAAAAACGGCCTGCCCAACGCCCCGGATAAACGGCCCTTGCAAACAGCTTGGCTTGGTAAACGCCCCTGCAAACGGCCTGCCAAATGGCCTGCCAGCCGTTTGCAAGGAAATTTTAGGCTTATTTAAAGGGTCTTTGTCATTCATTCCAACGTACACTTCAATTCACTTCTTTCTCTCTCTTATACAATATTAGTCATACTCTCAAGGTCTTCGACTCCGTGCAGGAAACCTAGTACCCGAAGAAGAACGCCGAAGATTGTATTAGGAGCGGTCTAGAGTTTGAAGTTGTCACTTTTGTATTCGGAACTCGTTTAATCTACTGGTACTTCTATCCTTTATCTTTATATAATGTCTTCTATCATTATGTTCTGTGATATTGTTGCCATGATTAGCGAGTAGTTATCTTTAGTGTATGCTATGATGTAAGCAGTTATAATGCTGGAATAATGTTATGGTTTGTGTATGTTGTTGAAATGCTTTCCGATTATTCTTTAAACTCAATCGCTTTTCCAACTAATAGAACGTAGTTATTGGCTCTGTTATTGGGAAGTCGCGAACCCCGATTCAGAGTACACTATTTGTGTCACCCCTTGGTAAGAGAAGTCTATCGGATACAATGTAAGATCGACTGAGGCATACTGGTTGTAGTAAGTCTATCAAGCTTTGGATTCCGACTAAGGACTCTTTCGTAGTGAAACATCTGACTAGACCCTTAGTACATTGTCGGTCCTAGACCATGCTAGTGTACTCACCAAGCATATAAACTTCGTACGTGCATGATGAAGCACATCAGTTGTTGTAAGCTGTACCTCTGCTAAGTAAGGTCATGGAACCCGGTGAGTGTTGATTAGTGTAATTGATGTGCGAGCGGAGGGGTACGAAATACTATATATTTTTATTACGAAATACTACGAAATATGATACAAGTTTTAATTATTTATTTACAAATTACAAATGGGATATACCTAAACTCTGCTGCAACACTATAGGCAGTGTACCTAATCGTAGAGTAGTATAGTTTTTAGTAAGTCCGGTTCGTTCCATAGTGAGACGACTTATTTTACACTATATTTTAAACAACTATATTTGTACAAAATATATATAATTATTTATAGTAATATTATTATTATAAAAGGGGGTTTACCGTTTAATGACCGGTTTGTCGATTTTATATATTAAGTCACAATTAAAACCTAATGCAAAATATTATATATAACTTAATTTAAAGCGTAAAATAAATAATGATATTTAAATGACAAAATATAAAATTGCGATAAGAAATGAAATAAAATAATTATGCTTATTTAAACTTCTGTAATCATGATGTTTGACGTTTTGATTTTAATTTATTATCCTGGGTTAATTGTCCTTTGTCCTGGATTATTTGATAAGTCCATCTGGTTTTATCCATAATAGTCCATCGGTCATAATTATAAAGTGCGAGGGTCTTCGCCAAATTAACCTTATACCCGAAGTCAAATATTCCAACTAATAGGGGATTTAAACTGTAACAAGGTCTTAATACTTTGTTAATGATTACGCCAGGTTATCGACTGCGTGTAATCCAAGGTTTTAATATTTGTTAACAATTACACCAGTTACCCTTGAACGTAATTCACCCCTATTTTAATGAGTCCATTGACTATTAATCCATCCCTGTATCCGGTCAAATGAACAATTATTCGTATTTATAAATATCCCACTCACCGTACCCAGTCAAGTGTATGTGGTTATATATGATTACGTCAAATTATAAATCTCTATATTAAATTAACCAGATATTATTTAGTTAATATAAAGCCCATTAATAGCCCATAGTCCAATTTCCACAAGTGTCGGTCTTTTGTCCAAACCCCAATTATGGTCCAAAGCCCAATAACCCCGTCTTTAATATTTAGTCCAAGACATTAAATTAAAATGGAAGAACATAGCTTAAAGTGGTTATTAATCGCGTAGTGTTACACGGACAGAACTCCAACTTTAAAACCCGTAATTAACCGTTACATTAACTAAACTAATCTAATATAAAACTAAACTAATTTATATTATATATATATATATATATATATATATATATATATATATATATATATATATATATATATATATATATATATATATATATATATATATCAGAGAGAGAGATTGATTTTTTTCTGTATGTGTTCGGCAGAATGCATGGCTATTTATAGGGGATTTCTGACAGAGGTGGCTCTGCGATTGTGAAGGTTTTAGGCCTGGGAGCTCCGCGATTGCGAAGGTTCAGATTCCAGCTCACACTTGATTTGGCTCCTAGCTTGTCGACATATTAATATATAAATATAATATATATATATGTATATATATATATATATATATATATATATATATATATATATATAATTTATATATTATATTATATTCTTGTGCATAGTTGACTTGTACTTTTAGGTCCATTGTCTCGTAGGTTGATTCTCGATTTATATCTTGGTTCCGGTTTCTCGAACGTCTTTTCGTATGCTTAGATATCTTGTACTTTGCGTTTCACGACTTGTACTCTTGTAATTTTTAGACGTTCTTCATTAATAATTGAACCACTTAGATTGTATCTTGTACATTTGAGCTTTTTGGTCATTTGCGTCTTCAAATCGTCGATTCTGTCTTTTGTCTTTGTACTTATTTATTTAAACGAATATTACATAAAAATAGAACAATTGCAACTAAAAGCTTTACATATTGGAAGGATATTGATACTAAATATATGTTCATTTAGAGCGCTATCAAATATCCCTACACTTGAGCGTTGCTTGTCCTCAAGCAATATAGAACTTGAAATTAAATCACATTTCACTCGAATCACTTTTTTTATTCTCACACTTTATACATCAGTGATTTTGATACAACGGTATGAACAATGATAGTAACGATAGAACCATGGTTAAAGGTGGGTGTGCCATCCACAGTTGCCTCGGGTTCAGGTCAACGACACTTGCAATCAAATAGCCGATTTACTTTCGGTTTCCAAAGCAAAGTGCACATTTGAAAGGCGGTTTAAAGTCCCACGTGACTATGAAAATTTAGATCCTTAAAGAAATTGGATCTTTATGAAAACTTTTGATCTTTTGAAAATTTAAGCTAGATTTTACCCTAGACAAGTTTTTCGTAATAACCCTTCACCGGTGTTCGTAAATTGTTTTTGTGGGTTTCATATTTTAAAATTTTAGCTCAAAACTTATGGTTTTGTGTTACCCACTTGCTAACCTTGTATTAGGAAAGCACACGTCCAGTATACTTGCGTATATTACCTTTCGGTAAACTACCGTCCGGTTGTAAAGGAAAGCGTTGAACAAGCAACTGTTAAGGCAATGTCTAATGACATGCAGATGTTCATGGTCCACAACGTGTCGGATGCAATTACTATCCTTTGTAGGAGAAATAGTAAAGATCACCCTATAATTTTTCAGTCTGGCACAAGGTCCTGTCTTCGACCATGCTATGCAATCACCGTTCATACGGTTGACACCCGATTTGGTTCAGGTGACCTAATGAATTCGGATGAATTCTAAGGATTTTACGTTCAATGGTAATGAACGCATTGAAAATAGGTTTTCAGAAAACAAATCGGTTTTAATTTTGATCAAAATATTTTATGGTTCAAGCTCGAGTTTAGATATCATCGAATTCCATGAGTTTGTAATTCTCAATCTTTAAAGTCAATCTTAAGGATTGAGTAATATCAGTCTTAAAAGATGATTTTTAATCTTTAAGGAGATTATCCTTTCTGGGGGTCTGATTCATTAGTCTTATCAAGCTAATTTGCACGGTGCCCTCCCCATTTTACGAGACAGATCCTCTCATGGTTAGGATAAGTCTGACCACTTGGCCACCCTATTTGATGCTGAGGTCTGTAGATTTCCTGCTGATTTTAGAGATGACTTTTCTAGATTTTTCGTCAACCTACAGCTGGTCTGGACGACAACTTCCTGACCTAAATCAAGAAGTCCGTGTCTTTTTCAGAAGACATTACTTCCTTTTAATGATGGAATTGATTTATCGTGTAGATCCATCTTTCTTTTAAATATATTACAGTAAATCGGGTAAAACTGTTAATTTTGTCCAAAACAAAAGCACCTGCAATAACTTTACAGAAACATGTGATAAATAGTTTTTAATTGAATAACTTGGTACATTCTCCCCACACTTGGCTTTTATTTATATCTTTCTTTGCGTTTTTATTCTCCTCTTTTCCATTTTAAATAAATTCAAGCATTTTAGGTTGTTTCTCAATTTATGTCCTTTCCGAGTTAACGATAATTTCAGAATTAACACCTAGTTTTCATCGTTCATAAATATGTAAAAACATGATTTTGAATTCATTTAGTTGAAAATTTTTCAAATTTTCACAAAATTTGGCAAATAAACCAAGTGCAAACCCGGGAGAATTTATAACCCTTCCCTACACTTGAGATCATGCAATGCCCTCATTTGCATGAAATCAGACTATAATTTCAAATTCATGAGGGTGATTAGTGTAGAAAAGTGATTAAAAATACCCGGTTTGTAATTACAAAGCTCGTCGAATGATAGATGGTGCACCTCATCGTTCATTCCTTTTATTGTTTTATCACACATGTTTCTTCAAAAATGGTTGCTTTTCTGAACTGTTTGCTAATCTTTGAAAATGCGTATTTTACCCTAACTTATCATGCATGTTCATTAACGAGTTAGGCACTAACTTGAACCCCTAATTTAACGTTAAGTGGGGTTAGACTTCCCCACACTTAGCTGACGACATGTAAAGTCGGTAGAATAAGTTCCACGAATTAGAATAGTGAGCCAGTTATTTACATCTCGGGTGGTGTATAGTATATCAATGGGTTTAAAGTTTAGACCCACCCAATCGTCACTACTTAATTCTTTTTTAAGTGTAGCTTTCAGTAAATGGATATGTCTCTTTTCTGGTTCTTGGTCGAATGGATCAATATACACCGACATACATATTTCTATAGGGTGGACAATTCCTAACATTTCCATCCGTTCATTCTCGGGATCAAGGTTTTCACCTCTAATATAAAATTGGGTGGAATCCGAGGTGTCAATATCTATTACAGCTCGTAGTTCATCTTCGGTAGATGACTGGTCTATTGAGAATATTGGGTTGGAAAGTTGTGGAATGGTGAATTTCGGGATCGAAGCAAATTCTTCTTCTTTAACGGTCCTTATCAGTCCCACCACTTTAGTCTCGAGGGTAAAATTTTCAACGTTATCTTTTTCCCAAGAGTACCAATTTGTCACCCTTACTTCTTCTTCATCCATTGATGGATCGATGATTTTGTCGGTTGAGGCTAATGTGTCGGTATGTTGTGAAATTGGTAAAACTTAATAAAAAGTATCATCGGGATAATTGGTGATTTCAGAGCTCTCGAATTCATCAAAATTCGATGATATGAGATTTTATTGCACACGACTCCTCAGATCAACAGGTGTGTAGTCTGATAGAGTTTCAGCTTGCCTATTTGCAAACTCTCTTATTTGTTCATTTTGAGCGTCAAATTCTTCGAGTTTGATTTTCATATAATCTAATAAATTTTCAGACACATAATTTTTCTCGTCCTCTGGTTGTTGAGTTTGGATATAATCTTGGGAATAATCCCAATTTGAATTGTATTTCTCATAATCATTCCATTCAGGTTCCATGGGTGCATAATTTTCCATAAAAATGTAATAATAACATTCCCATGTTGAGTGATAATCTCCACAGTATTCACAACCAGTTATTGTTTCGTCATTCGTGATCCAAGATTGACCGAACGAATTTTCATCAACACACGTTTGAGAGTATTGATTTAATTGATTTTGCATGTCCGAAAGAGTTTCCAACATATTCTCGAAATTTTCCATAAAACACTTTTATCAAATTTTAGCTACAATGTGGTGCATTTACTAATTATCCTATTAGTTATAAAAATAAAAATTATATAAGTTATCAAATTAATAAACTTTTTTGCTTTTGCCCACGTTTCGAATAACCAATAGATGCTGCAGGTAGCCAGGACCCTTTAAATCGAAAGTCCACAACTTGCCACTAACAAATCCAACTATTACTACGAACAAGAAAATTGGTGTCTATTAATTCAATCGCTTACAATAATTTTTCGTCGAAATTTAAAGAAATTTAAAGAAAGTTCTATGTCCTAAAAACTAGAGCGTAGAAATTAAAAAGAAAAAGCGCGTCGAAAAACAAAAGGTCAAAAAATAAGCGTCGAAACTTAAAAGTCTAAAAACTAAAAACTAAAAATTGCGTCTAAAGGTATTAAAGCTTAAATATAATTCTAAACGGAAAATGGCAATTACTCAAAAAGTACTAAAATCTATAAACTTAAAACGACACCGCAAAATTCTAAAGTGCCTAAATCTTAATCTAAAGAAAAAGCACTTAAGGGATTTTACGGCAAAGCCTAAAAATCTAGGAATCTAAAAATAACTACGGCAAAAACTAACTTAAAAACTAATTACGAACGACAAATATTACGAAATAAACGATAAAAATATAAATTATAACTAAAATGATAAAAATACAAATTTTATAAAATTATTATTTTTAAATTATATTATATAAAAATATTAATCTATATAATTAATAATAATAATAAAACTTAATAATACAAATTAAAACTAGAAACTAATATTAATATTAATAATTTTAAAATTAAACCCTAAATATAAATAATAAATAAATTTTTACCCTAATTTCGCATTTAATGATGGGGTTGACCTGTCAGACTACCCTCGCGGTCGCGAGGGTTAATACCTATATTTCTCGGCGATCGCGGAGCTATGCAGACTTAGAATTCATTGCAGGTTTAAAGCGCTCGTTTTTTTTCAAAAATTTATATATAGAGAAAATTTATATAAAATAAAATAAACTTATATTTTAAAAACTAAAGATAAAAACAAATATACTTTATAATTTTACAAAATCTTAAAAAATATGTTTTTCTTTTCTTTTTTTTATATTTTTTTATATTTTTATTTATATTTTTAAAAATATAGCGTTTCGCCGCTTCCCGGCAGCGGCGCCAAAAACTTGATGTGCGAGCGGAGGGGTACTAAATACTATATATTTTTATTACGAAATACTATGAAATATGATACAAGTTTTAATTATTTATTTACAAATGGGATATACCTAAACTCTCCTACCACACTATAGGCAGTGTACCTAATCGTAGAGTAGTATAGTTTTTAGTAAGTCCGGTTCGTTCCACAGGGAGACGACTTATTTTACACTATATTTTAAACAACTATATTTGTACAAAATATATATAATTATTTATAGTAATATTATTATTATAAAAGGGGGTTTACCGTTTAATGACCGGTTGTCGATTTTATATTTTAAGTCACAATTAAAACCTAATGCAAAATATTATATATAACTTAATTTAAAGCGTAAAATAAATAACGATATTTAAATGACGAAATATAAAATTGCGATAAGAATTGAAATAAAATAATTATGCTTATTTAAACTTCCGTAATCATGATGTTTGACGTTTTGATTTTAATTTATTATCCTGGGTTAATTTGATAAGTCCATCTGGTTTTGTCCATAATAGTCCATCGGTTTTGTCCATAATAGTCCATCGGTCATAATTATAAAGTGCGAGGGTCTTGGCCAAATTAACCTTATACCCGAAGTCAAATATTCCAACTAATTGGAGATTTAAACTGTAACAAGGTCTTAATACTTTGTTAATGATTACACCAGGTTATCGACTGCGTGTAATCCAAGGTTTTAATACTTTGTTAACAATTACACCAATTACCCTTGAATGTAATCCACCCCTGTTTTAATGAGTCCATTCACTATTAATCCATCTCCGTGTCCGGTCAAATGAACAATTATTCGTATTTATAAATATCCCGCTCACCGTACCCAGTCAAGCGTATGTGGTTATATATAAATATGTCAAATTATAAATCTCTATATTAAATTAACGAGATATCATTTAGTTAATATAAAGCCCATTAATAGCCCATAGTCCAATTTCCACAAGTGTCGGTCTTTTGTCCAAACCCCAATTATGGTCCAAAGCCCAATAACCCCGTCTTTAATATTTAGTCCAACATCATGATTACTTCGGCTTAAACAAACATCATGATTACTTCGGCTTAAACAAGCATAATAATAATTTAAATACGAGACATTAATTTAAAAAAGAAATATATAGCTTACAGTGGTTATTAATCGCATAGTGTTACACGGACATAACTCCGACTTTAAAACCCGTAATTAACCGTTACATTAACTAAACTAATCTAATATAAAACTAAACTAATTTATATTATATATATATATATATATATATATATATATATATATATATATATATATATATATATATATATATATATATATATATATATATATATATATGTGACGACCCGGAAATTTTCGACTAAATTTAAACTTAATCTTTATATGATTTCGATACGATCAGCAAAGTATGTAATGTTGAGTCTAGAAAATTTTGAAACGATGTTCATATTTTCAATTGACCTTCGACTGCTCTCGACGATTCACGAACAATTAATTGTAAATAGATATAAAGTTTGATACTTTTAAATTATTATATAATTAGTAATATTACTAATATTATTATTATCATTATTAGTATCATTGTTATTAGTAAAAATTATAATTTTAATTATTATCATGATTATTAAAAGTATTATTATTAGCTTGATTACTAAAAGTTATAGTGTTATATAAAGTTATTATTATCATTATTATTATTATTAGTATTATTTTATGATATTAATATCATTATTATTTCTATTATTATTATTATTAGTTTCATTATCATTATTAATATTAATATTAAATATTAATGTTTCTATTATCAATATTAATATGTTTCTTTATATATATGATATACAGATACACAGATACAATGTAATTAACACATGGGGATATATATATCACTTTCAATTTTATTTTTATTTTTATTTTTCTTCCTTTCTGTTTAACCTGTGACATGTTCGACATAAAACCCTACAATCAAGACAATTATCTCCGTGATTTAATGTCTACAAGTGAGCTGGAAAGTTTATTTTCATATATTCTAATCTATTATACATATGTGCTTATGTGTGATATGAAAACCAAGACTCATTGTCACCACTTCCCTCCTCTCTTCTCTTTTTCTCTTACATATCTACATACATAAATTATAGATATAAAAACATATACACAATCGCCTTTTAATTATCTGTAAACCCACTACATTAACCACTCATGTACAACAATCACCAAAACCACTATATTGTTTCTGTGATCGAACAAACAAACCGGCAATCACCATCCTAATCCATTACCGCACTAATTCATCATCATCAAATGAAAAGTACTGTTTCATTACTGTGTACGGTTGGGAGGACCAAATCATTACCCTCAAACTGTCGATCTGTTTAACCACCATCATTCATTATCTCCACACACCATGCACAAACCATTGTTACTGCATTCCATTGTTTCTGTTTCCATCAAATACCATCAACCACAATGTCATCAACCTTCTAACAACACCAACTTCCATCACCCTTAAACACCTCAAACAACCATCATCTTTCTATTTCTATTTTCTCGATCAATAACTGACAACAACTCAATAACCTTTAACGTGTTAGATGCAACTAATACGGCTACATGTCCCTGTGTCTTGTTGTGAGAACCTAACCCAAGAACAATCATCTTCTTTGACCACTACTAGCATTTTTTTTCCTGCTGTATCTATATGAGTTAAACGCGAAGAGGATCATACCTTGAAGAAGAAGAAGAAACTTTAGGGTTTTTTGATGCTATAGTTAAGTGTAATCTTCATTCTTTAACTAAGATTTCGCAAAAGGAACTCTTCAGACCAAAAGACAACCCAAACGTTCATCATCCACTATTATTCTCGTTACTAGTATTCCTTTTCTAACCGACAAACATCACTAGATTTGAGTCGCTTTTATACTCACCATCATCCTCACCTTATTAACTCAATCATAACCACCATGAAAACACCATGATCAAAACACAACTGCCGCCATCCACCTTGCAAAACTCAAACAACCACCTGCAAACCTTCAGATTTGATGCTAATACTAAACATTACTGCTCCTGTTCTATTGAAAAACACTACAACTGTCACGACTGTAAATTGTATCCATTTCTTCTATATATTTTGTTAATTTATGTTTATAGGATAAAGTAAGGAGGGATTATGATAATATTGATAATGATGATGGTGATGGAATTAAAGTAATGATGATGAGGTTTTAAACAATGCTGAGGAAGACCCCACGAATTCAACCACCGACGATTTCTTTTTCCTTAAACCCAGTTAAACCGAGCTGAATTATTTATCCTTCTAGTGGGCCGTAATGTTTATTTGATCTCTACTTGGGTTTGTTATTGATTGGGCCGTATCCTATGTTCCAATTACTAATTGGGCCGTGAGCAACTTGGGTTGTTGAGCCATGTTAGAAACCACTTTGCTCGACTACTAGGTTGCTGCCATTTCATTTGTTTTCTTTTTTTTACGAGGCTTGCTAGATGTTGATTGAGATGCAATATGATGATGGTATTGTATACTGTGATAAAGACGATGGTGATTTGGTGATATGTTAATCAATGACAAGTAGATGATGATATTACTATCAAGATAATGATGACGATAGTTGATTATGATCCTTATGATTATGATATAGGAATGAAAGAGATGATTATGATTATATTAGATTAATGATGATGAGTGACAGTTATATTAGTTGATGATAAACGAAAATGAAGAAAAATGGATACATGTTAAAAGGAATTAAAACCGTGGCTATAGTAGATAATTTTGAACTGATGAATGGTTAAGGGTATGGTTGTTTAAGCGAGAGATCGCGAGTTCGAGCTTGGGAAGGGGCATTATTTTTAGGCCTTTACTTTGAGGTAGTATTCTCTTATTATTATTATTATTATTATTATTATTATTATTTTTATTATTATTATTATTATTATTATTATTATTATTATTATTATTATTATTATTATTATTATTATTATTATTATTATTATTATTATTATTATTATTATTATTTATCCCTATTCTTATCATTACTATTATTGTTATGGTTATTAATGTTATAATTAAGTATTGATATTATTATCATTATTATTAAACGTATCTTTTTATTTTAAAAACTACTATTAATAATAGAAGTATCATTTTAATCGAAATTATCAAAATTTTCATTTTTAGTAAAACTATCTTTTTATTAAAAATTACCATTTATTATTAAAGTTATTATATTTATTAACACTTCATTTAGGTTATCCTTATTATTATTATTAACATTAGTAGTATCATTATTATTAAAAAATTTCATTTTCATTTTTGTTATTAGTATTATCATTATCAATAAAATTATTATTATTATTATTATGAGTAATTCATTATTATCAAAACTATCATTTTTAAAAGATAAATATTTTGTACATAAAATATACTTTTTACATATACTAAAAGTACATTAATATTTTCATATACAATATATCAAACATATTAGTAGTATTTATATAAATACTTACATATAACCAACTAATGATATTAGATATATTACTGATCACATAATATATATAGATATATTGATACAACTAAATATATAGATATTAATCATTTTGAATATATATACAAAATAAATATATATAACATATAAAGTAAGATATAATATAGGTAAATGTTTTAATGGAATTTAGAATGAATTCTATATAACTAAAAAGTATATAAATAACAAATACTAATAAATGAAATTATGTGATTTCCATTACATACTTTAATAAATATATAAATGATATAGGTTCGTGAACCCGAGGTCAACCCTACACTTGTTTAATGTCGTCATATATATTTTTACTACAAAATACAGTATGGTGAGTTTCATTACTCCCTTTTTAAATGCTTTTGCAATATATATTTTTGGGACTGAGAATACATGCTCTTTTATATATGTTTTATGAAATAGACAAAAGTAATCGAAACTACATTATATGGTTGAATGATCGAAGCCGAATATGCCCCTTTTGCTTGGTAGCCTAAGAATTAGTAAAACGATTTACTAATTGATGCGGATCCTAAAGATAGATCTATTGGGCCTAACAAACCCCATCCATGGTTGCGGATACTTTAGTACTTCGATGTTGTTTTATCATGTCCGATGGATGTCCCGGAATGATAGGGGATATTCTTATATGCATCTTGTTAATGTCGGTTACCAGGTGTTCAATCCATATGAATGATATTTTTGTCTCTATGCATGAGACGTATATTTATGAGAAATGAAAATGAAAATCTTGTGGTCTATTAAAATGATGGAAATGAATGTTTATGATAAACTAATGAACTCACCAACCTTTTGGTTGACACTTGAAAGCATGTTTATTCTCAGGTATGAAAGAAATCTTCTGCTGTGCATTTCCTCATATTAGAGATATTACTTAGAGTCATTCATGACATATTTAAAAAGTCATTGCATTCGAGTCGTTGAGTTCATCAAGATTATTATTAAGTCAATTATAGTTGGATATATTATGAAATGGTATGCATGCCGTCAACTTTCGATGTAATGAAAGATTATCTTTTCAAAAACGAATGAAATGTTTGTAAAATGTATCATATAGAGGTCAAGTACCTCGCAATGTAACCAATTGTAATGTATTCGTCCAGATGGATTAGGACGGGGCATGAATATATATATATATATATATATATATATATATATATATATATATATATATATATATATATATATATATATATATATATATATATATGTATATATATATATTATATCAGAGAGAGAGATTGATTTTTTGTGTATGTGTTCGGCAGAATGCATGGCTATTTATAGGGGATTTCTGACAGAGGTGGCTCCGCGATTGCAAAGGTTTTAGGCCTGGGAGCTTCGCGATTGCGAAGGTTCGGATTCCAGCTCACACTTGATTTGGCTCCTAGCTTGTCGACATATTAATATATAAATATAATATATATAATTTATATAATTATTTATATATTATATTATATTCTTGTGCATAGTTGACTTTTACTTTTAGGTCCATTGTCTCGTACGTTGATACTCGGTTTATGTCTTGGTTCCGGTTTCTCGAACGTCTTTTCGTATGCTTAGATATCTTGTACTTTGCGTTCCGCGACTTGTACTCTTGTAATTTTTAGACGTTCTTCATTAATAATTGAACCACTTGGATTGTATCTTATACATTTGAGATTTTTGGTCATTTGCGTCTTCAAATCGTCGATTATGTCTTTTGTCTTCGCACTTATTTATTTAAACGAATATTACATAAAAATAGAATAATTGTAACTAAAAGCTTTACATATTGGAAGGATATTGATACTAAATATATGTTCATTTAGAGCACTATCAGTAATGCACCATAACGCGGTCTCAAGCATTGCATCCCGCTTGAGGGATTCTTAGTTAATTAAGGAACTGTTTGTTTAGACACATAAAGGATTGGACCGTTAGGATAACCGAACATGTTCATGGAAGTCAACCTGACTTGGCCATGGTGTTTTTTATGGTTGAACTCTTCTTAAAGGGCTTAACTATTCTTTAAAACCAATCATTAATGAAAGCGTTGAATCACATCACGTCTCTCGGATATGGTAAACCATGTATTCTATTATGCTTAAAAAAGTTTAGACCTTTGTGGAATGTTAATACGTTACCCAACCGAGTCGCTCAATTGGATGAGCTGCCTGAACGTGTATGCCTGTAGTCTGACTGCACGGGCGTCGGGGGTAAGGGACGTTGCTGTCTATTCAAAATCTTCAAGCCTATCGCATTACCTAGTGACATGTCTTACGACAGGGGCGTTTAGGACCAGAGTAATGAATATAAGGCCTCTGCCTATTCATGAGCCAGCATTCCATAATCTCGGTAGAATAACTGATGAAATCATATTATGCACTTGCTTTAACCTGATCTGAATTACAAATTTTATCGCATTTACTTTATCTGTCTTATAATTTAGAAAAATCCAAAATTAGGTAACCACTATTCCTTCTCAACTATCTTAAGCTTTAATATAGGTTCGATTCTACTTATATCTTAAAAATACGACTCTAGGTCATACTTCCCTTACTCATAATAAGAAGTAGTATGATTTAGGCCCCACTAAATATAAATTTAAAACAGTACCCCCTCTTGGTGGTTGATTCTGACGTGTTACGACCAAACAACACCGCACAAATAAAACCGTCCGTTTCGGCCATATTTGGCACTTTCTAGTGAGTTTCAAGAACGACGTTTCTAATTAAAGGAACGACATTCCAGGTTTGTAAAGGAACGACATTCTGGATTTTAGAACCACGTGTGAGTGTTGTGGAATGACATTCCAATTTATGAAACGACGTTCCAGAACCCATTTTATATGTGTTTTGAGGGTTAATTTAAATCACTTTTTTCACACACCCACTTTTCTCATTCTCTCTAAACCGGCTATCTCTCAAAAAATCCTAAACTTATACTTCAAATTTATCACTTTTCTTCAAAGATCTCGCCTAATCTTCAACAACAAACATGAGTATGATTCTTACATCTATTTCAATTAATTTCATGTTTTTTGTTAGATTTTCATGCTTTTTACTCTATATGCTATACATGTTGATTATGCTTGATTAATGTTGAATGTGACGTTATTATTGTTGAATCTAGGTTGCATTGTTTTTAATTAACATGTTTTTCATGTTTAATTTCACGAATTTCAACTTTTAATATCTAGGGTTCTTCAAAATTGGAGGTTTTTCTAACCGGTTATTTGAGATGAAATTGGGTGTTGTCTAGGGTTGATTACTAGTCTACCAACTTGCTATTGCCATGTACCCTTACAAATTAGTGTTTTTTCGCTATAAACTTGAAATGAGGGTTTATGACTATAGGGTTTGACTAGCTTTGACCTTTTGACTAATGAATTAGTTCATTTGAAGCATGAAACACTCTGCCCTAGTGTGTTTTAATATGTGCTTTCGGTATACTTGCAAGGTTACATAGGTTTGCTTAGAATCGCACTTGTCTAGTTTGACCCGAGTTGACCATTGTTCCTTTGTTGTATGTTGACCATTTGGCCTAAACATTGAAGATTGTGAAGCTTGTTAGTAATGGATGGTGTTGTTTGTGATTAGATTCAAATGTGGGGGCGTGTTGCCCATTGATCGTTTGATTGTGGGATGTTTGAAATTGTGCTAACTTTATGAAAACTTGGTTGTGTTTGTTGTCTGTTGGTTGCATTTCAGGGAAGAGAAAAAGGCAAAGGCCAAGCAAAATCAATCGATGTAAACCCCAAACTTTTAGCCATATACCGAGATGAGACTCTTAGGTTTCGAATGATCAATAGGATCCATATGCCAGTGAGCCCGGCCAAGTACATTGATTGGACACCATTAGAATCAGCGGGAATGGGTAAGCAGATTAGAGATGCGTTTAAGGTTGAGTACTTTCACCAAATCATGTGCCCATGGGGACCTTTACTTGACATCCATGAGGATGTCAACCCTTTTCTAACCCGTGAGTTTCTAACAACCTTAAGGGTCAATTTTAATGTCCATTCTCCAATACTAGATGACTACCTCACATTTAGGTTAGTGGGAGGAAAGGCAACTAAGCATGGGCCGATTTATAAAGTGTCTAGGACTCTACGATGGTTCCTCACCCGATGTTATTTTCATGTACTTGGCCAAATGCGCAACTTTCAATCCGAATGAGTTTGACCCAAAAAGGGTTTGGCAAAAGATAAGTAAGGCCGAGTTCACACTCGCCAACCAAGTGTCTATCCAAAAGCTCATTGCAAACACGATTTTCCACCGCACGGAGGATAATGACAAGATGACATTGCTCGACATTTAGTTGGTGCATCGAGTTTGCAAGCAAAATCATGTTCATGTCCCTAACCTCATTGCCATTTACCTCTTTGATGCAAATGGCAATAAATCTATGCTCCCAAGTGTTGGTGGTGACTACGTGACTCGAGATGCAAAGTTTTTGAAAGTTAATTTCAACGGATTGGAAAAGCTCCTGATGACTAGATTCAGTTTTGATGATTACAAAGAAGGGACAATCTTGATGGCAAATTCGAACAATTCGGTGGTACGTTGGGAAGAGCTAGGATCCCCGACACATGATGGGTAAAATGGTAATCAATCTTCAGCATGGCTTGTGAAACAATTTGATAATTTGGCATGTAATTTGAAATAATTTTATGATTGTGTGTGGAAAGCTTTCGATTGATGATTTGGTGCGAGGTAGCATGCTTGTGTTGCTACTCTCGCACACTATCACACTTTTGAATTGTAATAATTTGATGTTTGCTTGTGGTTGTTTGTGGTATTTTGGCTTGTTTATGGTTTTTAGTGTAACACCCTTAAACTGGGTCTAGTAGTAAATAACCTTTTTATCCTTAGTTAATATTAATTTATTAATATTAGTGATTTTAATAATTATGTTTTCATAATTAGTGGTGTATGGGAAAAAGTGCGCTTTGTGACAAGGGTCACAGAACAGGTTTCGTTATGTGAATTGGACCTCGTTAGGGCCACCTAATGAGGTACATTGTGTTTTAGATAACTGGCAAATACCCGTATGTAGGGGGGAATGGGGTTTCCTTACAATGAAGAAACCCCAAATAGATATATACACCGTACGTTCCTTTTACTTACCATTTTTGGTAAATATAAACCCTAAACACCTCCTTGCTCTCCCTAATCATAAAATCAAAGTGTTAAGATCAAAGCTTGTAATTTCATGATCTTATTCTACTGATTTCACAGTTCAAAACAAGGTAAACAACTCTGACTTTGATGAATTAAATTGGGTTTTAAAGTGGGTTTTGGGTTAAAATGGGTTTTGATGATTTTTAGGTTTGATTCTTGATTAGATGTGATTGTTATGCTCAATTGATGTTAGAAATAGTTTATATATGTGTTATGTAGTATTCTTGATGTATTGAATCGATCAAAACAAGCAAAAATTGAGTTTTGGGTGCAAAAAAGTGAAAACGACGTGCTGAAACTGATTTTCAGCACCCACACTTTTGACAGCTCAACCGTACATGTGACCACACTTTTGAGGCTCAACCACGCGGTTGAATAGTTACTCGCACGAGTGAGACCTCAGTCTTTGCGAGTGAGCAGTGGCCAGTTTTTGGGAAAATTGAAAGGGCTGTAACTTTCAAACCGTAACTCCGTTTTCGACGAATAAACTATAGTTGGAATCATCTTGAGGTGTAGTATCTAATGATAAGGTTTTAAAACACTAAATCAAAATTTATTTTGGGTCGAAGTTATTCGGAGCCGTATATGCTCCATTTTACACTCATACGGGAGTTACTATGGAAGGGGATTTTGGGTAAACTTGCCCATAATGGATCATAGACTTATTTGAGTGACTTAATAGCATGATTTGATAGTATAATATTGATTATTAGTTGAATGTTACTACTGTTCTTCATCACTCGCACGAGTGAGCATTCACTCGTATGGTTGAGGTAGTCAACCGTGTGGTGAACCGTGCGAGTGCGTGGTGATGAGCAACTTATGTTTTGATTGTGATGATACGTACGGATGATACGTGACACGTACGAGTCACTAGTCACTCGTGTGATGAACCGTACAGATCATATGATTCATTGTAGGATGTTTGGTCATAGACCAAACGTACGAGTGAGTTGTCAACCGCACGGTTGAGTGTTCTCAAATGTGCGTATGATGGTGTTACTCGTACGGTTGGCATACCACTTGTAAAGTGATTAAGTATTGGTTTTGGTGTTGTTTTCTTATTGTCGGGTTGTTATCAAGATATGATTACTGACCCGGATTGTATCATTCTCAGGTGATAAAGGAACGGAGAAGACTCAGTAACATTAGACCACTGAGTTCTTGCTGGTAATTGGTGAATAGGACTATCCTTATGGATATTGGTATTTAGTAACAAGTGTAGTTACTACCCGCTGTTATGTTATTAAAGATTATGATAATCTATATATGCATGTTGATTACTATTGTAATTATAAGTAGTAGGTGATACTGCTGTTATCAGGTTACCATATTAATTAAATCTATAGCATGCTTGATTAGGGTACCCTGTGGTTATTAGTGATGTTACCTACCATGAGTTTGTAAGTGTTTTATGTGCACATGTGAGAACTGTCCGTGTATAGAAGGGACAGAAGAGGTCAACCGTGTATAGAAGGGTTGGGCTCATTGGTTATTGTAATGACAGTATATTGCAATTGACGTATGTAAATGTCAAGAGAGGTATAATGTGTAACAATAATGAGGGCCATCGGTACAGCTCTAGCTTGATCAGCTAGTAGTTGTAGACCTGGCAGGGTCAACGATCCTCTTGTATTTATAGCCGTTAGTGCTATGTATAGCCGTTAGTTCTATGAGAGTGAATAGCTGTGTAAAGCTATTGATACTTAGTGGATAGCTCCGTTTTCGACGAATAAACTATCGTTGGAATTGTCTTGAGGTGTAGTATCTAATGATAAGGTTTTAAAACACTAAATCAAACTTTATTTTGGGTTGAAGTTATTCGGAGCCGTATATGCTCCATTTTACACTCATACGAGAGTTACTATGGAAGGGGATTTTGGGTAAACTTGCCCATAATGGATCATAGACTTATTTGAGTGACTTAATAGCATGATTTGATTGTATGATATTGATTATTCGTTGAATGTTACTACTGTTCTTCATCACTCGCACGAGTGAGCATTCACTCGTATGGTTGAGGTAGTCAATCGTGTGGTGAACCGTGCTAGTGCGTGGTGATGAGCAACTTATGTTTTGATTGTGATGATATGTACGGATGATACGTGACTCGTACGAGTCACTAGTCACTCGTGTGATGAACCGTACAGATCATGTGATTCATTATAGGATGTTTGGTCATAGACCAAACGTACGAGTGAGTTGTCAACCGCACGGTTGAGTGTTCTCAAACGTGCGTGTGATGGTGTTACTCGTACGGTTGGCATACCACTTGTAAAGTGATTAAGTGTTGGTTTTGGTGTTGTTTTCTTATTGTCGGGTTGTTATCAAGATATGATTACTGACTCGGATTGTATCATTCTCAGGTGATAAAGGAACGGAGAAAACTCAGTAACATTAGACAACTGAGTTCTTGCTGGTAATTGGTGAGTAAGAATATCCTTATGGATATTGGTATTTAGTAACAAGTGTAGTTACTACCCGCTGTTATGTTATTAAAGATTATGATAATCTATATATGCATGTTGATTAATGTTGTAATTATAAGTAGTAGGTGATACTGCTGTTATCAGGTTGCCCGATTGATTAAATCTATAGCATGCTTGATTAGGGTACCCTGTGGTTATTAGTGATGTTATCTACCATGAGTTCGTAGGTGTTTTATGTGCACATGTGAGAACTTTCCGTGTATAGAAGGGACAGAAGAGGTCAACCGTGTATAGAAGGGTTGGGCTCATTGGTTATTGTAATGACAGTATATTGCAATTGACGTATGTAAACGTCAAGAGAGGTATACTGTGTGACAATAATGAGGGCCATCGGTACAGCTCTAGCTTGATCAGCTAGTAGTTGTAGACCTGGCAGGGTCAACGATCCTCTTGTATTTATAGCCGTTAGTGCTATGTATAGCCGTTAGTGCTATGAGAGTGAATAGCTGTGTAGAGCTATTGATACTTAGTGAATAGCTGTGTAGAGCTATTGATACCCTTATTGTATAGCTGTGTAGAGCTATGTTAGTGTAGTGCCAGTAGTGCCTTTAGTGAATAGCTTGTTGATGTTATTGATGTTCTGATTGGTGGCCTAGCTCTGTATGATACAGATGTGTGATGCTTTATTATATGATAGCTATGTAACGCTATGTCCACATGACCACGACCAGATGCATGATCCCTAAAAGCTAGGCTTGGTACTTGATAGTAATATCTGTTTGGATATCTCATTCACTTAGCGTTATGCTAATCCCCCACATTTTCTCCCCTGCAGGTTATATTGTTTTGCATGCTAGGGACGGGAGAAGATAATCGTGCTTGGGTTATGTTTGACACACTGAAGAACTCTGATGTTTAATATAACTATGGATAACTGTTTTGAAAAGTAACTCCAGTTGTATTATAATATGTAAATGTTATATGCTTTAAATACTTTCGTTGTGATTTAAAAAAAAAAAATACGGTGTTACACTTAGTGGCAGGATATTTTTTATGATTGATCCAAACCTGAGATTAAGTTCAGGCATCAAGCTCATCAACTTGCAATTTTTGGCGACACTTTTCGATTTATATGACAATGAAGACAATTGTTCTTCATTACCGGTCCTAATTCTCTCTCTTCTCATTTCTTCTATTTGTCCCATCAAATTATTTCCATTTCTGATGAATACATGTAATAGTGACATTACATGGATTCATATGTAGGGGAGAAAATAATTTTCGGGCCAAAACTTCTAAAAGTTAAAAATGTCGCATACACTTTAAACTTAACCAATGCAAGTTGTTGTAAATTTTTGTAACAAATTTTTGCCATTACAATATCACAAATCATTAAACATCTAAATGGTATAAAACTTGTAATTTGGGGAGTAAAGTCTCCCTTTTCGTTTCACATGTAAGGAAGTAAAGTCTTCCTTTATTTTGTAAGTGGGAGTAAAGTCTTCCACTTTGAAAGTGATTCATGTGCTTAAAGTTAAACAATTTTTAAAGAGAATCAAAAATTGTGCATGGAAGTAAAGTCTTCCATGATTGCTTCAAAAACCAAGTGTCTAAAGCCTCAAGCTTTAACACTTCTGGATGACTCAAGTCCATCCATTAAGGAAGTAAAGTCTTCTGAATACCATCTTACTTAGTGTGGGGAACTTCCTAATCCACATCATTTCATATTGATATTGGTTGATGCATCATTTCACAATGTGTCACACTGATGTATCGTACCATGGGAAGAGGAGCCCTCGAGCTTCATAAAATGCTATCCTTTTTAGGAGCAATAGTTTCCTGCTAGTGTTGCTTAGACAACACACGCCATAGCCAAAAGCTATGGCACCAAGTACTATCAATTAACGGAAGGGTATTATCTACTTCCTACCTTTTCTTAAAATAAGCACAAAAGCTTTATGTGTGAGAAGTAGCTAAGTGATTAAAAGCTTCAACCTTTGGCACTTCCAGGAGAATCGAGTCCCCCCATTTTAGGAAGTCAAGTCTTCCCTAATGTGTTCTACCTTGTGACCTTCTCATCTAGTTCCTAAAACACCAGACTCTAGTAAGGGTTGGTCACTTTACCGTGTCGTTGACTATTACTAAGTTGACCGTGGATGACACCTTAAACACTCACCCAAGGTAGTTGCTTTCCCATCACTATTGATACCGAATAGTTTTTCTACGGGAGGACAATTACCCGTGCGGTCGCCCCACCACTGGGATGGCTTTTATGCACATAGCCTTTTTGAGCCCAAGATAGTTATTATTCCATCACTATTGATGCCAAATAATTTGTCTATGGGTACAATAGCTATTTGTGCGGTTGTCCGAAAATCGAGATAGCTTCGGATGCACGAAGCTTTAAAAACCATAAAATTCCCGGAAAACTCATCTTGTGTAACAACTCGACTTGTTTTCCGTTCTAAAAAGCAAAAACATTGTTTTCCCTAAGGCTAAACCTTTTTCTTGGGTGACTCATGAAAATTGGCGCTCCATACACCGAAGTGAAGCTTTTGGACAATCCTTGATTAGTTGATGAGGAGAGTTAGATAGTGGAGGTGAAGTTTGATTATGTGTGGTTTGAAGAATGCTCCTAGAAAGGTTTGCACTAAAAAGTCCAATTCTTGCTCTATTTATTCTCAAAAGTGAAATCTTACGAATATTGTTATTTAGAACCTTTATAGGGAGCAAATTTGTTTATTTGATTGTTTGGGTTAGTTGAAATAAAGAGTTGGGTAGTTAGGCTTGAACTTGTTTTGATTTGAGGATGATGTGAAGATTGAAGTTATTTTGTAAGTTTGAAGAAATGAAGTTTTGATTTGGAGGAGTGGTGTCTAATTTTGGGGTTTAGGTTGAAGATTTTGTCAAGGATTGCCACCATTGCCATTAGAGTTGATGAAGATTGTTGAACAACATTGAGCTTGAGTCTTTGAAGTTTGTGAAAGAAGAAGAAGAGGTTTATGCTTGATATTTGGTGAGCGCAAGTTTTTTGTAACAACCCATACCAACCCGCGAACAAACCACGTGAAAATACAAAATAAAAAAAATTTGCTGCACAGTGAACTGGCGCGGCGCGCCAGGATGGCCGCGCGGCGCGCCATTCGGGTCTGTCCGAAAAGTCTCAAAATGCGAAAAAGATTGACTAGTTCCTGACACTTTTAGACGAAACGCTTTTTACCATACATCCAAATATGTAAAACTAACCTGTTTCAAATATAAAATCAATGTTTTACAAGCGGGGCCCACATCGGCCGTTATACGAGTTTAATACAATTTACGAGTTTCGACCACCAAAAAGTTTAAGTTCCAAACTACACAATGAGCATGGTGTTTGGGATTAAACTACCCAACTATTGGTCAAACTCCAAGAGCTACTAAAGCCAAAAGCGTCCCCTAGCATCAAGCGGGATCTCTAGTCCAAAACGATGCCCTTACCCTTGTCCAAAACCGAACCTATAGAAATAGTAAACAACGAGAGGGTAAGCAAAGCTTAGTGAATGCAATAATTATACGAATACATATATAATTATACCTACTTGCATACACTTACACACCAAACCGCAAACACGCTAGCATACACATTTAGCTTATCGTCACAATAACAAGCTATAAATCTCCAATACCACAAGCTAGCATAGCAACCGCATATGAATATAACTCAAATAATACAATACGCTTACAACACAAATAACCATGGTTAACCAATAGTACAAGGGAACGGCGCTCGCGAAAACGCCATCGGTGTTCGTAACATCGTTTGGGCACTTAACACCTCGCACCACTAACCCCTAGGGTGGCACCTTAACACCTCGGCACATCACCCCGAGTGGCATCTTAACACCTCGATGCATCACTCATTATTTTACGGAGTGGTGTTTTAACACCTCGACACTACACTCCTAGGTGGCATTTTAACACCTCGATGCTACACCCGAGTGGCATCTTAACACCTCGATGCTACACTCTTCACGTGAAACGTGGTGTCTTAACACCTCGACACTACACCTTTCACGCTACAACAAATAGATACATTATATACATACGCATATAATTATTCCACTCACCTCAAAGTCTTGTGAAAAGATACCCGAGCTTGCAAGACCTCAAAGTAACGTACCTATCATATTATATACATCATCAAACGCAAACTCAAGTCGGTCAACCAAACCCTTTCACCATTCTAAGCCATTTTGACCCAATGGTGCAATTTCAACCCATTTGCACCCTTAACCCTAAATTGGGTCAACACACACCAAAACCCTAATCATTCGTCAAGATGGGTTTAAAACACATTTAGGTCACAAGGCTAACTCGTTTTCATAATTGCTAGGCCACTTAGGTCATTAAAGACTCATTTGACCCATTTCAAGGTCAACAAACCCATTTGGGTCATCCATACACAATAACACCCATTTACATATTATTAAAGTGTTCTAGCACTAACTAACTAAATTTAAGACTCAAAAGTCCAATTAACGCATTCAAACCCTAGGTTATTCATCAATGAGCCTTCATAACCCATATTCACCCAAAATCCCCAAAATACTAACAAAATGGGTCTTTGGTTCATCACTAGCCCAAACCCTAACCCTTAAAGCAATTAAAGTAAGAAATTGGGTTTTATAACTTACCAACACAATCACCACGTAGCTATCGACTAGATGAATGACTTTATAACTTGCACCGAGACCCGATTCAACCTCTTTCACCCTTTAATGGAGCTTTCTCTCTCAAGGATTGCACTCTCTCTCTAGAGTTTAATTGGAGAAGATGAGGTTGTTGTGGGAGTAGTAAATGAGCTCCCCAAAACTGATCTAGGGTATTAAATTCGGCGGCAAAGTGAAATTACACAATTGCCCTCAAAATATCTATTTTAAAAAGAAGAAGGAATCTGTCGCAGACAGATGGCGCGGCGCGCCACCTAGCCGCGCGGCGCGCGACCTCCCAGTTCAGCATCTTTTGTCTTTTTAATTATGTGCAACAAAAACCCCAAACTTGAGTAACTTTTATACACATATGTACAATACAAATATTCGGGTCTTACAACTCTCCCCCACTTATTCGGATTGCGTCCTCGCAATCCAAGCCGCATGACACGAGGGAAGATAAACTAACACGAACTCTTCGGGCTCCCAAGTGAACTCGGAACCTTTACTTCGTCGCCATTGAACCTTAAAGGTCCTCACCTCTTTATTCCTCAACATTTTCACCTTCTCGTCAAGGATAGCAATCGGTTCCTCGACATATTCTAACTTGTTGTTTAGCTCGATCTCGTCTAAAGGCATCCATGAGGAATCATCCGCAAGACACTTACGGAGGTGGGAAACATGAAATGTATTATGGATCCCCGCAAGCTCTTCGGGTAATTCTAATCGATATGCAACTACACCAACACGAGCTAAAACCTTAAACGGTCCAATAAACTGAGGAGCTAACTTTCCCCATTTTCAAAATCGAATAATACCCTTCCATGGCGAAACCTTAAGCATCACCATATCGCCTTCTTGGAACTCAATCAATCGCCTACGTCTATCGGCATACGACTTTTGCCTATCTTGAGCCTTCTTCAAATGTTCCTGAATCAAATCGATCTTGCTATTAGTCTCTAAAACCAAATCGGTACTCCCGATCTCTCTTTGACCCACTTCTCCCCAACAAACAGGAGTTCGACACCTACATCCATAAAGCATTTCGTAAGGTGGCATCCCGATACTAGTATGATAACTATTATTGTACGAGAATTCCACCAAAGGCAAATGCTCATCCCAACTACCACTGAAGTCAATGATGCACGCTCGTAGCATATCCTCCAAAGTTTGATTCGTACGTTCGGTTTGACCATCCGTTTGAGGATGATACGCCGTGCTCAACTTCAATTGCGTACCCATATCTTCATGAAACTTTTCCCAAAACCGAGATGTAAAACTGGTATCTCGATCCGAAATAATAGATATAGGAACCCCATGTCACGAGACCACTTCCTTGATAAACAACTTAGCCAAGGTCTCCGACGATATCGCTTATTTAATGGGAAGAAACAAAGCGCTTTTTGTCAATCGGTCAACTATAACCCAAATCGAATCGAATTGGGTTCTCGCCGTTTTAGGTAACTTTGTAATGAAATCCATGGTAATGTGCTCCCATTTCCATTTCGGGATTTCTAACGGTTGCAACTTACCATACGGCTTTTGGTGTTCGGCTTTTACTTGTAAACACGTGACACATTGCTCAACATACTTCACAACATCACGTTTCATGCCCGGCCACCAATAATCTTTCTTCAAGTCATGATACATTTTTGTCGCGCTCGGATGAATGGAATATTTTAACTTATGTGCTTCATCAAGTAGCACCCGTCGGTAATCACCCATCTTAGGCACCCACACCCTTCCTTGAAAAGACAACAAACCACGCGGGCCCATAGTAATGAACTCCGATTGGCCCACGATTCGTTCCACATGCTTATTGTGAACGTAAGCCTCTATTTGAATCTCACCAAGCTTCTCAAGAAAATCGTTGGAAATAATCAAACGTAACGACCCCACTTTTATCGCCGGATGTTGACTCTTTCGACTCAACGCATCCGCGACAACATTCGCCTTACCCGGATGATAAAGTATTTCACAATCGTAGTCTTTCACCACATCCATCCACCTATGTTGGCGATAATTCAAATCTCGTTGATTAAAGAGATGTTTCAAACTCTTATGATCCGAATAAATCGTACACTTGACACCATACAAGTAATGGCGCCAAATTTTCAACGCATGCACTACCGCCGCCAACTCAAGATCATGAGTCAGATATCTCGTTTCGTGTTCCTTTAATTGTCGAGAGGCATAAGCGATGACTTTACCTCTTTGCATTAGAACACACTCGAGCCCATTTAGCGAAGCATCACAATAAACCGTCATATCTTCCACACCTTCCGGTAATACTAACACCGGAGCTTGACACAACTTCTCTTTTAACAATTGAAAAGCAATTTCTTGTTCGTTCTCCCAATTAAACTTAGCATTCTTCCTCGTCAACTTCGTTAATGGAGAAGCAATCTTAGAAAAGTCTTGGATAAACTGATGATAATAACCGGCCAATCCGAGAAAACTTCGGATTTCCGTAGGCGTAGTCGGTCGTCCCCAACTCTTCACCGTCTCTATCTTCCCCGGATCTACTTGAATACCGTCTTTGTTCACAATATGACCAAGGAATTGGACTTCCCTTAGCCAAAATTCACATTTGGAGAACTTAGCATACAACTTCTCCTTTCGTAAAGTCTTCAATACTTCAAGCAAATGACGTTCATGTTTGTTCATACTTTTCGAGTAGACTAGTATGTCGTCAATAAACACAATAACCGACTTGTCCAACATAGGTTGGCACACCCGGTTCATAAGATCCATGAATGCCGCCGGTGCATTCGTAAGACCAAAAGGCATAACCACGAATTCAAAATGCCCATAACGTGTTCGAAAGGCTGTTTTCTCGATGTCTTCCTCACGGACCCGCATTTGGTGATAGCCGGACCGTAGGTCTATCTTTGAGAAATACGTCGCACCTTGGAGTTGGTCAAACAAATCGTCAATCCGAGGCAATGGATAACGATTCTTGATCGTCACTTTATTCAACTCCCGATAATCGATGCACATCCGCATACTTCCATCTTTCTTTTTCACAAATAATACCGGAGCGCCCCATGGCGAAGCACTCGGTCGAATAAAACCCTTCTCAAGCAACTCTTGGGTTTGATTTAACAACTCTTGCATTTCCGTTGGTGCTAAACGATAAGGAGTTTTAGCAATAGGAGTAGCTCCCGGAACCAACTCAATACGAAACTCAACTTGTCTTTCCGCCGGAACACCCGGTAATTCGTCCAGAAAAACGTCTTCGAATTCACTAACAACCGGAATTTCACGAATAGGTGGTGGCTCATTACGAGTATTAACAACATGAGCAAGGAAAGCCATGCCACCACTAACAACAAAACGACGTGCCCGTGCAAAAGTGCATATCGGCACCGGTCTCCTTCGCTTATCACCATGAATAATTAACTCTCCCCCACTTAGGGTCTTCACACGAATAAACTTATCATGGCATGCAATATCGGCTCTATAACAATCGAGCCAATCCATACCAACGACAATATCAAAGTCGCCCAAGGTCATTGGAATAAGATCAATTTTAAAGGTTTTGGCACCAAAAACAACATCACAATTTTCACAGACATCAACCACTAGCACCGTCTTGTCGTCCGCTATTTTGACTTCTATCAGACGACTTAACTTAGCTAATGGTCTATTAAGTTTAGGCACAAATTTAGGAGACACAAACGACAAATTTGCACCGCTATCGAAAAGAATCCTTGCCGGATTAGAATTAACCATGTAAGTACCTGAGACAACTTCGTGCGATTGTTTGGCTTCATCATTGGTCATCAAATAGTTGCGACCCCTAGCCGTACCCGCCGCCCTCTCTAACCGCTTCACATTGTCGTTTTGCAAGTCTGGACACTCCGGCTTCTTATGCCCTTCTTTGCCGCAATTAAAACAAGTGACTTTGTTTCCGGAAGATGGTTTCGGACACTCACGAGCCATATGACCCGGTTGCCCACAATTGTAGCACGTATAAGAAAACCCACCGGTAGTGCCCTTCTTTGCACTATTGACACTTTCGGTCCCCCTCTTGCTCTTGCTCTTCTTGCTTGAGGCGTTAGAGTAACTAAAACCTTCAAACTTTCTTTTGGAAAACATGAAATCACTCTTTCTTGGAACCTCCGACTCAAAACCCCGAGCCAACTCGAACAATTCATCAAAAGACTTAGCCATACCCCGACTAATCTTCCCCTTGTACTCATCATTCAAAGTACGGTAGAAATCCTTCATGAGCTTATGATCATCACCAACATATTCCGGGCAAAAACGAGTCTTTGCCAAGAATGTGGACTTGAGGGTAACCAAATCCATGGAACCTTGTTGCAAATGGTGCAACTCGTCCCGGATTCTATCGAGGTCGGAAGAAGTTAGGTATTCTTTGAAAAATTCTTTCTTGAACTCTTCCCAAGTCAAGCCCATATATTGTTCTTCGCCATATAAGTTGATCTTATCGTCCCACCACAACTTAGCTTCCTCCCGCAACATGCTTGAACCAAACCTTGTTTTCTTCTCAGGAGGGCATTCCACGGTACGGAAAGCTCCCTTGATATCGGAGATCCAACATGTACTCTTCAAAGGATCTCGCACCCCATTAAACATCGGGGGTTGAGTGTCCTTGAAATTCTTATAATGGAAGTCCCGCCTTCCCTCACCTCCTTCACCGCGAGGATAAATGTTTCTAGCATCAAGGGCCTCTTCGATAGTGGCCTTCATTCGTTCATTTATCAAATCGGTCACTTGCCCATCGACCGAATCTTGGAAGACTTTTCGGACGTCCGTAAGAAAATCCGCTTTTAAATTTTTAAAGACGGCCTCAACCTTGGCCGAAAACTCAGCGTCCTCACTTGTACTTCCGTTATCATGATCGGGTCCGTTTCTCGTCTTCATTCTATAAAACGAAGTAGGTTAAGCGGCGAAACAAAAGGACATCACACATATGTATATACCTATACACCACACTACCCCATCTTGCTCAACAATCGTCGTACATTGCTTGTTCGACACGATTTGCGCCCGTAACAATGGTAGCTAATCATTGTTACGCGAGCACGTCACATTAACTTGCTAGTACAACGTCCATCTCGCTCGATGCTCGCTAAACATACATAACAAATAGCGCATGATTAGTTTACATAAACCTATGCACAAACCAATCCCGATCCGACCCAAAGTCCTACAAGTCCCGCATAACGCGAACACAAAAAGTCTAAGTCTAGGCGCCTATCTCAAGTAACCTAAATCCCTTAGACCATGCTCTGATACCACTTGTAACAACCCAAACCAACCCGCGAACAAAATAAAAAATAAAAAAAATTTGCTGCACAGTGAACTGGCGTGGCGCGCCAGGATGGCCGCGCGGCGCGCCCTTCGAGTCTGTCCGGAAAGTCTCAAAATGCGAAAAAGATTGACTAGTTCCCGACACTTTTAGACAAAACGCTTTTTACCATACATCCAAATATGTAAAACTAACCTGTTTCAAATATAAAATCAATGTTTTACAAGCGGGGCCCACATCGGCCGTTATACGAGTTTAATACAATTTACGAGTTTCGACCACCAAAAAGTTTAAGTTCCAAACTACACAATGAGCATGGCGTTTGGGATTAAACTACCCAACTATCGGTCAAACTCCAAGAGCTACTAAAGCCAAAAGCGTCCCCTAGCATCAAGCGGGATCTCTAGTCCAAAACGATGCCCTTACCCTTGTCCAAAACCGAACCTATAGAAATAGTAAACAACGAGAGGGTAAGCAAAGCTTCGTGAATGCAATAATTATACGAATACATATATAATTATACCTACTTGCATACACTTACACACCAAACTGCAAACACGCTAGCATACACATTTAGCTTATCGTCACAATAACAAGCTATAAATCTCCAATACCACAAGCTAGCATAACAACCGCATATGAATATAACTCGAATAATACAATACGCTTACAACACAAATAACCATGGTTAACCAATAGTACAAGGGAACGGCGCTTGCGAAAATGCCATCGGTGTTCGTAACATCCGTTAGGGCACTTAACACCTCGCACCACTAACCCCTAGGGTGGCACCTTAACACCTCGGCACATCACCCCGAGTGGCATCTTAACACCTCGATGCATCACTCATTATTTTACGGAGTGGTGTCTTAACACCTCGACACTACACTCCTAGGTGGCATCTTAACACCTCGATGCTACACCCGAGTGGCATCTTAACACCTCGATGCTACACTCTTCACGTGAAACGTGGTGTCTTAACACCTCGACACTACACCTTTCATGCTACAACAAATAGATACATTATATACATACGCATATAATTATTCCACTCACCTCAAAGTCTTGTGAAAAGATACCCGAGCTTGCAAGACCTCAAAGTAACGTACCTATCATATTATACACATCATCAAACGCAAACTTAAGTCGGTCAACCAAACCCTTTTACCATTCTAAGCCATTTTGACCCAATGGTGCAATTTCAACCCATTTGCACCCTTAACCCTAAATTGGGTCAACACACACCAAAACCCTAATCATTCGTCAAGATGGGTTTAAAACATATTTAGGTCACAAGGCTAACTCGTTTTCATAATTGCTAGGCCACTTAGGTCATTAAAGACTCATTTGACCCATTTCAAGGTCAACACACCCATTTGGGTCATCCATACCCAATAACACCCATTTACATATTATTAAAGTGTTCTAGCACTAACTAACTAAATTTAAGACTCAAAAGTCCAATTAACACATTCAAACCCTAGGTTAGTCATCAATGAGCCTTCATAACCCATATTCACCCAAAATCCCCAAAATACTAACAAAATGGGTCTTTGGTTAATCACTAGCCCAAACCCTAACCCTTAAAGCAATTAAAGTAAGAAATTGGGTTTTATAACTTACCAACACAATCACCACGTAGCTATCAACTAGATGAACGACTTTATAACTTGCACCGAGACCCGATTCAACCTCTTTCACCCTTTAATGGAGCTTTCTCTCTCAAGGATTGCACTTTCTCTCTAGAGTTTAATTGGATAAGATGAGTTTGTTGTGGGAGTAGTAAATGAGCTCTCCAAAACTGATCTAGGGTATTAAATTCGGCCCCAAAGTGAAATTACACAATTGCCCTAAAAATATCTATTTTAAAAAGAAGAAGGAATCTGTCGCAGACAGATGGCGCGGCGCGCCACCTAGCCTCGCGGCGCGCGACCTCCCAGTTCGACATCTTTTGTCTTTTTAATTATGTGCAACAAAAACCCCAAACTTGAGTAACTTTTATACACATATGTACAATACAAATATTCGGGTCTTACATTTTTGGAGATCTTTTAAGCCTTCAAAGTTGCATAATCATGGAGGTAACTCTTTATGTTCGATTCTTGCACTTTGGTTTTGATCATTGATATGCTATTATTCTCTAGAGGCGTTATCTCCAATTCTTGTTTATTTTATGCTTGATTGAGGACAAGCAATGTTCAAATGTAGGGGGTTTGATATTGCTCATTTACACTACGTTTCTTAACGCAATATCTACCTAGTTTTACTCGGTTTTGATCTTAATTGTGCCTAAAAGTGAAGAAAATGGGAAAAGGCGTGTTTTAAGTGTGATTGCACTATTGGGCATGAAATTGGTGCAAAATTGACCAATGTGTTGTGTAAAAAGATTAAGAAAAATGCAAAGTGCTGAAAATGACCAAGAACGACGCTCCAGCATACTGGCCGGAACGGTGTTCCAAATACCAGAACGGAGTTCCACATGCAAAAAGGGCGTTCCAGGCATGAAGAACGGCTCCCATTACAAAGGAAATGAAGAAAGGTTGAACAGAACATTTAGAGGTCAAATGGGGAACGACGTTCCAATTAAAGGAACGGAGTTCCACCATCTAGTGCAACAGAACGTCGTTCCAAATTAAGGAACGGCGTTCCACTTTAAAGACTAAAGGAACGGCATTCCAAATTACGGAACGACGTTTCACCTGCGTTTTCTAGGCAGTTTTTAATGAAGGGTATAAATAGAATGAGATAGGGTTTTGGGGGACATCTATAATTAGGGCTGCAGTTTTTACCTCGAATCTCACCATAAAAACCCCAATTTCATCATCTAGTGAAAGATTAAGGCTAATTTGTAGGATTAAGATCAAGCTCAAGCAATCTTAGTGTTAGATCTACATCATTTCTTCGTTTGGGTTGTAATCTCCACCTTTGTCTTTATTGTATTGAATACTTGTATTTGTTGAACATGAAGCTTATTTGTGATCTTTTATCTTTGATTAGTGTTAGTTTAGCCATGCTTGGCTAATTTACTTGTGTTTGCTTATTTATGAAACCATAATGTGAGGATTTGTCCCAAATCAATGAATAATTGTTGTTTGAATGAAATATATAGTTAGCTATAGATCCATTGCTAGTGTTTGTTTTAAAGTTAACCTTGATTATATGAGTTGTTAATCATTATTAAGTGATTTCTAATGAGACTCAATTTGTACTTCAACATGTTTGCATAATCTAGACAATCAAGGAGAGGATTACAAGTGATTGTGTTCTTTAATTTGTTTGGTTTTTAAGGTGTTCTTAGTCAAAACTAGTGGTGCTTGGTTTTCTTAAATGATTTTGATTACTAAGGGGTTTTAAGTGATTTTAATCCAAGTATAATCTCAATGACTACTCATGATTCAACTTGATCTTGTAATTCATTGCTTATGTAAGTTTGCATAGTGTAATTAGATTAAGGTTTAGTAGTGATATTAAACACATAATAGTTCAACAACGAATGTGATAGCAATTTGGGTAAACGGGGCAATCCAAGCATAAGGGTGGATTAGATAAGTGAACACTACTTAGTTATTTGATTTATATTTCGATATTTAGTTATTTGCTTATTGTTGCAAGTTTTAGTTGTTACTCAAAACGTTTTCAAAACAGAAACCCCCCAAACAAACCTTAGGATAATTATTCATTTACATTAATTTAATTGGCATTAACGCTCTCTTGGG
The DNA here is from genome assembly GCF_046630445.1 of Rutidosis leptorrhynchoides. NCBI lineage: Eukaryota > Viridiplantae > Streptophyta > Magnoliopsida > Asterales > Asteraceae > Rutidosis > Rutidosis leptorrhynchoides. Next base: position 126,555,272 of record NC_092337.1, read on the forward strand.
ACAAATCTAAAATGGAAAACTTTCTAATACAAAGACCGAATCATTGTTTCTCATTGCTTGTAACTTTAGTCGAGTCCACGTTTATTTCAAGTTTATATCTAAATGAAGCAAGTATGTGCAAGCTATCATACCTCGTTGACCAATTTGTGTTTTGTTTTATCTTTGCTTTTGGATACAAAGAGGGTTTTTTAATATCGTCTGCAGCTTTTTCCTTTTGCAACCTAATAGCTATTGTTACTTTTTCCATAGAGTTATGTACTTCACTTTTTTTTTATTACTACTTGGGGCATGGCTTGTTTAGTTGGTGTTTGGAAATTTGAATTGTAACCTGTAACGTAAAATTCACCATCCTTCAAGTCATACTCCGGTTGTTTATGTTGTCAATCCGGCACAAGATATTTTTCATCGAAAGATTCCTTTTGTTCTTTCATGACTTGTTTAGATAACTATAGTAGGCCGTTGTATTCGTCGATAATCTCGTTACTTACAACTTTTGTTGGGTCGTTAAAAGATATCTCTTCGATCCACAGTTTGCAAGCAGAAGTGTTCGCAACATTAGCTTGTACATATTGGTTGATTGGGCCTGGATCCTTGACTTCAACCATAGCATACATGATGTCGGGCTTTTTTAGATTGTATGAGTTTTGATCAACGTGTACAACCTTACCGATAGATTTGGCGACTTCAATTGTACAGTTAGAGGAGCAGCAATCAAAAGGGATGCCTCTTATCCCTACTTTGGCAATTCTGAAAAAAGTATACATTCTTTGGTTTAATGGAATAACTTCTAAAAATTCCATTTCGTTCATAGTTGGACCCATAGTCAGACGATGAAAACTCTGGTTATCGGCACACTGGATTATGTAACCGTACGCACCCCATACCGACACAGAGGTTATGGCAACGAAACGGATTTTAAGCCATTGAATAAGTTTTGAGAGCCGTGATTGGATTTTTATCAATGATGATAGCCGTTAGGTTAAGTTTATCACAGGATTGTAGGGATAAGAAAATATTTGAATCGAAATGAGGTACGTTTTACTTTATATACTTCGTGAAACAGTTATACAATTAAGTATAATCTAATCTAAATTTAAATAATAACATAAAAGAAACCAAACTAAAAGTCTAAAACCATAGAAGGTAATGTTAACATTTAAATTAAACAATTCATATATATATATATATATATATATATATATATATATATATATATATATATATATATATATATATATATATATATATATATATATATATATATATATATATATATATATATATTACGATATTATTTTGAATTTAGAGACAACTTATAACGTGTGTGCTGGAGTCCAAAATCGAGGGAACACGCCACTAAGGAAGCCATAACGCAGCGTGCATGTGGCCCTCGAAGTTGGCGTGTTGAGATCAGGTGTTGGAAGGAAAAGTGGCGTGATGGCCACATGACATTTTGGTTCGTTGATTCTTATTTTGAATGTTGTAAAAAACATAAAAGATAGTTTAGCCGTTTGAAAAATTAAAATTAAAATTTTTAATAACAATATTTTTATCTATAATACCAACCAAAAATAATATATTTTCATACCAAATTAAAAATTCAAACGCTTTCAAGAAAGTACACGAAAGAATATCGGGCGAACCTTCGGTGTTCTTCAAGGCAGATTCTATATTTCACAAATGTCTGGACGATCTTAGGAGGTCAACAAAATGAGAAGAACCTTGTATATTTGTGTAATATTGTACAATATGATGCAAGATGATAATGGCTTCGCAATAAGTTCACTCGAAGAAGAGATGTTTATCGATCCGGCATATTGGCCTAACCATGTTAAAGAATCGAACAAGGGATCGTGAAACGAGAGAAAGGGCAATACATGACAAAAATTAGCATAATCAACTACGTGAAGACCTTACCGAGCACATATGAAATCTTTCTCAAACTTTCCACACTTATATAACTAGTTTTAATAATTGTGCGTTTTCAATTTTTAGAACTTTATAAAATTAATATATTTTTCATTTATATGATTTTTGAATTATTGTAATTTTTTAATACTATAATCGTTTTTATTTTTAAGTATGTGTGTTTAAATATATATTTATTTTGTATATTAATCAATTAATTAAATAAAAAATAAAATATTACTTTCATCCCATATTAATAATCCAAAAAGACAAAAACAGATGGTTTAAGAAATTTTATCATTATACTATACTTTTTATTTATTTTACAATTTACCTTTTACCTTTTACATACTTTTTGTCTTATATGCAAAAGTTAAAAATATAAAGAAACTTTATCTTATTATTATTCTTATTTACTTAGACCACTATTATTCATGACACCCGTCATGGAACCACAATGGTGCCACCTCAGCACCTTCTTTCAACCACATTCTCAACCACATTCACTAACATCCATCACACTCATCACATTGACCCCACTTCCAATATTATATATTTTTATTTATTTATTACTCTTATTATTACTATTATTATTATTATTATTATTATTATTATTATTATTATTATTATTATTATTATTATTATTATTATTATTATTTTTATTTTTATTTTTCAACTTTTTTTAGAAAATTTAATACTAAAATAGAAATTTACATTAAAAAAACAGATATTACATTAAAAAGTACAATTAAAAATAAAAACAATACATAATTAAAAACTAAAAATTAAAAAGACATAATTAAAAAACAATACATAATTTATTCTTCATCGTCGGACTTATACTCCGCTAAGTACTTTTTACTGAGCTGGCTTCGATATTTCATGACCAACTCATATTGATCCGCAGGAATGTTGGGAGAAACTTCTTGAGATAAAAGCCTTAAACCATCAAACTTCGTACGCGTTGTGCTTCTTTTCGTAACTCCTCCATAGTTTGCCTTGTAGCTATGGACGAATCAATAACGCGAGCTCGAGCCTCGTCTGAAGAAAGCTGAGAAGCCGCATCCGAAGAACCGGAACTCTAAGCACTTTTTGAACTATCACGACCTCGAGGACGACGGATAGGATCTCCTCGGAAAAAAGGCTCCAAGTTTGGTACATTCGTGGCGGTGTCGGTGTTGGGTCAGAATCCTCAAGATTAATTGAGTCGGATTGGGCGCGTTTGTTGTTGAAGCCATCGTAAGTTAAAAAATGAGGACAATCTTTTATACTACTCCAAGCTTCTTCGTATGCGAATACCCTATTTCTTTGAAGTTTGAAACCTTTTTTCGCGTGTTTCATAACATCCGCGTCATTCTGTCCACTTTGCCAATGTAGTTTTAGCTTTTCGTAAATTCCAATGAAGATCTTGATGTCTTTACACATCTTACTCCACTTTCCCGTTAATTGATCTTGTCGACGAGGCTCGGTAACCAAACTGTTGTAGTCCTCTAGGACGGTGGACCAAAAAGTCCCGGTAGTGTGCGAGTTCCTGATAATGTTGTTTTGAGAAGCTCGGGCCCAACACTCGGCTAAAATTCGGCTTTCTTCCTTGGACCACATAATTTTTGCCCGTTATCCTTTACCACGCGACTCGGGTGTTTGTATTTCTTCAACTTCTTCGTTTACAAATTGGGTTTCTTCAACCGCATCAACTTCGGGCTGTGAACCTTCTGACGGAGGATTAACATGTTGTTGATACATGGTTTGGTTCGGGTTCCGAAACCGCCAAAACCGCCGCCTTGTGGCGGTCCGTACCCACTAAAACCTCCAAAACCGCCGCCTTGAGGTCCGTATCCACCGAAATTTTGAGGACCTCCGAAACCAAAATTTTGAGGATCTCCAAAACCAAAATTTTGTGGCCCTCCAAAACCACCTCGTGGATGAGTGAAATGTTGATTCGGGATAGAAGATGTTTGGGGTCTCGGGACGGTAATATTGTGTTGTTCCGTATCTTGTATAAGTGAACACCACATATCCCGATCCACACTCGATGAATTTTGTTCGGGTGTTTGTTTTTGTTTTTGTTTGGACGTTTTTTTGGATGAAGACATAGTGTTTGAAGTGATGAAGATAGTGTTTGAAGTGTTTGAATTGTTGTGAATTGGAGTATGATTTGAAGTGTTTGAATGTGTGTTTATATAGAAGTGTTTATAGTGTAAAAGTTTAAAATAAAATAAAAAATAATAAGAAACAACCGTTGCCAAACGGCTATTTCATTTAATTATTATTTTTTTTATTTTTTTTATTCTCTCTCGACTCAACCCCGTGCTCCCAGACGTCGTTGCAAGGCAATTTGTACCACGGTCACCCCAATCGCGACCCTACCACGGCCGCTAACAGCGGTGCCGTTCAACGGCGGGTTCAACGGCGGAGAAACGAAGGTCCCGCTGTGAGTGGTCTTATATAGTGGCGGAACCACGTACGATGGGTGTACGTGACCACATTAAAAGATGGCTGGTGGTTTTTATTCGTGTCGCATGGAGGATTCATGAAGCAAGATAGTTTTGTTTAATTTGTTATTATTACTCACAAAATATAACACCAAATACTATTAGGTAAAAAAACAAAAAACACTTCTTGTCTTCATTTAATAATATACATATATTTCATTTAACTCATTCTTAATTAACTGATGATTCAAATTTGATTTCCTTCAATCTTCTATAATTAATTAATTTCAAATCCAAATTGATATGAATCTTTTGTTTGTTTCATTAATTTAAATAAGCAGTGTTAACTCAATAAGTGACCTAGTGGTTAAATACTTCAAAACTTTCAGAAGAGATTTAATCCAATTTTTACCAGCTACATTTTGAGGGATTTACTTAATAAGACTAACAAAAACTAGTGTTTTAACGCTCTTTCTGTGTGACTCCCTAAATTCACACATAATTAATATATAGCTATAAACCGTTATCTAATGGACATAACTCCAACAATATTGGCAAATATTTATTTTTGCCACCATTTAATTGAATTTTTCGCTTTGACTATGTTTTTTATAAAAATGAACTATTAATTTGAGACAGATTAAAGAATTTTTGAATATCAACAAAATAAAAAAAATTAATATAACCTTAATCCACTTTTATCACGCCACTACTTAAATATATAAAAAAATCATTATAATAAACTTAATACACTCTCACCTCATTACTCTATATTTCTTCTATCACATTAACACCAACCATTAACATCATAGCCGAAACTACTTGGGGGCAGGGGAGCGCCCACCCTCAGTGGCTTTTTTTTCAAATGTAAAAATTTTGAATCTTTCGCTTTGCCTTCAGTAAATTTTTTTTTTACTCAAAACCTACGTATTTTGTTCCAAAATCTTCAAATTTTCCCAAAACTATCCAACTTTTGACCCAAAATCTTCAAATTTTGCCCAAAAACCTTCAACTTTTGGTCAAAAACCTTCATAATTTGTCTAAGACCATCTCTAACGGGTATGTGCTGGAGCCTATGTGCACCCAACACGCCACTAGCACACGGCTAACGTGGCGTGCTGGGGGGAGAGGGAGTGGCGCTGGATGTCAACACACGAAAACTGGTGGCGTGTTTGAGCTTTTTTTGTAGACGTGGCCGAATCTGGTGGTGATATAACGGATATATTTGTTTTATTTGGCAACGGATATTTTTATTACGCAATTTGTGTATTTCGACGAAGAGCATCAAGTGTTGATGTTTCTGTTTACGAATGATCAATGGGATGTGCAAAAAGAGCGAGCCAAGACACGGCCTTGTCGAATTGAGTTGTATCTTGTAAACATAGGCCAAACAAGTTATAATATGGCGCACTCCGATTCCAGTAGCCTTGAATCAGGTTACATGAGTCAGGACTCGTTCGACGGAAAAATTAAACACTGTTTAATGTAATCGTTTTGAAATTAATGTATTTTTTCATTTTAGAAATTAAGTTGTAATTTTAAATTAAGGAATTTAGGACTTTTATATATTTATTGTAATTTTTTATTTTTAAGACTTGTTTATTAAATCGTATTATTTCAATTTTAATAGTATGTTTTATTAATTTTATTTTTTTTGTTATAATTTACAAAATAATAATATAAGTAATTAAGCAAAATAAATTAAAATAAATAAAAATTAAAGAAATTAAAAATGAAAAAGAAATTAAAAATATCTCACCCATATCCAGCAACACGCCACTCACCACGCCACCGATTATCTAACAGCACGTCCATTAAGCACTCACCCCTAACCAACAACACGCCAACACGTTCGAGATGGTTAAAGATAGTCTAAAAACCTCAATTTTTGCCCCAAACCTCTATATTTTGTTCAAAAAGTTGTTATAGTTTTAAATTTTTTTGCCTCCAGAAAAAAAATTCTACTTCCGCCACTCATTAACATGATAAAAAATTTCGCCATTAGTACGAGTGAAGGATGGAATTAAAATTACTACTGGAATTCAGTTTGGCAATATACCTGCCTCTCCGAGTGTTGATGGTGGTAATGAGGGTGCTTCGAACTTGATTAAAAGTCCGGTGGAGATGGTTAGCGGCTCGGTTGTTTGTGGTGGGTCTTTACCGGTCCCAGATATGTTAGATAAAGACGATGAGGCTTCGAAGGTGGTGCAGAAGGAGTTGCATGAGTGGGATTTTGAGGGGTCACTTCAAGAATTATTTAAAGAAGTCGGGGATGATGTTGGGGTTCGGTTTCATGCTCCTTCAGTCGATGTTAAGAAGGGAGCCTCGGTGCATCGGGTTGTGAAGAATGGTGTGAGTTTTAAGAAGAGGATGAAGACAGTAGAGGATGGTAATGTGGAGGGTATTCAAGACAGGGCTAATAAGAAGTTGGTTATTAAGAACAAGAAGGTGATGCATTCTGATGAAGATGGAGTGGGGTTATGTGTTGAAGGTGTTGGTGGGTTAAAGAAGAAGGAATTGGTGGCAAGAGACAAAGACAATGCGGGTACTACTTTGGACGGTAATCAAAAAAGTTTTTTTCAGGAGTTTAGGGATGATCCCCTCTTCCCATCGTGTGAAGGTAAATGTATAGGTAGCGGGTCGACAAACGTTATTTCTTATAATTTCCCTTCTCGGAGCGGTAAAGGAGTCCATATTGACAAAGTTGCGGGGAGGACATCGCGGCCGGATAAGAGGAATGGCAAGGGTGTATCCTAGTTATCTCGGTTTTTTCTTTTATTTAGATTTGTTATGTTTGCCTTGTTAGTGTAATTTGTCTTGGTAGTATTGTGAGTTTGGTTTTGATTGTCTTGTTTTTGGCTAGGTTCTTTGGGTTGTAGTTGCTCTCGTGATAGTTCGGATAGAGTTAGCGGTTTTTAGGTATCCTAGTCGGTTTACTCTTGTCGAGCCATTTATGGTCGTCATTTCTTTGTATCGTTTTCTTGGATCCTTCATTTATTGATGAAGGTATCTTTGTTATAGTATTGGTTGTTTTTTTTGCAAAAAAAAAAAAAAAAAAAAAAAAAAAAGGGTACGAGTGAAGGAGTTAATCTTCTATCCACCAACGTCAGCGTATCAATTAACAATTATATATTTACATAAATATAAACTAAATAATCTTAAAATATATATAGAGACAAAAGTTGAAATGCCTTATAGCTGGCTGCGGGTCCCGTCGATAGTAACGTATTGCTCAAAATGATGGTCTGAAAGCAGACATCATCTGATTTCCAGATAACCTACAAATCCATTAACAAAGAGAGTGCCATTATTGGTGTCACGCTCCCGCCACGTAAGTCGTCCAATAAACGACAAAATAGTAAGACTTCACTTTCAACTAACGTCCTACATGGCGCTAAATTTCGGGAACCTCATTTTAGTTGGCCACGTGGCTTATTTATGACGCGTATTATATATTCACTTGTTTTCCTCGTGAGTCTTGTGTAACATCGCCCCACCTTTCGGTTAGAATTAATTTGGACATGCACCGGCCACTTGGCTTTTTATTTCTCTTCAACGTGACATGTTACCGGTTCTCAATTATTAATTTAGTTTTATTTATGCACGTTCTACATTACTTAAATACCAACGGTATTAACGTAAACTCCAATTGTTATAGTTAAAAAGTCAGTTAGAGAGAAATGATTAACATCCTTTTAAGCATTACAAATTACTGAAATAAGCATGTTTAATTTTGATTACTTATAAAAGTTTGTACGAAACATTATTACATTAATAGTTCTTAAAACATGATTATGATTTTTTTTAACCTTCCTATCCTCCTATGAACGATCACATTGACTCGACATAGAAGGTAAAATCTCGAATAATCAAGCCCGTCAAGTGTGAGAGCTGGCACAGGGTGAATTGCGCATAATACGCACCCTCTAATCGCACTCTTTAAGGAAGTAAAATGACAACCGACCAATTAAAAAGGTCATCTCTCATCTGACTCGTCCGAGACGATAGCTTCTTTAAGGGTTAAAGCTACTCTATAGTCATATATTTTTTCATTTGTTCAAATGTATTCTATATATCTGAAAAAATACCAACGTAGGTCACATATTTTCAAAAAGTGTATCGATGTATACAAAAGGTAACATGCTACCTACTAACCGGTCATCTTAATCTTCATATAACTAACAGTTCTTTCCAGATTTCTGCTACCTGCAAACTCAGATTCGTGATTCCTATCATTTTCTGAATGTTTGTTGATCATCATATCCAAACATCAAGCTCAGAATCATTAATTTCGAGTGTGTGTTCTTCGCTAAACCGAACACTCATGGCGATGAGGTTCTTGGAACAATCTAGTCACTCTCAATTCATTTCGAGCCTAAATTATAGTTCCATGATGTTCGTTTAAGCTGTAGCAACCATCGATTTCAATCGATAAACGTCACAAAATCTCATATCTAGAAGTCAAAGTTCGCTAGTTTTTGGTCCACAATCAAATTGGAATGAGTTATTAATTTTCAGTGGTCGAATCTGTTTGGCAAGTTAATGTGTGCGAGGGGTAGTACGAAATAGATTATATTTTACTACAAAATACTATTAAATACGATACAATTTACACAAGTTATTTATTTATTTATTGAATGGATATACCTAAACCTTCCTACAACACTTATAGGCAGTGTACCTAATCGTAGAGTAGTGTAGTTTTTAGTAAGTCCAGTTCGTTCCACAGGGAGCTAGCTAAGTTTAACACTATATTTTTTTACAATTATATTTGTATAAAAATATAAATATATAAGTAGTATTATTATTATTATTATAAAGAGGGGTTTTACCGTTTAATGACCGGTTTATCGATTTTAAGTCTTATATCACAATCAAAACCTAATACAAAATATTAAAATATAAATAGAACTTAATTTAAAGCGTAAAGTAAATGACGATAAATAAAAATGCGATAATTAAAACTGCGATAATTTAAAGTACGATAAATTAAATGACAGTACATAAAAGTGCGATGAGATATAAAATAAAGGAATTATGGTTATTTAAACTTCCGTAATCATGATGTTTGACGTGTTGATTTTATTTTATTATCATGGGTTAATTGTCCTTTGTTCTGGATTATTCGATATGTCCATCTGGCTTTGTCCATAATAGTCCATCGGTCATAATTATAAAGTGCGAGGGTCTTTGCCAAATTAACCTTATACCGGAAGTCAAATATTCTAACTAATTGAGGACTTAAACTGTAACAAGGTCTTAATACTATGTTTAATGAATACCCAGGTTATCGACTGCGTGTAATCCAAGGTTTTAATACGTTGTTAACAATTACACCAAGTATCATTGTATGTAATCCACCCCTGTTTTAATGAGTCCAATGACTATTAATCCATTCCCGTGTCCGGTCAAATGAACGATTATTAGTATTTATAAATATCCCGCCCATCGTATCCGATCGAGCGTATGTGGTTATATATAAATACGTCAAATTATAAATCTCTATATTAAATTAACGAACTATCATTTAGTTAAATTAATATAAAGCCCATTAATAGTCCATAGTCCAATTTCCACAAGTGTCGGTCTTTTGTCCAAACCCCAATTATGGTCCAAAGCCCAATAACCCCGTCTTAATATTTAGTCTAACATCACGATTACTTCGGCTTAAATAAGCATAATAATAACTTAGCTACGAGAAATTAATTTAAAAATGTTGAACATAACTTACAATGAGTATTAATCGCGTAGTGTTACACGGACATAGTTTCGACTTACAAAACCTTAAAACATTCGACACTATAACCTTATTATTATTATTAACTTAATATTAAAATTATAATTAAAATATAAATATAAATATATTGAGAGAGTGAGAGATAGTTGATGAAGGTGTACTCAAACTCGGCAGAAAATGTTTCAATTTATAGGACTTGGGCAGCTACATGACTCCATACGATCGCATGGATTTTGTGCTTCCAGGCCATGCGATCGCATGGCCAGCTGGATTCAGATATTTTGCTTTTCAAAACGTGGGCTGCTCGATTAAATTAATATATAATATAATATATATAATTATTATATATAATTACATATATATATATATATATATATATATATATATATATATATATATATATTATATTATATTCTTGTTCATAGTTGACTTGTAATTTTAGCTCCGTTTTCTCGTACGTTTACGCCCGGTTTATGTCTCGGTTCTGAATTTCCAAACGTCCTTTTGTACGCTTAGATATCTTGTATTTTGCGTTCCGCGACTTGTACTCTTGTAATTTTTAGGCGTTTCTCATCAATAAATTGAACCACTTGGATTGTACTTTGTACTTTTTAGCATTTTGGTCATTTGCGTGTTCAAATCGTCGATTCTGTCTTTTGTCTTCACTTTTTATTATTTAAGCGATAATCACTTGAAAATAGAACAATTGCAACTAAAAGCTTGTCTTTCTTGAAGGATAATGCTATGAAATATGTGTTCGTTTTTAGCATTATCAAATATTCCCACACTTGAGCGTTGCTTGTCATCAAGCAATATAGAACTTGAATATAACTTTACTAGAATCACTTCTTTATTCTTCACACTTTGTACACCAGTGATTTTGATACGGCGGTATGAAAAATGATAGTAACGTTGTGGTTTGCAGTCCCACATGACTATGAAAATTTAGATCCTTTAAGGAAATTGGATCTTTATGAAAATATTTGATCTTTTGAAAATTCAATCTAGCTTTTACCCTAGATAAGTTTTCCGGAATAACCCTTCACCGTTGTTTGCAAAATATTTTTGTGGGTTTTGTGGGTTTCAGATTTTAAAATTTTAGCTCAAAACTTGCGGTTTTGTGTCACCCACTTGCTAACCTTGTATTAGGAAAGCAACACGTTCAGTTTACTTGTCCTGTATATTACCTTTCGGTAAACTACCGTCCGGTTGTAAAGGAAAGCGTTGAACAAGCAACTGTTAAGGCAATGTCTAATGACATGCAGATGTTCATGGTCCACAACATGTCGGATGCAATTACTATCCTTTGTAGGTGCAATAGTAAAGATCACCCTATAGTTTTTTGGTCTGGCACAAGGTCCTGTCTTCGACCATGCTATGCAACCAACGTTCTTACGGTTGACACCCGATTTTTTTCAGGTGACCTAATGAATTCCAGGTGAATTCCTAGAATTTTACGTTCAATGGTAATGAACGCATTGAAAATAGGTTTTCAGAAAACAAATCGGTTTTAATTTGATCAAAATAGATTCTCGTTCAAGCTCGAGTTTAGATATTATCGAATTCCATGAGTTTGTAATTCTCAATCTTTTAAAGTCAATCTCAAGGATTGAGTAATATCAGGCTTAAAAGCTGATTTTTAATTTTTTAAGGAGATTATCCTTTATGGGGATCTGATTCATTAGTTTTACCAAGCTAATTTGCACGGTTTCCCCCATTGTACGAGATAGATCCTCTCATGGTTAGGATAAGTCTGACCACTTGGCGACCCTATTTGATGCTGAGGTCCGTGGATTTCCAGCTGATTTCTGAGGAAACTTTTCAAGGTTTTTCGTAGACTCTACAACTGGTCTGGACGATAACTTCCTGACCTAAATCAAGAAGCACGTGTCTTTTTCTCTGAAGACTTTACTTCCTTTTAAATCAAGTGGCACATTTCTTTCAAATATATTATAAGAAATCGGGTAAAACTGATAAAATCGTCCAAAATAAAAGTACCTTCAATTATTTGTACAAAAATATGTGATATGTGATTTAAATAACTTGGTAAATTTTTCCCACACTTGGCTTTTATATTTCTTTCTTTGCCTTTTTATTCTATTCTATTCCATTTTAAATGAATTCAACCGTTTTGGGTTGTTTCTCAATTTATGTCCTTTCCGAGGTAACAATAATTTCGGTGTTAATACCTAGTTTTATCGTTCATAAATATGTATAAACATGATTTTGAGTTCATTTAGTTTAAAATTTTTAAAAATTTTACTAGAAGTGGGTTGTCAGTATATAAGACTAGGGCTGTTCTTTATTATCAGAGAGCACTAGATTCTAATACAACTACTGCGTTACTGGTAAAATTTAACGGTGGCTAATAAACCAAGTGTATAAGTCAAATGTTTAAAACCCGAAAGAATTTAATCCCTTCCCACACTTAAGATCTTGCAATGCCCTCATTTGCAAGAAATCAGTAATAATTTAAATTATTGAGAGTGATTAGCGTAGAAATATGATTAAAATTTTACCAAAGTTTCCAACATATTGTTGTTTGTTTGAATGATAAATGGTGCACATCATTTGGTCATTCCTGCAGTTGTTATATCACATTTATTTTGCATCTTGTCGTCAAAATTATTTGCTTTTGCTGAACTTAATGCCAGTCTTTGAAAGTTCGTTGTTTTACCCTGTTGTGTACAATTCACAATATACATACAATACAAATATAAACATGCACGGTAATTTGAAATGAGACTTAATATCCCACTTTCAAATTATAAATATTAAAAATGTTAAAAATTACATAAAAATATTAAAATATTATATGTTTAAACATAAATAGATAAAAATGATAAAAAAGATAAGAAATCACCATTGGAACTGTATCAATCTGGATATAGATTCCAGTTCATGTCATCGCTCGGGTTCCATGGCTGGTGATAGGTGTTCTGATAGGCTTGGTTGGGATCGTACAGGTTAAAGGGTGGTCGCATATCAGGCTGATATGGTGGATAGTATGCAGGCTGAGTCAGGATGTAGTTATGTGGTATCTAATATAATAGCTGGCTCATGATCTGGTGCTGATGAACGGCCCAACTATCATGTTGGCGTTGCCTGGATTGCTCGTACTCATCCGCGGCTCTCCACTGCTCATACTGACGGTGCCTAACCTGGTTATTCATTTCCATCTCATCTATATGCTGGAAAACATCAGTATAACTATCCCTAATGTCATCTGCTTCCTCCATCTCCTCATCCGAACCCCTCTCTACCTGTGGATGGGTGCCCTGATATGGTATTGGCCTATTGTGACTCCGAGTTAGTACCTTTGCACCTTGATAAACCTGCAATCCTAAACTCTCGGCTTGTTCCTGAACCACAATCATTGGACCCCCGTGTTCCCTATTTACACCTAAATACTCTCCAATGAGAGTAACAAAAATTCCACCTCCTATTATTCCCCCCTCCTGTATACCTTTCACCATTTTGGACAAATCATAGCCAACACAGTAGGGGATGTTAACAAAGCCTCTAGTGTCTCGAATGCACTTAAGGTAGAATAAATCGTTTATGGTCATTTTCTCCTTATTTCTACCTCTTTGTGTAATCGAGTTCGCTAAAAAACTATGTATTATCCGTAGTTCTGCCCTGTCAATATTTAAATAGGAGTGTCTTCCACCCCACCTAAACACATTTTATTTTGACATTCGCCTCTATAAGGTATTAGTGTCAAAATCTCTATCTACCCTATCACCTTCATAAATCAAAGCTGTACAATCAGGTGATAATAATTCAGCGGGGGTGTAAATCTGTAAAGCCATAGCCATGTCCAGCATGGACATCCTGCACATCCTACCTCCAAGTAAAAATTTAAGAAAAGTCCTATCGTCTATCCTATCTACATCCTTATTTAATGCTATAGTACTCATTAATTCAACAAACCATTCCTTATATACAGGCCTACGAATGGTAAACAAACGTTCCCAGTCAGGAAAAGAAGAGTTCCCATACCTTTGAATTAGTAACAGCCTAACTGAGTTAGCTATGTTGACTTCTTCCAAAGGTCTCCAATCTATTACCCTTGGTACTTCCACATTTTTGGTGTAAAGCTTAAATTTGTTACTTTGGTACGTCTGGTAATCTATCCAGTTTCGCTCAAATCTCAGATTAGGATGTAATTCCTGTTCGTGAACTCTTGAGTTTATTATTAATTGATGAGGCATAAATTGTACGTAGGCAGTAAAAAATTGTAGATTCGGTTCATAATATGGTAGGTGTTGATTATGATGTTGCTGCTCTTATTGTGGCTCAGGCTGCAGCTCAAGTTGTGGCTCTGGATCAGCTTGTCTAGACGATGATGCACCGTCAGTATCTGTATTTCTCTGCTAAAAACATTAAACACAAAATTTGTGCATCCAAATATGCATTAGTGTTAGCAATATAACAAATTAAAACAATTACAATAACATGTTTAATTCATATTAAACTTATACACATTTTCATATTTTAATTAATTCTACAATTTATCAAATAAGCATATATGAAAATGTATACAATATTCATAAGTATTCATCTCAAATAACATGTTAAAATAACCATTACTAGCAATTAAACAAGTTTCAAATGGCAATTATATCAAAATAATAAAGTTCATGAATTTTAGACTTAAAAAGTCCACTTTGATGTTCAAAAATCATGTTTAGGATCAAAGTTTGGATCATTTAACAACCTAAACATGTTACACTACTTAATTTAGTAATAATTCATAACAAAAATCGGCCATAACCTGTTTATATCAAAAATTCCCAACTTGCTCAAGAACACAAACCCTAGATTTCTAAAAATTTTGAAATTTAAGTCTTCAAATCATGACAAATAGCATCAATCTAGGTTATACAAGCATAATATATTAGCAATTTAACTCTAATTAAGCTAGAAATCATTAAAATTAAATTAGGTAAAAATTGTTCATAATCACTATAAATTCGAAATTAAAGAGTTTTAGGGGTGAAATTTTTACCTTTCTGCTCCTTAATCTGAACAAACGCATGATTATGGTGGATTGTAGTAACAAATTAAGTGAATTTTTGTGAAAAATTGAAGATTTAAGGTGATTATGTGTGTGTGTTTTCGTGGATGTGTGTGTGAAAGTGAGGAGGCAGAACAGCTCGATGGGGTTTTTGATTTTGTTCAATTTTTTGCTAGCCATGCGATCGCATGGTTTTACAGCACAAACCCCATGCGATCGCATGGGGTGTAATATCCCTTTTTTTTTTTTTATAAAACCTTTAACTTACAAATAATTAATTAATTTAAAATTTTGTTTTCCTTGGTATTTAGAATGAGGTCGTTTCGGGACGTTCACCTAGTTCGTCCCTCAACAAAATTTAAAATTTGACGTTTTTAAAGCGATTGTTTTATAAGCAAAGATTTTTAGGTTTTTTTAAATGTTTTGGCATGCTTTAAATCAATAAGATTAAAAATAATGATAACAAAATTTCTCGCCCCGCCCTTGGGTAAAGCAATTTCGGTTCCATGACCTAGTCTTCAACTCACGACGAATTTTAAATATCAAAGTTTTAACTTAATGAAGTAGAGTACATTTTGGTTTTTAAATTTACACCAAACTTAAATTTAAAATGCATAAAATTTCATATAAATGTTAATAATATTTATATACATTAATTTTACAATCTTACATTTGAAAATAATATAGTTATATATTAATTTTAAAAACAAGGTAAAAATAAAATAAAAATCTTTTTGGTCTTTTATTCCACTTTAATCAATCAAATATTAACAAAAATATACGTCCCTCTTTTGGGTAAAGTAATTTCGGCTATATTACCTAGTTTTACTCTTGACGAATTTCTGAAATATTTTGGATTGATTGATTAAAGATATTTATACCTTAGGAATAAACGGTAAATTTCGCAGTGATGATTTAAATTTTTGTATGATATCAATAATTTCGGTTTATTATACCTAATTTTATTAAATATCAATTTAATACTTTATAGCGAACGATTCAGCGTTTATTATCAAAAGGTTAAAAGCAATAAATAAAAAATAAAAACTGTACATACTTACCTATGAGATAGAATTCTCAGAGACCTGCTTTAGTCGACTGATGTTATGCGAGGTGTATATAAAATAGCTTAAATTTTAGCAGGAAATACTATTAAATACGATACAATTTTACACAAGATATTTATTTATTTATAGAATGGATATACTTAAACCTTGCTACAACACTTATAGGCAGTGTACCTAATCGTACAGTAGTGTAGTTTTTAGTAAGTCCGGTTCGTCCACAGGGAAAATCTTTTAATCAAAGCTTAACGCTATATTAGTTTAATTTATAAAAATACGAATATATATATATATATAAGTAATATTATTATTTTAAAGGGGGGTTTTTACCGTTTAATGACCGGTTTGTCGATTTTAAAACTTTAGTCGCAGTTAAAACCAAATGTAAAATATTAAATAAATAAAAGACTTAATTTAAAGCGTAAAGTAAATAACGATAATGAAATTGCGATAAATAAAAGTGCGATAAAATAAACTTGCGATAATTAAAAAGTACGATAATTAAAAGTGCAATTAAATACAATAACAATAAATAAAAATGCGATAATTAGAAGTGCAATTAAATATAAAATAAAGGAAATTAAATATGAAATAAAAGAATTATGCTTATTTAAACTTCCGTAATCATGATGTTTGACGTGTTGATTTTAGTTTTATGCCCATGGGTTAATTGTCCTTTGTCCTGGATTATTTAATATGTCCGTCTGGTTTTTGTCCATAACAGTCCATCAGTCATAAATATAAAGTGCGAGTGTCCTCGTCAAATTATCCTTATACCCGAAGTCAAATATTCCAACTAATTGGGGACTTAAACTGTAACAAGGTTTTATTACTTTGTTTAATAATTACACCAGGATGTCGACTGAGTGTAACCCAAGGTTTTAATACTTTGTTAACAATTATGCCAAGTGTCCTTGTACATAATTTCACCCCTGTTTTAATAATTCTAGTGGCTATTAATCCATTCCCGTGTCCGGTTAAATGAACGATTATTTGTACATATAAATATCCCACCCATCGTATCCGATTGAGTGTATATGGTTATTTATAGGGACGTCCAATTGTAAATCTTTATATTAACTTTAACAAACTATCATTTAGTTAAACAAATATAAAGCCCATTAATAGCCCATAGTCTAATTTCCACAAGTGTCGTTCTTTTGTCCAAACCCCAATTATGGTACAAAGCCCAATTACCCAATTTTAATATTTTTAGCCCAACATCATGATTACTTCGGATTAAATAAGCATAATAATAACTTAGCTACGAGACATTAAATTAAAAAGGTTGAACATAACTTACAATGATTAAAAATAGCGTAGCGTTACACGGACAGAATTTCGACTTACACCCTTACAACATTCGCTAACACACCCTTATTATTAGGATTTAAAATTAAAATTAAAATTAAAATATAAATTATATATACATATACTACGTTGAGTGAAGAAGAAAAATATGTGTTTTTGTGGTGCACCAAAGCTCGATTTTTATAGGCATGTGGGCTGGAACTGGGGCTCATGCGATCGCATGGATTTATGCCTTCCAGGCCATGCGATCGCATGGCCAGCTGGGGAGGCTCACATTTGGTTGTTTTCTTCTGCCGACGGTTTTATAATATAATATAATATATATATTAATTTTAAGAATTAATTATATATTATATTATATTTATGTGCATAGTTGACTTGTAATTTTTAGTCCGTTGCATCGAACGTTGAGAGTTGACTCTGGTCCCAGTTCCGGATTTTCGAACGTCCTTGCGTACAATTTAATATCTTGTACTTTTCGTTTTGAATCTTGTACTCTTGTAATTTTGAGACGTTTCTTATCAATAATTGGAACCTCTTTGATTGTATTTTGTACTTTTGAGCTTTTTGGTCGTTTGCGTCTTCAATTCGTCGAATCTGTCTTTTGTCTTCACCTTTTATTATTTAAGCGAATATCACTTGTAAATAGGACAATTGCAACTAAAAGCTTGTCTTTCTTGAGGAATAATGCTATGAAATATATGTTCGTTTTTAACATTATCAAATATTCCCACACTTGAGAGTTGCTTGTCCTCAAGCAATATAGTTTTGAAATACTTGAATCACTTCTTTATTCTTCACACTTTGTACATCAGTGATTTCTTTACGGCGGTATAAACAATGGTAGTAACGATGTGGTTTACAGTCCCACATGACTATAAAATTTAGATCCATTAAGGAAATTGGATCTTTATGAAAACATTTGATCTTTTGAAAATTAAATCTAGTTTTTACCCTAGATAAGTTTTTCGGAATAACCCTTCACCGGTGTTTGAAAATATTTATGTGGGTTTGGTGGGTTTCAGATTTGAAAATTTTAGCTCAAAACTTGCGGTTTTGTGTCACCCACTTGCTAACCTTGTATTAGGAAAGCAACACGTCCAGTATACTTGCTCCGTATATTACCTTTCGGTAAACTACCGTCCGGTTATAAAGGAAAGCGTTGAACAAGCAACTGTTATGGCAATGTCCTCTGACATGCTTTTAATTATGGTCTATAACGTGTCGGACGCAATTACTATCCTTTGTAGGAGCAATAGTAAAGCTCACCCTTATGATTTTTCGGTCTGGCACAATGTCCTGTCTTCGACCATGCTATGCAACCACCGTTCTTAAGGTTGACACCCGATTTGGTTCAGATGACCTAATGAATTCCCGGTGAATTCCTAGGATTTTACGTTCAATGGTAATGAACGCACTGAAAATGGGTTTTCAGAAAACAAATCGGTTTATAATTTGATCAAAATATTTTCTCGTTCAAGCTCGAGTTTAGATATCATTGAATTCCATGAGTTTGTAATTATCAATCTTTAAGGTCAATCTCTAGGATTGAGTAATATCAGTCTTAAAAGCTGATTTTTAATCTTTAAGGAGATTATCCTTTCTAGGGATCTAATTCATTAGTCTTATCCAGCTAATTTGCACGGTGCCCCCCCATTTTACGAGATAAATCCTTCTCATGGTTAGGATAAATCTGACCACTTGGCGACCCTGTTTAATGCTGAGGTCCGTGGATTTCCTGCTGATTTTAGTGATGACTTTTCTAGGTTTTTCGTCAACCTACAGCTGGTCTGGACGACAACTTCATGACCTAAATCAAGAAGCGCGTTTCTTTTTCGGAAGACTTTACTTCCTTTTAACGATGGAATTGATTCATCGTTTAGATCCATCTCTTCTTTTCTTTCATCGGGTAAAACAGTTAATTATCGTCCAAAACAAAAGTATTTTCAATTATTTGTACAAAAATATGTGATATGTATTTTGAATAACTCGGTGAAAATTTCCCACACTTGGCTTTTATTTTCCTTTTTATTGTCCTCTATTCCATTTTAAATGAATTTTAACATTTTGGTTTGTTTCTCAATTTATGTCCTTTCCGAGATAACAATAATTTCGGTATTAACACCTAGTTTTATCGTTCATAAATATGTATAAACATGATTTTGAGTTCATCTAATTGAAAATTTTGAAAATTTTTACTAGAATTGGGTAGTCAGTATATAAGACTAGGGTTGTTCTTTATTATCAGAGAGCACTAGATTCTAATACAACTACTTCTTTACTAGTATTTCTAATGGTAACCAAGTGTTTAAAGTAAAAAATTTAAAAAAAATCCGAAAGAATTTAACCCCTTCCTACACTTAAGATCTTGCAATGCCCTCATTTGCAAGAAATCAGTAACAATTTAAATTATTGAGGGTGATTAGCGTAGAAATGATTAAATTTTACCAAAGTTTCCAAACATATTGGCGTTTGTTTGCTGAATGATAAATGGTACATATCATTTGTCCATTCCGTCTGTTGTTACATCACATTTATCTTGTCGTCAAAATTAGTAGCTTTTGCTGAACTTAATGCCAGTCTTTGAAAATGCGCTGTTTTACCCTGTTTTGTACAATTTACCATATACATACATACAAATATAAACATGCATGGCAATTTGAAATGGGACTTAATATCCCACTTTCAAATCCTAAATGTGAAATATTAGTACACAATAATAATAAAAATGATAAAGATTACATAAGTATATTCAATAACATAAGTTTAAACATGAATAAGTAAAAAGATAAAAACATAAAAATCATATAAATAACCAAATGGAACTAAATCAGTCTGGATATGGGTTCCAGTTCATCTCGTCAGGTGGGTTCCATTGTTGGTTATAGGTGTTTTGATAGGCTTGGTTATAGTCATACCGGTTAAAGGGTGGTCGGATATCGGGGCTGTGTGGCGGAAAATGAGCAGGTCGAGTAGGTACATAGTTATTTGGTACCTGATATGATAGCTGGCTCATGATTTGGTGCTGATGAACTAACCAGCTATCGTGTTAGCGTCGCCTATAATCCTCGTATACTCGCTCGGAGTTCCACTGCTCATACATACTATGTCTGGCCGCGTTCGTCATTGCTTCCTCATCTATACGAACGTGGACGTCAAGAATAGCATCTCGAAAGACATCCCTAATGTCTTCCACCTCCTCCATTTCCTCGTCTGAGCCTCTCTCTACCTGAGGATGAGATCCCTCATAGGGTACTGCCTGGTTACGTCTACTTTTCAATACCTTAGCACCCACATAAACTTTCAATCCTAGGGGCTCAACCTGTTCTCTACAAAGCTGTAATGGACCCCCTTGGTTTCTATCAACATCTAAATACTCTCCAATGAGAGTAACAAAAATACCTCCTCCTATTATACTCCCGTCCTGTATTCCCTCTACGATTTTAGATAAATAAAAAGCAACACGGTAAGGGATATTGACAAAGCTTCTAGGATCCCGAATACACTTTAGGTAGAATAAATCATGTAAGGTAATTTTTTCTTTATTATGACCTCTCTGTGTAATCGAGTTAGCCAAAAATCTATGAATAATACGAAGCTCGGCTCTGTCAATATGTGTATAGGAGTGTCCTCCTGCTCGTGTAAAAACATCAAAATGTGACATACGCCTCCAAATGGCGTCAGCGTCAAAGTTACTATCTACCCTTTCACCATAATGAATCAAATTTGTACAATCGGGTAATAGAAACTCACCAGGAGTATATATCTGTAAGGCCCTGGCCATGTCCAGCATGGACATTCTGTACATCCTACCGCCAAGGATAAACCTAAGAAATCTTCTATCATCTATTATAACTATATTTGTATCAAGTGATACAGTACTCATCAACTCAACACACCATTCCTTATATACAGGTCTACGAATGGTGAAAAGACGTTCCCAATCTGTAAAAGAAGAACTGCCATACCTTTGAACTAAAAGCTGTCTAACACGGTCAGCTAGATGGACCGTTTCCAAAGGGGCCCAATCGATTACCCTTGGCACCTCTACATTTTTTGTTACCAATTTGAATTTGTTCCTTTGATATGTCTCGTAATCTCTCCATCTCCTATCAAATCTCAGATTAGGATGCAGAGTGTGCTCAGGAATCGTTGGGAATTCTACTGGCGGGCTCATTGGGAATACTATGAATTCATCAACAAACTGTACCGGATCATAATAAGGTATGTGCTGATCAGGCTGTTGTTGTTGTTGTTGTTCCTGTTGTGGTTCTTGTTCGTGTTGCATTTCTGGTTCTGGTTCTGGTGCTGGTGCTGGTCGTCTAGATGATGATGCTCCTGAACCTCCAGTATCGGCTTTCTGCAAACACAAAATTTGTGCATCCAAATATGCATTAGTGTTAGCAAAATAACAACTTAAAACAATCACTATAACATGTTAAATCAAAATTAAACTTATACACATTTTCACAATTTTTCACAATTATATACTTTTCAAATAAGCACATATGAAAATGTATACAAAGTTCATAAGCTTTTAACTCAAATAACATGTCAAAACAGTCATTACTAATAATTAAACAAGTCTCAAATGGCAATTACATCAAATTAATCAAGTTCATGAATTTTGGACTTAAAAAGTCCACTTTAATCTCCAAAAATCATGTTTAGGATCAATGTTTGGATCATTTAACTATCTAATCATGTTACACTACTCAATTTAGCAATAATTCATGACAAAAATCGGCCATAACCTGTTTATATCAAAAAGCCCCAAATTGCTCAAGAACACTAACCCTAGATTTCTAAAAATTTTGAAGTTTTTGGCTTCAAATCATGTTAAATAGCATCAATCTAGGTTATACATGCATAAAATACTAACAATTTAACACTAATTACACTAGAAATTAACAAAATTGCATTAGGTAAAAAATTGGTAATTATCACAAAAACTAGGAATTTATAGAGTTTAGGGGTGTAATTTTTACCATTTTGATGAAGAATGAGAATCTAGGCATGATTAGAGCAAGAAAAATGACGAATTACGGTGGATTTTGGTGGATTTTGATGAAGATTTGAGAGTATTTTCGTATGTGTTGTGTGTGTGTGTGTTGGTGTGAGGCAGAACAGAACAGGCTGTATGTATCAGGCCTGTTTTCCAGCTCCATGCGATCGCATGGAGTTGGAGTGCAATACCCATGCGATCGCATGGGTATCCGGGAACAGTGTTTTCAGCTTTTTTTTTTTTTTTTTTTTTTTTTTTTTTATAAAACCTTATACTTTATAAAACTTATAATTAATTAAATTTTAAAAATTTGTTTTCCTTTAGGAGCGAGGGTGTTTCGGATCGATGTCCTAGTCCGTCCTTCGACAATTTTTAAAATTTGTCAAATCAAAGCGCGGTTTTAAAAGTAAAGATTTTTGGATTTTTTAATGTTTTTGGCATACTTTAATTCAATAAAAAAAATAATGATAATAAAAGTTCTCGTCCCTCCCTCGGGTAAAGCAATTTCGGTTCAAAGACCTAGTCTTCAACTCACGACGAATTTTAAAAATCATATTTTTTAACTTAGCGAAATAAAGTAAATTTTTGTTTTTAAATTCACACAACTTAAATTTAAAATATGCATAAAATTAAAAATTCACATTTTTTTTAAAAAAAATTAAAAATTCACACCAAACTTATATTATATTTTTGTTTTTATACATAAAAACTTAAAAATATCAATTGTTCAAATATTTACAATTTTAAATATATTAATTTAAAAAGTTTACAATATTAATTTAAGATTTATATATTAATCTTAAAAACATGGTAAAAAAAATAAAATTAAAAATCTTTTTGGCTTTTATCCCACTTTATTCAATCAAATATTATCAAAAATATGCGCCCCTCTTTTCAGTAAAGTAATTTCGGTTCCATGACCTAATTTAACTCATGACGAATTTTTGAAATATTTTGGGTTGATTGATTAAAGATATTTATACCTTAAGAATAAACGTTAAATTTCGCAGTGATGCAATAAATTTTTGTATGATATCAATAATTTCGGTCGCCAAACCTAATTTTATTCAATACCAATTTAATACTTTATAGCGAACAAATTAGCGTTTATTATCAAAAGGTTAAAAATAAAAAAAAATAAAAACTGTACAGACTTACCTGTGAGATAGTATTCTTTAGTTATATGATCTATCTCATTCATAAGATAGTCGGTTTAATTGGTTTTCCATGGCTACATAGGCGTAACCTCGAGCATTCAGTGTTTTTTCTTCTAAACATATGAACGGTCCGTCTCTGCATAAAGTAACAAATTCGGTATTTGAATAGGTTTGATTATTTAAACATTTACCTCCATGTGACCATTTTCCGCATTTGTGACATCTTTCTAGGTGTCGTACTCTTCTTTTCGCTGCAGATTTTGATTTTCCTTTACCAAATTGTAACTTATTATCTTCGCATCTGGATTGTTTTCTTACTCCGTCCAATCTTTCTCTGATTACTGATACTATTTCACTCGGAAGTGTGTCATTATTACGTTTAGTGATCAAAGCATGTAGCATTAGACCATGGTTAAGTTCACAGGCAGTCTTCATTTCCTAAAAAAAATAAAAATTCAGAATGGGGGGAGAAGACTAGTTCTTTAGGGTCTGCTAGGGAAAGACCATTCGGGTTCCATTTTCGAGAACTACACGAAAACAAAAAATCTAACTCTAACAGAAATACATATTATCCTTTAAAGACTTGATTCTCCCCACACTTAGTTAGCTGTGGTATCAAAATTGTGATTAAATTCGTTGTCGATTTCCATTGGACTATCTATGTAATGTTTAACTCTGTGACCATTAACTTTAAATTCAATTCCATTTGAATTTATTAATTCTACTGTTCCGTATGGGAAAACTCTTTTGACTATGAATGGTCCAGACCATCTTGATTTCAATTTTTCAGGAAATAGCTTGAATCGTGAATTGAAAAGAAGAACTCTGTCTCCTTCTTTAAATTCTTTTGAACTTCTGATTCTTTTATCATGCCATTTCTTTGTTCTTTCTTTATAGATTAACGAATTTTCGTATGCTTCATGTCTTAATTCTTCTAATTCGTTTAGTTGACTTAATCGTAGACGTCCAGCTTCATGTAAATCAAGATTACATGTCTTCAAAGCCCAAAATGCTTTGTGTTCAATTTCTACTGGAAGATGACATGCTTTTCCGTAGACGAGTTTAAAAGGTGTGGTTCCAATTGGAGTTTTGTAGGCTGTTCTAAAAGCCCAGAGTGCATCCTCCAATTTAATGGACCATTCCTTCGGATTTGATCCTACGGTTTTCTCTAGAATACGTTTTAAAGCTCGGTTGGTATTTTCAACTTGTCCACTTGTTTGTGGATGATATGCGGTGGAGATTTTATGAGTTACTCCATATCTTTTGAGAACTTTCTCAAGTTGATTATTACAGAAATGAGTACCCCGATCACTTATTAAAGCTTTCGGTGTTCCAAACCTTGCAAAAAGACGTTTTAAAAAGTTGACTACAACTCGTGCATCGTTAGTTGGGAGAGCTTGTGCTTCCGCCCATTTAGATACATAATCAATGGCTACGAGAATATAGAGATTATTATGAGATTTTGGAAATGGACCCATAAAGTCAATACCCCAAATGTCAAATACTTCGCATACTTGAATGACATTTTGTGGCATTTCATCACGTTGACTTATTTTTCCGGCCCTTTGACAAGCATCACAGGATTTGCAAAGAAGGTGTGCGTCTTTGTAAATTGTAGGCCAATAGAATCCAGTAACATAAACTTTTCTTGCTGTTAGTTGAGGCCCATAATGCCCTCCTGTTGGTCCTGTGTGACAATGGTTTAAAATTTTACTAGCTTCATCTCCGAATACACATCGGCGTATTATTCCATTTGGACAACTTTTAAACAGATGTGGATCTTCCCAGAAATAGTGTTTTATATCACTGAAGAATTTCTTTCATTTTTGGTACGATAATCCTTTTTCAAAGAATCCACAAATTAAGTAGTTTGCATAGTCTGCAAACCATGGTATTTCATTATAATCTATCTTCAATAGATATTCATCAGGAAAGTTGTCTTGTATGGCCGATTCATTTAGAACTTCTAATTCAGGATTTTCAAGACGAGAAAGATGATCAGCGGCGAGATTTTCTACTCCTATTTTATCTCGGATTTCAATATCGAACTCTTGTAAGAGTAAGATCCAACGGATTAATATTGGTTTAGCATCTTGTTTCAAAAATAGGTATCTAAGAGCAGAATGGTCGGTATAGACCACCGTTTTAGCTAGAACGAGATATGATCGAAATTTGTCAAAAGCAAAGACAATAGCAAGGAGTTCTTTTTCAGTAGTTGTATAATTTGTTTGTGCTCCTTGTAACGTCTTACTAGCGTAATAAATAGGTTGAAATCGTTTTTCAATCCTTTGTCCTAAAACGGCTCCCATTGCAAAATCACTTGCATCGCACATTAGTTCAAATGGTAGATTCCAATTTGGTGTTATCATGATCGGTGCATTAGTGAGTTTCTCTTTAAGAATATTAAAAGATTTGATACATTCACCTGAAAAGATGAATGGAGCATCCTTTTCTAGGAGTTTATTCATAGGAGTGGCAATTTTAGAAAAATCTTTTATGAAATGTCGGTAAAAACCGGCATGCCCTAGAAAACTCCTAACTCCTCTAACATTGGTGGGATGTGGAAGTTTAGCAATTACATCTACTTTAGCTCTATCCACTTCAATTCCTTCCTTTGAGATTTTATGTCCAAGAACGATGCATTCTTTAACCATGAAATGGCATTTCTCCCAATTAAGTACTAGATTTGATTGTTCGCATCTAATCAGCATTCATTCAAGATTAACTAGACATGATTCAAATGTATTACCGAAGACTGAAAAGTCATCCATGAAAACTTCCATGCATTCTTCTATCATGTCGTGAAAAATCGCCATCATACACCTTTGAAAGGTTGCAGGGGCGTTGCAAAGTCCAAATGGCATGCGTTTGTAAGCAAAAGTACCATAAGGGCACGTGAACGTGGTTTTCTCTTGATCTTCGGGTGCTATTGGAATTTGAAAATATCCGGAAAATCCATCAAGAAAACAATAGTAACTATTTCCGGCTAGCCTTTCCAACATTTGATCAATGAAAGGTAAGGGAAAGTGATCTTTTCTGGTGGCGTCATTTAATTTTCTATAATCAATACATACACGCCATCCTGTTACAGTCCTTGTAGGAATAAGCTCATTTTTTTCATTTGTAATGACAGTCAATGCCACCCTTCTTAGGCACGCATTGAACTGGGCTTACCCATGGACTATCAGAAATTGGATATATTAAACCTGCATCTAGTAGTTTAATAATTTCTTTTTTAACTACATCTTGCATATTCGGATTTAGTCTTCGTTGGCGTTGCACATACGTTTTATGACCTTCTTCCATAAGGATTTTATGTGTGCAATACGAAGGACTTATTCCTTTAATATCTTGAATCTTCCATGCAATGGCTGGTTTATGAGCTTTCAACACAGAAATGAGTTGTGATTTCTCATTTTCAGTAAGAGAAGATGATATTATTACAGGTAATTCAGATTCACCATGTAAATAAGCGTATTCCAAATGGTTTGGAAGTGGATTTAACTCTAATTTCGGTGGTTCTTCTATCGATGATTTATATCGATATCTGTCTTCTTCTTTTAGCATTTGAATTTCTTCTGTTGTTGGTTCATATCCATTAGCTATAAGTGTAGCTAACATTTCAACTTCATCAATTGGTTCAGTTCCTTCTCCTAAAGAACATTCTCTTGTTCCTTGTAATTCTGGAAATTCTTCTAACAATTCTGCATGTGAATCTATAGTTTGAATATAATAACATGTATCATCTGCAGATTGCGGTTGTTGCATTGCTCTATCAACTAAAAAGGTAACACTCTCGTCCTCTATACTTAGGGTCAGTTTCTTACCAAACACGTCTATCATTGCTTTAGCCGTGTTTAAGAATGGTCTTCCTAATATGAGAGGAACTTGAGAATCTTCTTCCATGTCCAGAACAACAAAATCTACTGGAAATACTAAAGTACCAACTTTAACTAGCATGTTCTCCATTATCCCTCTAGGATATTTTATTGATCGATCGGCTAGCTGTATGCTTATTCTTGTTGGTTTCAATTCTCCAAGGTCTAGTTTAGCGTAGAGTGAATACGGCATTAAATTTATACTAGCACCTAAGTCTGCCAATGCTTCTATTGAACTAAGACTACCCAGAAAACATGGAATTGTGAAACTTCCTGGATCAGATAGTTTTTCTCGTATCTTATTCAACAGCACTGCTGAACAATTAGCGTTCATAGTAACAGCCGAGAGTTCTTCCATTTTCTTTCTATTCGTGATCAGATCTTTCAAGAATTTAGCATATCTAGGCATTCCTGAAATCACATCAATGAAAGGAAGATTTACATTTATCTATTTAAACATATCCTAGAATTTGGATTGCTCGGCTTCAAGTTTCTCTTTCTTCATTTTACTCGGGTAAGGAAGTGGTGGTTGGTATGGTTTAACATAAGGTTTAGCCTTAACTGTGTTATCTTCATTAACCTTTTCAACTACCGGTTCTTTTTCCTTATCTTGATCAGGTTGTGATTCTTGTGGAGTAGGAATAGCTTCATCAGAAGTTACAGGTATTTCAGGTGGTTTAAGTGTTGTACCACTTCTTGCGGTAATGGCTTTAGCTGTTTCATTCCGGGGGTTAGCATTTGTATCACTAGGTAAACTTCCCAGTTTTCTTTCACCTATTAACCTTGCTAGGTTACTTACTTCTTGTTCCAAGTTTTGAATAGAAGCTTGTTGATTTCTAAATGCTTGAGCATTTTGTTCATTAGTTTGTTTTTGAGATGTGAAAAACTGCGTTTGAGTTTCAACTAGCTTCGTCATCATATCTTCTAAATTCTGCTTTTTATCATCGGTTTGTGGTGGTTTGTTTTGAAAATTAGGTCTTTGCTGATTGTAAGTATTGTTGGATACTTGTTGATTGCTAGGACCTTGTTGGTTGTTGTATGGAATATTTCGATTATAATTCTGGTTTTGATTGTAGATTGGTCTTGGCGGTTGATAATTATTCTGATAATTATTTCCAGGCCTTTGGTTTATGTATGAAATATTCTCTCTTTGTTCCATTGTTAATTCAATACTGAGACAATATTTTGTCAAATGTGGTCCTCCACACTGCTCACAACTAATTCGTATTGAGTGAATATCCTTAGTCATCTTTTCCATTCGTCTCTCGACAGCATCTATCTTTGCGGAAATGGAATCTAAGTCATGGGTAGAATCGGCTCTAGCTGCTTTAGATGATCTAACGATATCTTTTTCTTGGTGCCACTCATGTGAGTGGGAAGCAGTGTTATCAATAATTTTATAAGCATCAGTTTCGGTTTTCTTCATAATAGAACCACCAGCTGCTATATCGATGTCTTTCCTTGTAGTGATGTCGCATCCTTGGTAGAATATTTGTACTATTTGACAGGTGTCTAAACCATGTTGTGGACATCCTCTTAATAACTTTCCAAATCTTGTCCACGCCTCATATAGAGTTTCATTCGGTTTCTGTGTGAACGTAACAATTTCTCCTTGAAGTCTTATGGCTTTAGATGCCGGAAAGAATTGTTTAAGAAATTTTTCAACTAAAACGTCCCATGTATCAATCGCCCCTTCAGGTAACGATTCCAACCAATCTTTGGCTTCTCCCTTTAAAGTCCAGAGAAATAACATGAGATATATTTGTTCATCTTCTACTTCTCGGATTTTAAATAGTGTGCAGATACTATTAAAGGTACGTAGATGTTCATTTGGATCTTCCTTCGGCGCACCACTAAATTGGCATTGATTAGTCACCATGTGTAGAATTTGTCCTTTGATTTCATAATCTGGCGCATTAATGTCTGAATGAGTAATTGCGTGACCTTGGCCAGTACGTTTAGCTTTCATTTGGTCTTCCATACTTAAAGGTTCTAGATTCTCCATAATTAAATTTGTTGAATCAGATTCACTAGAGGATTTTGATTTAATGGTTCGTTCCTCAACAATCTCTGTTTGAATGATTGGTGGTTCCGGAGGAAAATTTAATGGTTCAGGATCTATGAATCGTCCCTGAATATTCTCCGGATTCTCAATTGTGAGGTCGGATTCAAAAAATGGATTATCGGAAATTTGAATTGGAGTACTTGGTCGACTGGATGAAGATTCTAAAGAAAAATCAACGGCGGTAATATTTGCTAAATGTCTTGATCTAGTTACAGGTGGTGAACGTACAAAAGGTGGTGAACGTCTTGCTCGGTGCATTCACTGAATATCCTATTAGTTTTTAAAAAGGAAAGAAAAATTATATAAGTTATCCATTTAATAGACTTTTCTGATTTTGCCCACGTTTCGAATAGCCAAAAGATGCAGCAGAGGGGCAGGATTCGTTTGGTCTCAATATAATTGAGGACTGTTTGGCTCCAATAACCCGGTTCACGTACAAATCCAACTATTACTACGAACCAGAAAATTTTGATGTCTATCAATTTAACCACTTAAAATAAATTTTGGTAATTTTAAGAAATTTAGATAAGAAGTAGAATAAAAATCTATGTCCTAAAAACTAGAATAGCAAGAAATAAGAAAGAAAAAGAGCGCGTCGAAAAAGAAAAAAGAAAAGGGTTGAAAAATAAAAGGCATCGGAAAATAAGAAATAGAAAGAAATGACTTATAGAACTTAAAAACACTCGACTAACCCAATCTTATTACTATCACTAACTTAAAATTATAATCGCAAATTGAGATTACTAATTGGAGTGATAATTGATACATAGGTAAAAGGCGTCGAAAAATAAAAATAAGAAAGTAGCGCGTTGAAACTTAAAAAGGCACTAAAAACTAAAAATTAAAAGTTGCTTCTAAAAATATTAAAGCTTACAAGTAAAACTATATCCCAAATGGCAATAACTTAAAAAGAAACTAAAACTTAAAAAGGCGTCGCAAAATTCTAAAGCACCTAAATCTTAGTCTAAAGAAAAAGCACTTAAGGGATTTTACGGCAAGGCCTAAAAATCTAGAAATAAAAATAACTATGGCAAAAACTATGAATTAAAACTAAATACGAGCGAAAAATACAAAAGTTACGCTAAAACTATTAAAAAGGGACAAAATATAAAAATATATAAAAAGTTGTAAAAATTACAATTTTTATTAAAATATTATTTTTATATTATTTATTTTATAAAACTATTAATTTTATAAATTATTAAAACTAATTGAGACTTAAAATACAAATTATAAATAAACTAAACTAAATAATAAAATAATTATAACCTAATTAGGGTTATTAATTAATAATAATTATTATTATAAACCCTAATTTCGTACAGCTTATGTTTCAGACGAGTCAAATCACTCCATGCGATCGCATGGAGTGTATGCTATATATTCATGCGATCGCGTGACGTAGAAAATTGGGCCAGATGGGTTGGGCTGCTACAGTGTAGCCCGTAAACTTTTATATATATATATATATATTTTTTTTTCTGTTTTGCTGTTTTGATGTGTTATAAAAAAAATACAATATTTAAATAAAATTTATATTTTTAAATACTAAAAATAAAAATAAAGAAACTTTATAAAACTTATATATTTAACAAACTCTTAAAAATATATAAATTTTTGAATTTTTAAAACGTATTTTTACAAAAACGTATTTTTATAAAAGTAAACTAAAAATAAAAATCTTTTTTTTTTATATAGCGTTGCGCTTCTGGCTTTTAAGCTAAATTTTTAAGTTCCCCGGCAGCGGCGCCAAAAATACTTGATGTTATGCGAGGTGTATATAAAATAGCTTAAATTTTAGCAGGAAATACTATTAAATACGATACAATTTTACACAAGATATTTATTTATTTATAGAATGGATATACTTAAACCTTGCTACAATACTTATAGGCAGTGTACCTAATCGTACAGTAGTGTAGTTTTTAGTAAGTCCGGTTCGTTCCACAGGGAAAATCTTTTAATCAAAGCTTAACGCTATATTAGTTTAATTTATAAAAATACGAATATATATAAGTAATATTATTATTTTAAAGGGGGGTTTTTACCGTTTAATGACCGGTTTGTCGATTTTAAAACTTTAGTCGCAGTTAAAACCAAATGTAAAATATTAAATAAATAAAAGACTTAATTTAAAGCGTAAAGTAAATAACGATAATGAAATTGCGATAAATAAAAGTGAAATAAAATAAACTTGCGATAATTAAAAAGTACGATAATTAAAAATGCAATTAAATACAATAACAATAAATAAAAATGCGATAATTAGAAGTGCAATTAAATATAAAATAAAGGAAATTAAATATGAAATAAAAGAATTATGCTTATTTAAACTTTCGTAATCATGATGTTTGACGTGTTGATTTTAGTTTTATGCCCATGGGTTAATTGTCCTTTGTCCTGGATTATTTAATATGTCCGTCTGGTTTTTGTCCATAACAGTCCAGCAGTCATAAATATAAAGTGCGAGTGTCCACGTCAAATTATCCTTATACCTGAAGTCAAATATTCCAACTAATTGGGGACTTAAACTGTAACAAGGTTTTATTACTTTGTTTAATAATTACACCAGGATGTCGACTGAGTGTAACCCAAGGTTTTAATACTTTGTTAACAATTATGCCAAGTGTCCTTGTACATAATTTCACCCCTGTTTTAATAATTCTAGTGGCTATTAATCCATTCCCGTGTCCGGTTAAATGAACGATTATTCGTACATATAAATATCCCGCCCATCGTGTCCGATTGAGTGTATATGGTTATTTATAGGGACGTCCAATTGTAAATCTTTATATTAACATTAACAAACTATCATTTAGTTAAACAAATATAAAGCCCATTAATAGCCCATAGTCTAATTTCCACAAGTGTCGTTCTTTTGTCCAAACCCCAATTATGGTACAAAGCCCAATTACCCAATTTTAATATTTTTAGCCCAACATCATGATTACTTCGGATTAAATAAGCATAATAATAACTTAGCTACGAGACATTAAATTAAAAAGGTTGAACATAACTTACAATGATTAAAAATAGCGTAGCGTTACACGGACAGAATTTCGACTTACACCCTTACAACATTCGCTAACACACCCTTATTATTAGGATTTAAAATTAAAATTAAAATTAAAATATAAATTATATATACATATACTACGTTGAGTGACGAAGAAAAAGATGTGTTTTTGTGGTGCACCAAAGCTCGATTTTTATAGGCATGTGGGCTGGAACTAGGGCTCATGCGATCGCATGGATTTATGCCTTCCAGGCCATGCGATCGCATGGCCAGCTGGGGAGGCTCACATTTGGTTGTTTTCTTCTGCCGACGGTTTTATAATATAATATATATATATTAATTTTAAGAATTAATTATATATTATATTATATTTATGTGCATAGTTGACTTGTAATTTTTAGCCGTTGCGGCGAGCGTTGAGAGTTGACTCTGGTCCCGGTTCCGGATTTTCGAACGTCCTTGCGTACAATTTAATATCTTGTACTTTTCGTTTTGAATCTTGTACTCTTGTAATTTTGAGACGTTTCTTATCAATAATTGGAACCTCTTTGATTGTATTTTGTACTTTTGAGCTTTTTGGTCGTTTGCGTCTTCAATTCGTCGAATCTGTCTTTTGTCTTCACCTTTTATTATTTAAGCGAATATCACTTGTAAATAGGACAATTGCAACTAAAAGCTTGTCTTTCTTAAGGAATAATGCTATGAAATATATGTTCATTTTTAGCATTATCATCGACTCATAGGAGAGTCGTTCGATTTGGTTTTCCATAGCTACATAGGCGTAACCACGAGTTTTCAATAACTTTTCTTCTAAACATATGAACGGTCCTTCTCTGCATAGAGTAACGAATTCAGAATTGGAGTGTGTTTGATTGTTCGAACATTTCCCTTCGTGTGACCATTTTCCGCATTTATGACATCTTTCAAGGTGTTGTGCTCTTCTTTTTGTTGCGAATTTTGATTTTCCTTTACCAAAATGTATCTTATTATGATTGTTCCTGAGTTCTTTCCTCACTTCGTCCATTTTGCCTCTTACGAATGATACCAGTTCACTCGGAAAGGTGTTATTATTACGTTTAGTAATCATAGCGTATAGTAGTAGACCATGGTTCAGATTAAAAGAATTCTTCATCTCGTAAAACCTAAAAGAAATAAAAATTCAGAATGGGGGGAGAAGACTAGTTCTTTAGGGTCTGCTAGGAAAAGACCATTCGGATTCCATTCTCGAAAACTACATGAAAATAGAACATCTAACTCTAACAGAAATTCATAATCTTAAAATATTCGGATCTTCCCACACTTAGTTAGCTGTGGTGTCGAAATTGTGATTAACTTCATCTTCAACTTTCATTGGATTATCTATGTAATGTTTAATTCTGTGACCATTATCTTTAAATTCAATTCCATTTGAATTTATTAATTCTACTGTTCCGTACGGGAAAACTCTTTTGACTATAAATGGTCCAGAGCATCTAGATTTCAATTTTCCAGGAAATAACTTGAATCGTGAATTGAAAAGAAGAACTCTGTCTCCTTCCTTAAATTCTTTTGAACTTCTGATTCTTTTATCATGCAATTTCTTCGTTCTTTCCTTATAGATTAACAAATTTTCATATGCATCATTTCTTAATTCTTCTAATTCGTTTAGTTGACTTAACCTTAGACGTCCGACTTCATGTAAATCAAGATTACATGTCTTCAAAGCCCAAAATGCTTTGTGCTCAATTTCTACTGGAATGTGACATGCTTTTCTGTAAACGATTTTAAAAGGTGTGGTACCAATTGGAGTTTTGTAGGCTGTTCTAAAAGCCCAAAGTGCATCCTCTAATTTCATGGACCATTCCTTCGGATTTGATCCTACAGTTTTCTGTAGAATACGTTTTAATGCTTGGTTGGTATTTTCAACTTGTCCACTTGTTTGTGGATGATAAGCGGTTGAGATTTTATGAGTTACTCCATATCTTTTGAGAACTTTCTCAAGTTGATTATTACAAAAATGAGTACCCCGATCACTTATTAAAGCTTTCGGTGTTCCGAACCTTACAAAAATACATTTTAAGAAGTTGACTACAACTCGTGCATCGTTAGTTGGGAGAGCTTGTGCTTCCGCCCATTTAGATACATAATCAATGGCAACAAAAATGTAGAGATTATTATGAGATTTTGGAAATGGATCCATAAAGTCAATACCCCAAACGTCAAATACTTCACATACTTGAATGACATTTTGTGGCATTTCATCACATTGACTTATTTTTCCGGCCCTTTGACAAGCATCACAGGATTTATAGAGAAGGTGTGCATCCTTGAAAATTGTAGGCCAATAGAATCCAGCGTCGTAAACTTTTCTTGTTGTGAATTGAGGCCCATAATGCTCACCTGTTGGTCCTGTGTGACAATTGTTTAAGATTTGACTAGCTTCATCTCCAAATACGCATCGGCGTATTATTCCATCAGGACATCTCTTAAACAAATGTGGATCTTCCCAAAAATAGTGTTTTATATCACTAAAGAATTTCTTTCGTTTTTGGTACGACAACCCTTTTTCAAGAAATCCACATACTAAGTAGTTTGAAAAGTCTGCAAACAATGGAATTTCACTATAATGGATCTTCAATAGATATTCATCAGGAAAGTTGTCTTGTATAGCCGATTCATTTAGAACTTCTAATTTGGAATTTTCAAGACGAGAAATATGATCAACGGCGAGATTTTCTGCCCCCTTTTTGTCTCGGATTTCAATATCGAACTCTTGTAAGAGTAAGATCCAACGGATTAATCGTGGTTTGGCATCTTGTTTCGAAAATAGGTATCTAAGAGCAGAATGGTCGGTATAGACCAACGTTTTTGCTAGAACGAAATATGAACGAAATTTGTCAAAAGCAAAAACGATAGCAAGGAGTTCTTTTTCAGTAGTTGTGTAATTCGTTTGTGCTTCTTGTAACGTCTTACTAGCATAATAAATAGGTTGAAATCGTTTTTCAATCCTTTGTCCTAAAACGGCTCCCATTGCAAAATCACTTGTATCGCACATGGTAGATTCCAATTTGGAGTTATCATGATCGGCGCATTAGTGAGTTTTTCTTTAAGAATTTTAAAAGATTTGATGCATTCATCTAAAAAGATGAATGGGGCATCCTTTTCAAGGAGTTTATTCATAGGAGTGGCAATTTTAGAAAAATCTTTTATGAAATGTCGGTAAAAACCGGCATGCCCTAGAAAACTCCTAACTCCTCTAACATTGGTGGGGTGTGGAAGTTTAGCAATTACATCTACTTTAGCTCTATCCACTTCAACTCTTTCCTTTGAAATTTTATGACCAAGAATGATGCCTTCTCTAACCATGAAATGGCATTTCTCCCAATTAAGTACTAGATTTGATTTCTCGCATCTAATAAGTATTCGTTCAAGATTAACTAGACATGTTTCAAAAGTATCACCGAAGACTGAAAAGTCATCCATGAAAACTTCCATTCATTCTTCTATCATGTCGTGAAAAAATCGCCATCATGCACCTTTGAAAAGTTGCAGGGGCATTGCAAAGTCCAAATGGCATGCGTTTATAAGGAAAAGTACCATAAGGGCATGTGAAGGTGATTTTCTTTAGGTGCTCGGGTGCGATTGGAATTTGAAAATATCCGGAGAAACCATCAAGAAAACAATAGTAACTATTCCCAGCTAACCTTTTCCAACATTTGATCAATGAAAGGTAAGGAAAAGTGATCTTTTCTGGTGGCGTCATTTAATTTTCTATAATCAATACAAACACGTCATCCCGTTACAGTCTTAGTAGGAATAAGCTCATCTTTTTCATTTGTGATGACAATAATGCCACCCTTCTTAGGCACTCATTGAACTGGGCTTACCCATGGACTATAAGAGATTGGATAAATTAAACCTGCATCTAGCAGTTTAATAATTTTTTCTTAACAACATCTTGCATATTAGGATTTAGTCTTCGTTGGCGTTGCACATATGTTTTATGACCTTCTTCCATAAGGATTTTATGTGTGCAATACGAAGGACTTATACCTTTAATGTCATGAATCTTCCATGCAATAGCTGGTTTATGAGCTTTTAGCACATAAATGAGTTGAGATTTTTCATTTTCCGTAACAGAAGACGATATTATTACAGGTAATTCAGATTCACCATGTAAATAAGCGTATTCCAAATGGTTTGGAAGTGGCTTTAATTCTAATATCGATGGTTCTTCTATCGATGATTTGTATCGATATCTGTCTTTCTCTTTTAGCATTTGAAGTTCTTCTTTTGTTGGTTCGTAATCATTAGCCATGAGTGTGGCTAATATTTCAGCTTCATCAATTGGTTCAGTTCCTTCTCCTAAAGAACATTCTCCTGTTCCTTGTAATTCTAGAAATTCTTCTAACAATTCTGCATGTGAATCTATAGTTTGAACATAATAACAGGTATCATCTGCAGATTGCAGTTGTTGCATGGCTCTATCAACAGAAAAGGTAACACTCTCGTCCTCTATACTTAGGGTCAGTTTCTTACCAAACACGTCTATTATTGCTTTAGCCGTGTTTAAGAATGGTCTTCCTAATATAAGAGGAACTCGAGAATCTTCTTCCATGTCCAGAATAACAAAAACTACTAGAA
This sequence comes from Rutidosis leptorrhynchoides, assembly GCF_046630445.1. Taxonomy (NCBI): domain Eukaryota; kingdom Viridiplantae; phylum Streptophyta; class Magnoliopsida; order Asterales; family Asteraceae; genus Rutidosis; species Rutidosis leptorrhynchoides. The sequence goes on from NC_092337.1 coordinate 126,592,488, forward strand.
ATACTAAAGTATCAACTTTAACTAGCATGTTCTCCATTATCCCTCTAGGATATTTTACTGATCGATCGGCTAGTTGTATGCTTATTCGTGTTGGTTTCAATTCTCCGAGGTCTAGTTTAGGGTATAGTGAATACGGCATTAAATTTACACTAGCACCTAAGTCTGCCAATGCTTCTAGTGAACTAAGACTACCCAGAAAACATGGAATTGTGAAACTTTCTGGATCTAATAATTTTTCTGGTAGTTTATTCAACAGCACTGCAGAACAATTAGCATTCATTGTAACAGCCGAGAGTTCTTCCATTTTCTTTCTATTTGTGATTAGATCTTTCAAGAGATTAGCATATCTTAGCATTCCTGAAATCACATCAATGAAAGGAAGATTGACATTTATTTGTTTAAACATATCCAAGAATTTGGATTGCTCGGCTTCAAGTCTTTCTTTTCTCATTTTACTCGAGGATGGAAGCGGTGGTTGGTATGGTTTAACATAAGGCTTTGCCTTAACGGTGTTATCTTCATTAACCTTTTCAACTACCAGTTCTGTTTCCTTCTATTGCTCAGGCTGTGGTGCCTGTGTAGTAGGAATAGAGTCATCAGAAATTACAGGTATTCCAGGTGGTTTGAGTTGTGGTAATGGCTTTAGCTGTTTAATTTCGGGAGTTAGTATTTGTATCGTTAGGTAGACTCCCCGGTTTTCTTTCCCCAATTAACCTTGCTAGGTTACTTACTTCTTATTCCAGATTTTGGATTGAAGCTTGTTGATTTCTAAATGCTTGAGTATTTTTTTCATTGTTTGTTTCTGAGATGTGAAAAATTGAGTTTGAGATTCAACTAGCTTTGACATCATATCTTCTAAATTTGGCTTTTTATCATCGGTTTGTGGTGGTTTATTTGGAAAAATAGGTCTTTGCTGAATGTAAGTATTATTAGATACTTGTTGATTGCTCGGACCTTGTTGGTTGTTGTATGGAACATTTCAGTTATAATTCTGATTTTGATTGTAGTTTGGTCTTAGCGGTTGATAATTATTCTGATAATTATTTCCAGGCCTTTAATTCATGTATGAAACATTCTCTCTTTGTTCCATTGTTTGTTCAATACTGAGACAATCTTTTGTCAAATGTGGTCCTCCACACTCCTCACAACGAATTCGTATTGCGTGAATATCTTTAGTCATCTTTTCCATTCGTCTCTCGAAAGCATCTAACTTTGCGGAAATGGAATCAAAGTCATGGCTAGAATCGGCTCTAGTGTGACGACCCGGAAATTTCCGACCAAATTTAAACTTAATCTTTATATGATTTCGACACGATAAGCCAAGTCTGTTAGGTTGAGTCTCAAAAATTTTGAACTGTTTCATATATGCATTTGACTTTCGACCAATCCCGACGATTCACGAACAACTACTCGTAAAAAGATGTATATCTATTTAAATATAAAAATAAATGTATATATATATATATATATATATATATATATATATATATATATATATATATATATATATATATATATATATATATATATATATATATATATAGATAAATGTAAGTATATATAATAGTTTGAAATTATAAAATAAAATTTAAACATTTAAAATTAAATATGTAAAATAGGATACAAAATAATTAAGTGTATTTTAAAATAAATTTATACATAAACATATATAAATTTTATGTATAATTATTAATATATATATATATATATATATATATATATATATATATATATATATATATATATATATATATATATATAGTTATATATATAAAATTTACTAATATTAAATATTCAATATATAAAATATATGATTAGTAAATAAGGTATAACTAATGATTTGTAATATTAATATATGAAGTTATAATTTAAAAATATGATTATGATATTATTATTAATACTTCCATTAAAATAAATATTAAGATTAATAATGATATCAGTAATTTTAATAGTAGTACCATTATTAATGTTATAATTATAATTAAAAGGTTATGATCTTAAAAATAAAGATGTTAACTACAAATATTATTATAAGAATCATTAAAACTAAAATGTTAGTTATTATTATTAATATCACCAAGTATTAACATTAAGTATTATTTCAATGTCATTACTATTAACCTATTATTGTTATTAATAATATTAATATTTTTATTACTGATAGTATTATTATTTTTTTCATCACTATGAACAATAATATTAATAATTATTAATATCAGTATTATTATTATTTAATTGTTATTATTACTATTAGTAATTATTATAAACATTATTAAGAGTAATATTAATATGCCATTTAATTATTTACATTAATAGAACTAGGATCTATAAAACAAAATAAATCGTCCAGTTTGTTATACATCGTAGTCGACCCATATATTCTTGTCTCAAATCTCCATAACACCACAAAAATTCAATTCACAAAGTAAAAAAATATGTTATGTATCGAAATCTAATGTTATATCTTTTTCTTCATCTTTCTCTATTCTTGATTGATTCTCTGACATAATTAACCACCCCACTAAATCGGATTAATTGTCCTTGTTGTCTGATTAAAGAGAAGTCGACAGATTCATACATGATATATTTAATCACCTCAGGAGTTAAACGAATCATTCTCCATTACCATTATCATTGATATCACCACTTTTCTTCGCTATCAATTCTGTTTCATGCTTGACCACCACCATATTCATTACTATTCGAGCACACCCACCATTGAATTTATTCGTTTATTTGCAAGGCTTCCTAATATGCACAACCGATAAACACACACACACACGCCAAAATCACTTTACTCCATCGTGTGTAACCAATAACTACCGCCATCTTCACCACTTTGTTTCGGTTACAAACTGCACCAAGAAAGCCGAAGGCTTTCGGTGCTTTTGGATTCTGTTTGCTGCTTTATTCATCCATCACAAACCACCATTTTATTTCAAAGCAAGAATCAACTTAACATCTTCGAGTCACCACCATTATTAACCATCTTTCAACACTATCAAATACCCCCACACACTTATTGAAGGACAACTGCTATTCCCTTTATTACAGCTCTTCAATGATTAAACACAACCCAAGAACTCACTTGCAAATCGTTACAACTGAAAGATGCTACTGGCTTCGATCATGGCTGCTATTACTTCTTCTGGTCTGGTAATACATGAACTATATTACTAGTCGAATCCACAAAAAACTGTCACTTGTTTCAGCTTTATTCCGATCAAACCAAACCTTCATCACACGAGAACACACCATCTACGTGATATTATTGTAACCATAAACCTCCACAACTCATTTATCCTACTATTATTATTTTTTCTGCTAAAGATACGAAATATATTCTTATATATCTGTTAAAGTAACGAAATAGTAGGGTGGATGTACATCATGACTTTTGGTGAGGAGATAAATAAAAGATGATGATGCTTATAACCCTACCACAATATATAATTAATTATACCAAGACTTTATTTTAAAAAAAGGTGTCGGTAATGAATTAGTTAAATGATAATGGAGAGTGATGTAATACATGATCAAACATGACTAGGAACTTCGAGATCAACAGGTTTAATTCACATAAAGGCGGAATTAGTGAATCAAACCAATCAAAGTGAATATGGGTAGCTTTTTGGGATTAAATTAGTCAAACCACAACAAGGATTGTGATTAGATTAATGCCTAGAGCTGTTATCCACTACCAGGAGTGATTTGGGTTGAGAGAGAATCAGATCAGGTGAACCAGATCTGAGTGATTGTGTGTGAGAGAGGCTTAACCTAAAATGAAGAACATAAGACTTTATATACCCCTGCTGTTGACTCACCCGTACGAGTCATCCATCACACGTACGAGTTGGCTTCATCAGCCGTACGGGTGATCACTCACTCGTGTCTTCTCATTCAGGTTATAATTATGACTTAGCTCAGCATCAATCGTGCGTATGAGCCTATCAGCCGTACGAGTGATGCTTCACTCGTACGTCTGACTAAGTCTAACATAGTCAAACATCCGTATCGCGTTCCTGCAGTACCTGTAACCACATACAAACACAGATAGGATAATAACGAGTGATCATGGTATCCCATAAACTGAAGTACTAATCACAAACGTAGGCAAGATGTCTAGGGACTTACAGAACATGCATCAAAAACTCCCCCTAGGACCTAGAACATCGATTACAATAAAGTAAACGTTCGTGAAATACACATAAGTCCAAAAGTAGCATCAGTCTAATATCAATTACATATCCAGATTCTCTCTCTCCCCAAAATACATCATCATCAAAAATAAAAACAAACAAAATTACAAACTAGCATAACAGTATTCAACACACATCAGCTGGCTTGAACTTGGTTTGAGCTTTGAGCATCACTTTCTTTGTTGAGGTATGCATAAAGGACATCGATCACACGTTGATATCTCATAGCTTCCTCCTTTCGATCATCTCTGAATGTAATGTGATGGCGGTGAAGAGTCTCCACATTAAATCTCGATAAGTTCCTCAGCCACATCGGATCTAGAATCCTCACATTGTCGAACTGTATGCTTCCATCATCCTTCTCAATCGCAGTCAAGATCACTGCTTCCTCTGACAATTCATCATAGAACCACCATCTGAAGTTCTTAAAAATATCCTTGGGTAAGGGCATCAAAGGAGATTGCTTCATGTACTTAGCTGGACGGAACTTAACAACACGTACAGGTCCTCCCTTAGAATTCTTCTTTGTTGGATGAATGGAGAATCTGGCGGCCGTTGACTTAAAGAAATCCCATTTCCCTATCTTGTACTCATATCTGAGTTTTCTTTGAAATCACTTGGAAAGGTCACTATCTTCAGCGTTCAACATCTTCAGCTTAGCAAGCTGCATAATCTCGAAGTAAGGTAGAGTTTTGAAGTGGCTAGGACTTGCCATATAATCAACTCCTCCTTCCCTCTTGATAGCAAAGAAATTAATCTCCTTGAAGTAACCCCAGCTTAGTATTTTACCCTTGGAATACTTCTTGGTTCTCTTTCCTTTCTCATAGAAACTAACAAACTTCGGCTCGAGCTCTGGCTTATCTACTTGATCAGGGTTAACAACGTTCTGTCTCCACCAACTCTGGTGATCTTCGTCTTCCTTAACGTTTCTGTTTACCTTAACCCTATCATGTACAAACCAATTCTTAATCTCATTCCATCCCTTGGCCTTTGCTTGTTCAGCTCGGAGTTTCTTATCTTTTAATTCAGTTTCTTTTCTTTCTTTCTCAACGAGCAGTTTCTCATGTCGGATCTTCTTGTTTCTTTCTATCATAACATCCACTTCTTTCACTTGTTCTTTGTATACCTTTCTCGCATTTTCTAACTCAAGTAAGTTCTTTCTTTTCTCTTCACAGCTCAGATTGAAGAAGTCACTTAAGGCGTTGAGTGACGGATGCGAGTATGGCTCAAGCGAAGGCATAACAATCTCAACTTCTTCTTCTTCTTCTTCATCATCAGATTCTATAACAAATTCTTCCTCGGATTCAATAATCACATCCTCTTTAACACTTTCCTTACGAACAGAATCCTCACTCTTCTCATCAGCAAACAAATTATCGAAATCGCTTAAGTTGATATTATGGATATATTCAGGAGGGATTTCATCAGCTGGCTCTTCTTGTGGTGCCTTGCATTCAGCTTCAACTGACTCTGCATTCTCTGTATCGTTTTCACTGTCATATGCCAGAGCAGCATGCTGTTCCAATGGAAAATCACTTGGTGGAATGTCCCCCTTTTCTGCATCATTAAAAACATTTGAATAATTCATATAATATTCAGCAGTAAAGACCTCACCGTATTCATTAAAGCTTCGAATAGCTATCACTAACGATATCTCAAAAGAGGGTCCTCCAGTTCCAGTATCTTCTTCATCGTCTCTTTCATCACCTTCTCCCAAATAAGAAGAATACTCTTCTCATTTCTCCGTTATCAACTTGGTTTTACCCGTGGTAAGCTGTTCGATTCTTTCATTCAACATCTTCATCTTCTCCCTGTTCTCACTCTTAATCACCGAAAACTTCTTCTTCAATTTATCTGTTCTTTCCTTCTGACGGTCCAGTCTATTAGATAACCTCTTGTTCTCTTCCACCAACGAATCAATCTTAGCATTACTGATCTTCTTCTCCTCAATAGCTTGATTCTCCAGATTAGTTATTTTTGTGATCAATGATATCAACAAATTTTGTCGTGTCTTGTATTCATCTGACTTGGCCTGAGGTGTTGTGGTGGCAGGTTTTGGAGAGGTAACAGCAGCCCTTGCATCCTTCATGAAACCGGATGGCTTTCTCTGAGCTTGTTGTTTCGAGCCTCCTTGTGATGATCTCTGAGGTGAATCATAGGAATACTTTGTTCTTTTCTCCTTCTTCTTGAGTTGTTCTGAGGTCATAGGATCCTTTCCTTTCCACTTTCTCTGAATCAAGCTGGCATCCTCCTCTGTCACTTCATCATCACCCTCGATAACCTCATCATCAACCTTATCTCCTCCTTGAACATTACCAGTAGCTTTTCGATTATCACCTTGTCCTTCCTTATTTGTAACTTCATAGTCAGAATCTGAATCCTCATTCCTCCAAGCATTACCTGCTGGGCATCGATAGTTCTCCTTGATAAGATAACAAATGAGCTTTCTATTAAAGTCAGGCTTTAAATCCGCAATCATTGTCTCTTCCATTATGCGGAAAGTAATCGGATTCATCGACTTAAGGTGGATAATATCCTCTTCAAGCTTGGGTAAATCAGGTGCAACATCATTAATGATCAATTGTAGAAAACGGGCATATATCAGATACTTCTGGGAAGAACTGAAGTGGTTTGCCTTGAAATAGTAGAAAACAAAGCCCGAAAAATCGTATGGAGCCTTGAGAACAAGTGCCACAAACATACTCTGCACTTTCTCGTTCAGCTTATCAAAACCCGATTTGCGTCCACTCAAGCAATGCATGATCACATGAGTAAGTTATCTAAACTGTGGTGGTAGACATGTCTTCACCAGCTTAGATTTGCCGCCAATGTAACCAGAATAAGCACATCTTCTGAAACAACCATGGATTCGTTCTCTGCTGATAGTCATATGGGAGCAGTTCTCGTCATTGAAATCCAAAATCCTTCTAATCACATCCTTAGAAACAGTAATATCATGACCTTGAATCTTACTAACAAGCTTATCTTCATCAACATTCAACACATCATTTCTCTAGAACTCTCTCTGATGACTGTAGTATGCAGTGCATTCAGTAGAAATAGTAGTGTGTATCCTTGATCTCTTAAGAAACTCGATAATCTCCTTAAAGTGAGAACCTCTTTCAAGAGTAGTATCATAAAGAGCGACTTAATTATTCAGTTTGCCCATTTCTAGAGGAATCTCTTGTGGAGCAGGTGGATTGATAGGATTAGCTTGAGGATTAGCTTGTTGCTTCCCCTGTCCTTCAATGTTAACAACCGGAACGTTTACTTATTGTTCTGCCATCTGATGATATCTAAACAGAAACTGAAACGTTAACATAGATGTTAGATATATAAATCAATCAACATAAAGCATTAAAGCATTTGCATCAACGTGTCATAAATATGTTAAACAGGATGAAACGTGCAAGTGACAGAGTCACACGTGCGGCTGAGAGATCAACCGTGCGAGTGATATAGTCACTCGTGTCACTGTTGACACGTTTGAGCAGTAATATGGTTTCAGACAGGGTACACGGTTGATGCATTAAAACATAAGCGAGTGAATCAACCGTGTGGTGACTCGTGCATGTAATCACACGTGTCAGTTCTTTCAAACGAGTGATCAATAAATTCAAGACAAACGAGTGAGCTCATAGGTCCACATGGTTGATCATCAACCGTGCACTGACTCGTGTGAGTCATGTCTCACGCGTGCTAGTGACGTCACTCGTGCATGTCTGATGAAACCCGTATTAAATGCCTTTTTCAAATCATCAAGATCACATAATTGTGCATTTTATGGACCGATTTACATCACGATAGCATCATAAGGTTCCGTTAAACACAAAACAATTATAGATACATATCAAAACAACCTTCAATTTCACAAAATTTGAGTTATATACCCTTAGGGTTTCGACTCATTAAAACAACAAATTAAGGTATCTAAACTCGATGAAATCATACCTAATAGGTGGCGCTGGATTCGTATAAATATGCTTAACGTTCATTGCAAAGGAATGCTTGATCGGTGATGATCGAATTTAGAGAGAGAAAAAAAAGTTGGGTGCACAAGTGTGAGCTGCTGAGCTCATCACTCCTATTTATACTCTCGTGATCAACCATGCGGTTGATCTCACGATCCACCATCAAACGCGCGTCTCACCTAAATCACACGTGCGTGTGACCCAATTGTCTTAGGACAAGTTTGATCAGGGTCATTTGTATGGTTAACCTCAAACGTGTGGTCAATCGTATGGTTCACACATCAAGTGTGCGTGTGAGCACTTAGGCAATTTCAAAACTTCAAAATTTTACAACCTTAGGATTTCGACTAGTTCGGCAATCTTAGATCTAACAAGCCCTTTCAACTTGAGTCAAAAATCACTAAACCTTCAAGAAATGACCATTAACACTTAGGCAGATAAGAAATCCTAACCTAAACAAGGTTATTACTCTAATCATTCTGTGTTCCAAGAGTAAATCCTACAGTGTAATGTCAACTTAAGTTCATTAGCAATCTAAATCATCAATGTCCTTCAAACAGTCACAAGCTCTACAAACTTCTATCTCATGGATTTGGTGACCCAATATCTTGATCTCAACAAAGTTCTTTCAGATGTAGTTATGCACTCAGAGGATAATTAGAAAAACAAGGAAATGATAGAATCTTTATGAATTTTCTGATGTAAAAAGTCATGCAACTAAAATTATGCAAATGAAAAACATTCTATCATGAAATGCAATAACATGCAAACCAAAATCTTTTTGTTATTTTATAGTTTTCAATGCAAACAAATTAACAGTACAGATATATAAGACATACAAATCCACATTCTTTTTGTGAGCAAGATGATTAACTATTTTAAAAATGGATCAGAACTGACATATTGAATCAATTTCTGTTGTTCATTCCTAATTATCTAGTCTATGTCTATTATCATGTAATTACTGATATCAATCCTCATTAAACATGAACATATTCATTTCGGACATATCGACAATCATGTTGGCATTAATTACTTGAACACTATAAAGCAATGATTTTTGAGATCATGCTAAGTTCATTAATCCTTGATTCTTCCATCACTTATGATTGTGCGTTTTTATTAGGTTGTCAATTCATTACACGTAACTTTCCGTTATCTCTTTCCATGTACTTCATTCAAATTGAACAGGATGGTTCTCACGGCATTTTGAATAACCCTGTCAGCCTTTGGCTTCCACCAATATGTTGACAATCTTTAATCTAGTTGGCTCGGCTGATCTCAGAGTATATTGGATTATCCGAATAGGCGCACTATTTACCGCGGGGATTGATCTACAGTTAAAGCAGACTTGCCTGATGACCAGTTGTCACACGAAATAAATCTCGAGGCCCTTAACTTCTTTATGTTCAAGTTGTCATGGAAAACGGAATCGAAAGTTAAACTTTCATAAATAAGTATTAGAGTATATCTAGGTAAGTATCTTTCCAACTTACAGTCTTAATGGATATAACTCTAAATTGCAGACGACAAGAATCTTGATAGTTCAGTGTGAACGTCGTGATTAAGCAATTCAAGCTGCGCGGGGGCGTCACACTAAGAATGATCTGAGTTCTTTATGAGAACATCATGAATCAGCATTCTTCATACTTTCAGGACTTTGCCATCTTGATACGCCAATTTTATTGACATTGATTTTCTTTTGATATTTTATTTTTCAGCATATCATTGTCTTTTGATATATTGATTTTGAATGCAATCACGAATGGATTTTCCATTTTTATGCATGAACTCATGTTTCTTTGTTGTGTGCTCAGATCACTCGAAGGTGTTCTCCCTTAAATGCTTGAACGGTCCGCAATAAAGACTTATACTTTTTGACTTTAAGCGAGAAGGGACACTTACTTCGACATAAACTTATTTTCTCTGATATTTTCGGGTTTTAGTTTCGATTATTATGTCTTAGGCCCGTGACAACGTGGTATGCACCAGCCAAACAGATAATCCTCAACCCCTTAAATGATCTATTGAATGTCCCATTCATAGCTGTGAAGCTGAATTTGTAGAGCAACGTTGAATATTGCTTGGGGACATCCAACACCAACTTTCTCTAACGATTATCAATTATGATAGGGGATACCCTCAACCGACTGTTGAGTTCCTCAACAACTATCATTTCATACAGTTTCGGAGATAATTAGGTGATTACCATCAAACGCTACAGATCGTCCATGACTTCTGAATCTTAGATGATCATTATTTTTATTATGATTGTCTAATGCCAAGAATTCATAAGTCACATCTATCAGTACATCACACAACAGATAGACATAAACGTCCAAATCAGTCATTACTAATCAAATATATCAATTCTCAGTACAGTAAATTCTTCATCTCCAGCATAATAATCAAAACAAGCTTATTTTCGGATTTTTCAACTTTTTAAGATTTTCTGGTGAGGCATTTTTCACTTTTTAGGTATTTTCTGCTGATAACATATACTCCCCCTAAAATGATGAAATATAAAATCTTTTTGTATTTTAGCATTTTAACCAAACAGAAAATATCTACAGACTAGCATGCAATCATGAAAGAAATTATGTAAAGAAATGCAGACAGGAAGCAAAAATATGCAATACAGATAATTAACAACCAAAAATCTACATGTCATGCATCCTACATGCAAAGTCTAAAAGCTTGACTAACCCTCACACACAACATCCGTAATTACTTTGTCTCGATCAACAATGCCATTCATCTCTAGTAGGAGTAAGAACCTAGGTTTATCAAAAGCCTTAGTGAATAGGTTAGCCCTTTGGTCCTTAGTACCTATTTTCTTAACTTCAATAATCTTTTTCTCATGGCAATCCCTAAGAAAATGATATTTAACACCTATGTGTTTAGTCTTAGAATGTTGCACAGGATTCTTAGTAATTGCTATAGCAGCAGTATTATCAATATAAAGAGGAGAGAAAGAGATTCTTAGCCCGTAATCGCGAAGTTGTTGTTGGATCTAAACAACTTGCGAACAACAACTAGCAGCAGCTATATATTCAGCTTCACATGTGGAAAGAGCAATTGCAGTTTGTTTCTTGCATTGCCAGGTCACCAGCCTTTCACCTAGAAATTGAAATCCTCCAGATGTAGACTTGTTGTTGATTTTGCAACCAGCATAATCTGAATCGCTATAAGCTACAAGATCAAACTTCTCATCGTTCGAATACCAGATGCCGAGATTTGGCGAATGCAACGGATAACGTAGAATTCTTTTGGCAGCTGTAAGATGAAGTGTATTCGGATTAACTTGATAACGAGCACACAGACATGTTGTGAACATAATAAACGGCCTAGACGCAGTGAGATACATGAGTGATCCGATGATTGCTCGATAGTATGTAGGGTCAATAGGCTCTCCTTCACACTCTAGCGAAATACCATGATTAGCAGCAAGCGGAGTTGACACAGGACGTTCTTGAGTCATACCGAAACGTTCGAGTATATCATTTACATACTTTGCTTGATGAAGAAAAATACCATTACTAGTCTGTTTGACTTGTAAACCAAGAAAGTAGTGTATGAGGCCCAATTTACTCATTTCGAACTCGTCCTTCATCACCTGTTCGAACTCATCAACGAGTTCTTGCTTAGTAGCACCGAAGATAATATCGTCAACATAAATTTGGACTAAAATAATGTCGTCATCTTGAAATTTTGTGAACAGAGTACAGTCTACCGTACCCATTTGATATCCTTTTTCAATCAGATAACTCGATAACCGTCCGTACCAAGCTTTAGGAGCTTGATGTAAACCATAAAGGGCTCGACGTAATCAGTAAACTTTGTCAGGATGAAGATGATCTTCAAAACCCGGAGGTTGACTGACATATACTCTTTCATTTAGCTTGCCATAAAGAAATGCACTCTTAACATCCATTTGATAAACTTTAAACTTCATAAAAGACGCGAAAGTCAAGAAAATGCGAATCGCTTCCAATCTGGCAACATGAGCGAAAACTTCATCGTAATCAAATTCAGGATTTTGCTGATAACCTTTAGCAACTAATCTTGCTTTGTTACGGGTAACATTGCCATCTTCATCGAATTTGCACTTCCAAACCCATTTGAGGTCGATTACTTTCGCACCATGCGGCTTAGTAACTAACTTCCAAATATCTAGACGATGGAATTGCTGAATCTCTTCTTACATAGCCATCACCCAATCAACATGCTTCAAAGCTTATTTTGTTGTCTTTGGCTATATTCTAGAAATATGACAATAGTACTCGTAATATGCAGCAGCGGCTGACATATGAGAATCAACTTGACCATCAAACTGAACTTGTCTTCTTGTTCTAACACATGCATTCGGATCTCCAATAATGTTCTCTCTAGGATGAGCAGCTGTATTTCTGGGAACTGGGTGTGCGGGAACAGGTATTTCTCGATGTAGATTCGTGGTATCTCCATCTACAGGATTATCAGAATTTTCACTCGAAATATCAGATTCGCAGGTATCGTACACTGGATCAATATCTTGATCTGAATCTTGTGCTGGTTCAACGACAGTAGGTAATGGAGTTGAAGTAGGGGCAGACACTTCTGGTTCATTTTGCAAATCAAACAGCATTTGTAACTCAACTTCATTCTCTATTGGATCTGGAGCAAGATTAAATGAATCTATCAGCTCGTCATAGTTATAAATCCAAGGATGACTCTTCGGAACACTTTTCGTATGATTCCTCTGGACATCAACTTCAGACCATTCTTCAACACATCTCGTCTCATTGTTGAAAACTCGCTTGTTAGGAGAACTGTAACTGAGAAATACTCCAGTAACCACTTTTTAATCAAACTTACTTCCTGGTTTTCTTTTCAAAATGGTGCACGGCGCACCAAATGGTTCTAGATGCTTCAATGATGGTTTCTGTAGTGACCCGAACTTTTCCATGTTTATAAATATTAATTGATATTAATATTTGCATGACTAAATATTTCCAATGTGTTAAGCAATCAAACTTGTTAAGACTTGATTAAATGAAATAAGTTTCATATAGACAATTGATCACCCAAGTTGACCGGCGATTCACGAACGTTACAAAATTGTAAAAACTACATGTTGTGGTATATATAGACATATATATATATGGTTGACATGAGATTATGATGAGTAAGTATCTCACTAAGTATATTAACAATGTGTGATATACATAAGAAATGAGATTACTAAGTTAAGAAACTCGAAATGATATATATAACAATTATCGTTATGATAACGTCTACTAAATATATATGTATCATATTAAGATATTGATACACTATATTTAACATGATAAAATGATATTTAAATATATCATTAAGTATGTTAACAATGAACTACATATGTAAAAACAAGACTACTAACTCAAGAATTACGAAACGAGACTTATATGTAACGATTATCGTTGTAACGATATTTTAATGTATATATCATATTAAGAGATATTCATACATCATAATATCATGATAATATAATAATTCAACATCTCATTTGATATAATAAACATTGGGTTAACAACATTAATTGAGATCGTTAACTTAAAGGTTTCAAAACAACACTTACATGTAACGACTAACGAAGACTTAACGACTCCATTAGAATGTATATACATGTTGTATTTTGATATGTATTCTTACAATTTTGAAAGACTTCAAGACATATATCAAAGTAATTCTACTTAACAAAAATGCTTACAATTACATCCTCGTTCAGTTTCATCAACAATTCTACTCGTATGCACCCGTATTCGTACTCGTACAATACACAGCTTTTAGATGTATGTACTATTGGTATATACACTCCAATAATCAGCTCTTAGTAGCCCATGTGAGTCACCTAACACATGTGGAAACCAACATTTGGCAACTAGCATAAAATATCTCATAAAATTACAAAAATATTAGTAATCATTCATGACATATTTACATGAAAACAAAATTACATATCCTTTATATCTAATCCATATACCAACGACCAAAAACACCTAAAAACACTTTAATTCTTCAATTTTATTCATCTAATTGATCTCTCTCAAGTTCCATCTTCAAGTTCTAAGTGTTCTTCATAAATTCCATAAGTATAGTTTCATAAAAATCAAGAATACTTCCAAGCTTTCTAATCCATTCCAAGTAATCATCTAAGATCAAGGAAACTTTGTTATTTACAGTAGGTTATCTTTCTAATTCAAGGTAATATTCATATTCAAACTTTGATTCAATTTCTACAACTATAACAATCTTATTTCGAGTGAAAATCTTACTTGAACTGTTTTCGTGTCATGATTCTGATTCAAGAACTTTCAAGCCATCCAAGGATCCTTTGAAGCTAGATCTATTTTTCTCATTTCCAGTAGTTTTATCCAGAAAACTTGAGGTAGTAATGATGTTCATAACATCATTCAATTCATACATATAAAGCTATCTTATTCGAAGATTTAAACTTGTAATTACTAGAACATAGTTTAGTTAATTCTAAACTTGTTCGCAAACAAAAGTTAATACTTCTAACTTGACTTTTAAAATCAACTAAACACATGTTCTATATCTATATGATATGCTAACTTAATGATTTAAAATCTGGAAACACGATGAACACCATAAAATCGGATATACGCCGTCGTAGTGAAACCTGGGGCTGTTTTGGTTTTGATAATTAAAAACTATGATAAACTTTGATTTAAAAGTTGTTCTTCTGGGAAAATATTTTTTCATATGAACATGAAACTATATCCAAAAATCTTGGTTAAACTCAAAGTGAAAGTATGTTTTTCAAAATGGTCATCAAGATGTCGTTCTTTCGACGGAAATGACTACCTCTTTAGTAATTGACATGTAACTTAAATTTTTGACCATAAACCTATACTTTTTTTGTTTGGATTCTTAAATTAGAGTTCAATATGAAACTATAGCAATTTGATTCACTCAAAACGGATTTAAAATGTAGAAGTTATGGGTAAAACAAGATTGGATATTTTTGATCTTTTTAGCTACGGGAAATGTTTAACAAATCTATACAAATCATATCCTAGCTAACTTATATTGTATTATACATGTATTCTAATATATTATGTAATCTTGGGATACCATAGACACGTATGCAAATGTTTTGACAATCATATCGACCCATGTATATATATTATTTGGAACAACCATAGACACTCTATTTGCAGTAATGTTGGAGTTAGTTATACAGGGTTGAGGTTGATTCCAAAAATATATAAACTTTGAGTTGTGATTTAGCCTGAGATGTGTATACACTGGGTCATAGATTGATTCAAAATAATATATATCGATTTATTTCTGTACATCTAACTGTGGACAACTAGTTGTAGATTACTAACGAGGACCGCTGACTTAATACACTCAAATCTTTAAAACATAATAAAAATGGTTGTAATTATATTTTGATCATACTTTGATATATATGTACATATTTGTATAGGTTCGTGAATCGATCCATGGCCGAGTCTTATTTTCGAGGAAGGAAATATCTGTGAAAGTGAGTTATAGTCCCACTTTTAAAATCTAATATTTTTGGGATGAGAATACATGCAGGTTTTATAAATGATTTACAAAATAAACACAAGTACGTGAAACTACATTCTATGGTTGAATTATCAAAATCGAATAAGCCCCTTTTTATTAAGTCTGGTAATCTAAGAATTAGGGAACAGACACCCTAATTGACGCGAATCCTAAACATAGATCTATTGGGCCTAACAAACCCCATCCAAAGTACCGGATGCTTTAGTACTTCGAAATTTATATCATATCCGAAGGATGTCCCGGAATGATGGGGATATTCTTATATATGCATCTTGTTAATGTCGGTTACCAGGTGTTCACCATATGAATGATTTTTATCTCTATGTATGGGATGTGTATTGAAATATGAAATCTTGTGGTCTATTGTTACGATTTGATATATATAGGTTAAACCTATAACTCACCAACATTTTTATTGACGTTTAAAGCATTTTTATTCTCAGGTGAATACTAAGAGCTTCCGCTGTTGCATACTAAAATAAGGATAAGATTTGGAGTCCATGTTTGTATGATATTGTGTAAAAACTGCATTCAAGAAACATATGTCGATGTAATATATTTCTATTGTAAACCATTATGTAATGGTCGTGTGTAAACAGTATATTTTAGATTATCATTATTTGATAATCTACGTAATGATTTTAAAACCTTTATTGATAAAATAAAGGTTATGGTTGTTTTAAAAATGAATGCAGTTTTTGAAAAACGTCTCATATAGAGGTCAAAACCTCGCAACGAAATCAATTAATATGGAACGTTTATAATCAATATGAACGGGACATTTCAGTTGGTATCCTAGCGTTGGTCTTAGAGAACCAGAAAATTTGCATTAGTGTGTCTTATCGAGTTTGTTATGATGCATTAGTGAGTCTGGATTTCGACCGTGTTTTCTTTAAAAATGATTGCTTAACATTTTTGTTCGAAACTATATATTATTAACATGTAAATATTATGTGATATATTAATCTCTTAACATGTTTGATATTGTGTGATAGATGTAT
Organism: Rutidosis leptorrhynchoides; assembly: GCF_046630445.1. Classification (NCBI taxonomy): domain Eukaryota; kingdom Viridiplantae; phylum Streptophyta; class Magnoliopsida; order Asterales; family Asteraceae; genus Rutidosis; species Rutidosis leptorrhynchoides. The sequence continues at coordinate 126,609,240 of NC_092337.1, forward strand.
ACCTCTAGCACAAATCCCATTGACTCACCTAATAATAATGAAGAGTCGAATATATATTGGCAAGATTCACAAGTTCCCGAAGAACCGGAAGAAGAGGAAACGGAACCGGAAGAAGAGGAACCGAAAGAAGAGGAACCAGAAGATGAGGAACCAGAAGAAGAATAGGTTCCGGAGGGGGGAATAGTAGGAACCACAGAAAACCGGTCAAATAAAAGAAAATCCTCAACCAATGGACCAAAGTTAATAATGGTCAATGGTGTTTCCGCTAAGGAAGCAAAATATTGGGAATATTACCAATTTTTTGATGAATCGGATCCCGATGAGGATTCCGATGATGTTATAGAAATTACCCCGACCCAATTTAATGAGGCAAAAAAAATAATAAGGGAAAAGACATCAAAATAGAGAAATCTGATTCCGAACTCGATGAACTTTATATGTACCGTCAACACCCGTATTTTCAATATCGTGACAATAACCCGGGAACCTCTAAACCACCAGGTTTTTCTAAACCAATGTGGAAAACGATGACTCATATTAGAGGAACATCATATATCCCTAGAAGATTAGGAAAAAGAACTAAGTCCGAAGAAGAAGAAACCAGTGATTCAGATTAGAGGGGTGTGAGCATGTTGTGTAATAAATGTATTGTAGTGTGCTTATACTTTTATGTTATATGTAAAAATTGCTTGTATTGTTTGTTATTACGAATCTAATCCTTGTCTATTTTACAGTATAAAAACAAAATAGACGTTAAGGGTAGACAACCGAATATTTTAGAAGACCTACCAGAGGATATGATTGAGGAAATCTTGTCTAGAGTCGGTTAGAATTCATCAGCACATTTAGTTATGGTGAAATTAACTTGTCGAACATTTGAAAGACTTTCCAGAAATGCCTTAGTTTATAAAAGGCTTTCCTTTGATAGGTGGGGTATATCACATTGGGGAGACTTTAAGTTACGCCGTGTTTTCTTTAAAGCGTTAAATGCGGGGAACCCAAATGCAATTTTACGCTACGGGTTAAGAACCTATTTTGACTCAACATATCCCAACATAGGATTTCGTGAATTAGAAAGAGCTTCTAACATGCAACATAAAGAAGCATGTTATGCTTACGGGTTAGTGATGTTCGCTTCTTACCAAAGTGAGAAAAAGAACATCGGATTGCAGCTTTTAAATAAAACTTTCCCACAAGTGACGGATTCAGTAGTCGGGGTGAGAAACAAGGTTTTTAGATTATTACGGGGCTGTTGGACATTACGAAACCCTCGTCCTTTTGACGACATTACAACATGCTGCCTTGCCAATGGTCATAACGGTTATTTTCCACAAGACCAAGGATGGGAAGTCGTCTTAGTAAAACCAGAATGCATGACTTGTTTTTGGACTTATGAATTACGTGTCTTTATTTCCTTTGCTGAACAACTTGCGTATTAACTAGATTTATCTTCAAAACTGTCCTGTATCACAGTGTACTATATTTCTTGTTATATGTAATATAACGAAGTTGTAAGTTTGAAGAATATTTATATGTGATATATTATTATAATCAGTTTTTCATATGGAATTGTAGTAGTTGAATTGTATATTAGCTACTAAGTATGAACTTAACGGGTAGGTAGTACCCGAATTTAAACTTATAAAACGCTAATATGAAGAAAAAGCTTTTATAAATGAGTTCATATTATGCTACGAGATACTATTGACTACTCTTAATATTCTGTATAATTAACTTGCTTCATTTGACTATTTTGAAGGAAATAGCACCGACTACTCGACACACCTTGAATATGAGCGAAGAGGAATTTCGTTCCTTTCTTGCTTCAAACATAGCCGCAGTACAGGCCGCGCTACATACCAACAATAACTCTGAATCTAGCAATACAGCTAACGGTGCAAGAAATCGTGTAGGATGCTCCTACAAGGAATTCACTGCCTGCAAACCTTCAGAATTTGATGGGACCGAAGGACCAATCGGATTGAAACGGTGGACCGAGAAAGTTGAATCGGTGTTTGCCATAAGTAAGTGTGCTGAAGGAGACAAAGTGAATTACACTACGCATACCTTCACATGTATTGCGTTAACATGGTGAAATACCTATCTAGAGCAAGTGGGACAAGATACTGCTTACGCGCTACCGTGGTCAGCATTCAAGCACTTGATGAACGAGAAGTACCGTCCCAGAACCGAGGTCAATAAGCTCAAGTTAGAACTTAGAGGGTTACGAACACAGGGATTCGATATTACTTCATACGAAAGACTATTCACAGAATTGTGCCCATTGTGTCCGAGAGCGTTCGAAGATGAGGAAGAGAAGATCGACGCGTTTGTGAAAGGGTTACCGGAGAGAATCCAAGAAGATATAAGTTCACACGAGCCTGCCTCTATACAAAAGGCATGTAGAATGGCTCACAAACTAGTGAACCAGATTGAGGGAAGAATTAAAGAACAGGCGGCCGAAGAGGCCAACGTGAAGCTAGTCAAAAGAAAGTGGGAGGAAAACGGTGATAAGAGTCACCAAAACAACAAAAACTATCCCAACAATCACAACATCAATCGCAACTACAACAAACGTCACAACAACAACAACAACAACAACAACAACTACAACAATCATCCCAACATCAATAACAACCGCAACAACAACAACAATCAGAAGCAGCTATGCCAAAGGTGTGAAAAGTATCACTCGGGGTTCTGCACCAAATTTTGCAACAAGTGTGATGACCCGGGAATTTCCGATCAAATTTAAACTTAATCTTGATATGATTTCGACACGATGAGCAAAGTCTGTAATGTTGAGTCACAAATATTTTGAACTGTTTCATATATACATTTGACCTTTGACCATTTTCGACGATTCACGAATGACTATTTGTAAATAGATAGCATATATATATATATATATATATATATATATATATATATATATATATATATATATATATATATATATATATATATATATATTTAAATAGGTATTTATAATATGAAATATAATTTAGAATATTATATAGTATGATTATTAGGATTTATATTGTAAAATAAATAAAGTAAAAATGCGATTAATGGAAACTATAAAATATATAGATATATGTATAAATATGTAAATAAATATTACTTGTAAATGTATAAAGTTATATTAATTCTATTTGTTTAAAAATATATAATATAATTGTTTTAGTATTTAACTTTGCTATTTGAAAACTGTTTATATATAGAAAGGGAATATAAATAATTTCGAGCTTAATTAGTAAACGTCAGTAATACTCGGTTGACACTTCGTTAGCGTTCATATAGATTTAATATAAGTTTATGATGGATTAAAATTAAAGTTGAACTGTAAATCGATTACGAAGATTTTAGATTTGTTAAAAGTATTTTTACCTTTTTAAGTTTAAATATTAGTACTCCGTACATATAAATTGGAACAGAAAATAAATAATTTTCTAACTTTTTTGATCTGGTTTCAAACAGGTATTGAGGGAAATAATTAAATATATTTAATCTAAAATTTTGGGATTTTTTAGGAACAATTTTATACGTTAACTGTTTAGCAATGGACACAATATAACTATCCGGGTGAAACTGTCGGCAGAGTGATTTTTCAAACTCACAGGTGTAACAGTTACTTATTATTATTATATTATAATTATTATTAAATATTATTAATATTATTATTATTATTATTAATTTACATATTATATGTATATGAGGAGATGGAGAGAGTAACTCTCTGCATTTTTTTTCTTGACTCACTCACTTTAACGCCCCGTCCTAATCCATCTGGACGAAGTCCATATTGATTATAAACGATTCATAATAGTTGATTACATCGCGAGGTACTTGACCTCTAAATGATACATTTTACAAACATTGCATTCGTTCTTAAAAGACAATCTTTCATTTCATCGAAAGTTGACAGGTATGCATACCATTTCATAATATCCAACTATAAATGACCTAATCCGTCATTTACTTAATAATAATCTCTAATGAACTTCAACGACTCGAATGCAACGTCTTTTGAAATATGTCATGAATGACTCCAAGTAATATCTATAAAATGAGCAAATGCACAGCGGACGGTTTCTTTCATACCTGAGAATAAACATGCTTTAAAGTGTCAACCAAAAGGTTGGTGAGTTCATTAGTTTAACATAAATAATCATTTCATAATTTTAATAGACCACAAGATTTCATACTTCCATTTCTCATAATCATACGTCCCATGCATAGAGACAAAAATATCATTCATATGGATTGAACACCTGGTAACCGACATTCACAATATGTATATAAGAATATCCCCATCATTCCGGGATCCTCCTTCGGACATGATATAAATTTCGAAGCACTAAAGCATCCGGTACTTTGGATGGGGCTTGTTGGGCCCGATAGATCTATCTTTAGGATTCGCGTCAATTAGGGTGTCTGTTCCCTAATTCTTAGATTACCAGACTTAATAAAAAAGGGCATATTCGATTAGATAATCCAACCATAGAATGTAGTTTCAATTACTTGTGTCTATTTCGTAAAACAGTTATAAAAACAGCGCATGTATTCTCAGTCCCAAAAATATATATTGCAAAAGCATTTAAAAAGGGATTAATGAAACTCACCATACTGTATTTTGTAGTAAAAATACATATAACAGCACTGAACAAGTATAGGGTTGGCCTCAGATTCACGAACCTATATCAATTGTATATCTATTAAAACATATAATGGAAATCACATAATTTCCTTTATTAATTATATATTATTTATGTGTTTGTAGTTTATATAATGTATATTAAATTCCATTTAAAAATATATACTTATATTATATCTTAAAGTATATGTTATATATATTTATTTTATATATATTTAAAATGATTAGAATCTATACATTTAGTTATATTAATATATCCATGTATATATTTAGTATTATATTAAAAATATCAAATTTGTTGTATGTCGGTATTTATATAAGAAATGTTAATATGTCTTGTATATAGTTATATAGATTATTAATATAGTTGTAGTATATATAATAAGTAGGTTTTATGTACCAAATATCTATTTGTTAAAAATGATAGTTTTGATATTAATGATTTTACTAATAATAGTCTACTAATAATAAATTTATTAATGATGATAATACTAATAATAAGAATGATAATGATAATAATGATAGTACATATGTTAATAATGATTCTAATAATACTAATAAGTACCTAATGATACTAATACTAATATTAATAACAATAATAATAGTTTGTGTTATTTTGATAATAATAACAATCTTAATCATTACAATAGTAATAATACATATATTAGTAATAATAATAATAATGATAAAAATTATAATTTTAGTAACAATAACATTAATAATAATAATAATAATTTTGGTAATGAAATATACCTTCCAAAGCTTTTCAAAAAAAAATATGTCCCGAACAGGGTTCGAACCCGAGACCTCTCGCTCACCCGCAAACACACTTAACCATTCTACCATTCTTGTTTTTCTGATTATACTACAAACCAAATATATATATCTAGTACTTGTTTCAACTAGTTCATCATCTTCTTCACCATAATTAAAATCAAACAGAGGCAATTTAACAACAACAAACGAAAGGGTTTTGAACTTAGGATTTATAAACAATCATGAAACAAAAAATAAAAGTGTTCTTGTAATTAAGAAAATTCAAAAAAACTGAAAACGAGCCTACTGCTGAAGCTTGTAGCTTCCAAAAAAAAAATGTTTTCAGTTTTGAATTCGTTTTGGACAATCTTTACAACATGAAATATGTTTCAAATCATTCCTAAAAACTATTGGAATCGTCAATTGAACTTAAAACATCAAAATAAGCTCTAATTTCTCGATGAACAAATTAGTTGACTTTTGACAAAATAACTTTGACTCGCAAATTCGAATTCGTTATTAAGAATTGGAACTTGAGATTTTACAGAAAGTTTAAGTAAATGATTCCTAATAACTCTGCATTTTTAGTTTTTGAAATTTGTTTCGAGTTCAAGTTTTTGTATATCACTGTCAAGAACCCATGAACTCAAAAGTTGATTTTTAGATTAAGACTGTTATAGATTATGATTACAACATGAATTGTGTTGCAAATCATCCCTATAATCTTTATAGATCATCAAATTAACTGGAAACATCAAAACAAATTTGAATTTGATTCAAGAACACTCAGTTGACTTTTAAAACCAAAACTTTGACTCCAAAATTAGAATTCGATTGAAAGAATTGAGGATTGAAAACTTACAGATAGTTTAGATAGACGATTCCTAACAAGACTGTATTATTACATTTTGGAAATTTGTTCGAATTTGAAATATGGTAAAAATTACCAAGAACAGAGGTGTCGAGCTTATTTTGTGATTTTTGGTTTGTAATTCAATCCTTAACTTCAGTAGTTCATTTATAATGTAAAAATCTTTGTTTTTGAAGTTGACAGATAACAAAATGCAAACATAAAACAAAAATTTTAAAGCTTGATCGTGATATGTAACAAAATGGGAATCTATTTGTACTTATTTTTTTTTTATATAATTATTATAAATATAAATATAATAATAATGGTACTTTAAATATAAAAATAATAATAATAAAAATAATAAAAATAATGTTTTTTATTAATCATAATAACCTTAATGATAATTATAACAAGTTTGTATCTTGAAAAATAACAATACTTATAATTATTTTAGTAATTTTAATAATAATAATAATGATATTAATAATATTAATATTGTTAGAAATACTAATATTAATATAACATATTATGCGTATTAAATTTAATATTACTGTTACTAATATTATTATTAGTATTAATATTAATAATGAAATTAATGATCTTAATATAGCACTTATATTCAAATTTGTAATTACCTTTACTATACTAATATTACAATTTATTATTAATTAGGTAATTTTTAACATATCTTCTATATTTAATAATTATACATTTTTATATAGTACAATATACATAAACACGTTTTAAATAAACGTTGCAAGTTATTTATATATCTAACAACCAATATTCCAACTTAAGTTATTTAAACAAAGACATTTTAATAACAAGTTCTATTATAACGAAAAACGTTTTCGCACTTTTGAAAATAGATCAATCAAGTATTATGAAATTCAATTCTCCATTAACTTCTGTCTGACACTAGATAAGTGATTCTTTGTTCTCATTTGAAAATCACTTTACCATTTATTCCGAATACCGTTAAAAAGAAACGATTTCTCAAATTAACGTGGGCCTCGTAACAGAGACTCATAATCATAATTCAATGTATCTGATAATTCAATCAAATGATATTATCTTTTAATTCCATCAATAACTATATAGAGCAAATATCATAACAAACACATTTATGTAAAGTATTATACATCTAATACCTTAACGTTTTCAATTAATAAGTATATATTATATATACATATCTATATACACATAAATGTTCGTGAATCGTGAGACATGGTCAAAGGGTAATTGATTACATGCATATAGATTTCAAAACTTTCGAGACTCAACATTACAGATTTTGCTTATCGTGTCGGAAACATATAAAGATTAAAGTTTAAATTTGATCGAAAATTCCCGGGTCATCACAGTACCTACCCGTTAAAGAAATTTCGTCCCGAAATTTGATCGAGGTCGTCATGGCTAACTATAAAAATGTTTTCATGACGAATATGAGTCGATGGATCGAGTTTTATCATCATTGAGTAATATAGATAAAAAAAATTGATTACGCGAAGAGTATAATCGAAGCTATCGCAAGAGAGGGAAATGAGTAAATGTATAATCGTTTTAACTGATGATGTAGTTGTGATTGATTTTCGGAATTTATGGGATTTAAAGAAAATCTTCGTAATAAGATTTGGTTCTTCGGCGATATAGGAAATCAGATCTTCTTTGATTAAATGCAATAATCTATTTCGATTGCATTGTCGGATATTTTACTATAAATCCATTCCCTTCGTTTCCTTATTTTCACAGCTCACACGTTCCTTTCTTTCTCCCCTGATTCATATTTTTAAAGCATTCATCAATATGCTCCATCCAGTACTGATTCTTGATATACTCCTAACTTTTATATCTATCATTCTTCTTTTTCATCTACCGCTGGAGGAGTCTATTCACTTTTTCCATACTCTTGGCTTTATAGTGTTTTTAGTTCTCCCGTGTCTTTACGTTGCAATACTTATTGATATACACGGTTTGTAATTTATGTGTTGTTGTCGGGATTTATATCTTTCCTTATTCTTCGAAGTCCATGCTTCTGTTTCCTATAATCATTGTCATCCATAGTTAATGCTCTCTCTTATTTGCTGCGATCTATACCCTCATTTACACTTCGAAACTTCATTCTTTCGTTTCCTCTTCTTGTCATTAAGCACCGCATGTAATGGTCCAGAATTAGTAGGTATGAAGTTTTGGATTAACATAGTTAATGTTCTAAGAAGGAAATCGTGATGGCATGATCTTGATTTGGTAAATTACCAGAATATTATGTTCTTAATATGTTTAGAAATTGAGTAGAATGTAAGAGTCGTGTAAATGGCACATGATGACGGTATGTTCTGTGAATCATCACTTTCCATTAGAAACTAAGCATGACTTACTGTAATATAATCACATTGATCAAGTGTCATTATATTATACTAACTCATGCTTCAGTTCCCAACACTACTTCAAAACATTCATATTTTAAACTCGAAGGTTTCAAAATTTAGAAACTAAAATAGTTTCTTTTATGATGTAACACAGATAGCGCGAAGAGGTAATGATTTCAGATAAGAATGGTTATGGAATATCTTCAGGCATATGGAGGATATTTATAATGGAAGATATGAAGATATCTTAGAATATTTAAGATAAGATGATGATGAAGAATATTGTCCGCAAAGGTTTTAGAGTAAGGAGTAAGGTATTCGTTAAAGACTTCATCAGAAACAGAATCATCAGGATTCTTTAAATACAGAGTTTGGTCCTTGTATTTGTCCTTGGTCTCCTTCATACTTTGCCCAATCTGTTTTCCAGTTCCAAACCTTCTCTTTTTCTCAGCTTTACCACCATACCATTCTTTATCATCAAACTTTTGATTGTTAAAGTCGTTTACAGTTTTTGCTGCTTCATCAGCATTTTTTTTTTCCAATTTCAGAGAACTAGTTCATAGTTTGGGATATTTTTCAGAGACTTCACATTCGAAGTATGTAAGTCTTGGAGGTAGACGTTATATGTATACATATAACCGTTGGCGTAGAATCGCTGCGAAATTCAAAATACTGATTGCTGATTCCCAGTAGTTGGTATGACAATTACCGTTACGGGATATAGGTGAGTACATGATGGGTTTTAATGAATAAGTATAGTGACTTTTCGGAGAGGCTTAAGTTGAAGGTTAATGAAGTTGTTGATAAGTTTACTGCTAATGTGGCGAGATCTAAAAGGGTCCGCAGTAATGATGGTGAAAGGGCAACGTATCTATCGAGATTATAATAAAATTAGTTTTACTGAAAAGTCAAAGTTGACTTGCTGGAGCTGTGACAAAACTGGCTACTTTGAAAAGGATCCGTAAGGTTGTTTTTGCTAATAAATGATAAAGGATTCAACACGGGTATGTGTTAAACTATAACTTTGGGTTCGAGAGTTTTTCAGGTACAAGACTTCGGGTAATGTGTGGTTGGATCATCATCTCGATTGTTCACTATTTGAAGTGTCTTCCGAAATTTTGATGTGTTTTAAATGCAGCTTGTCATTGTCAATATCCAAAGGATGAAATCATCATGAATCTCAATTGATTCTCATATCCTTCTGAGTGTTATAAATAAAAGTGATGTTCTATCACAGTTTTGAAGTCAAAGTATAGCTTTGAAAAATGTAAAGATCTAAGAGTGATGGGTTTGCTTATATCTCGAGTTGCATTCTGAGATTTGAAAATCAGAATATGTAATTGAATTTGAATGAGTATGGTTGCTTTGATTTCTTATAAAAGAAGGTATACTTTTATGAAAATAAGGAGTATAGTTGATGATTTACTGAATTAGAATCGAAGAATGTAATATATTAATTGTGAATTTATATATTTCTCGGGTATTACCTACCCGTAAAAAAAAATTGAACAAATAATATTTTGAACAAGAATTTTTCATTACAGTCTTTATGAAAATATATGTATGTATATTTTCTTCAGATGTAATACAGATTTAATGAGTTAATATCATATTAAGCTCATAGAACTCATGCTAACTTTGCAAGATACGAATGTTGTTTTCCGGTAAGTTTCGAGTACATCGAAGATGAGAGTGTAAAATCAAACATGTTATTGAATGATACACTTGATTTATTATGAAACTCAATTCATTTAATTGAAATAGATATTGTAGTTAACGATGATTAGGTTGTTAACGAATGATGTACATCATAGCATATTAATAATATGAATTTAACCGAGTAGTATCTACCCTTTTTCAATTCATACTCAATAGCTTAGTACGAAAGATTCATTATAGTTTCAGAATTCATATATATAAAATATATATATAAATTCTTCCGAAAGAATGAGTTATTACTTCATAACTCGTTAATACAATATATTCGTTGTTGATCAGTGATGATGTCCACGACAATTCTTGAACTAGCAGAGCTTATGATGCTATAGGTGCTGCTAGTGCTGATGATACTGACAACACTAACGGTGCTGGTGATGCTGACGATATTGTTGGCACCGGTGATACTGCCGGTGACTGCTGAAGATTCTTGTATAACAAGTCTAGCTTATAAATCGTGCACCATTCTTGTCAGGGTTTCGATTCTTCTCTTTATCATCTATGTCCACTTATTTGATTTATGGTTAAGGCGGAAATAGATAATCTCTGAGACTTTAGAGATTACATAATCACCGCAGAATGTTTCTCCGATGAAGTTATGAATCAATACTTCATCGTTTGTTGTTGTTAGTACTCCTTGGTATCTATGATGCGTGCGATGTTGATATCCGAGGTACAGATTGTGATGTTGAGGCTCGTGATGCGGATGTGATTGTTGATGGTGGTAATGATACTGTTGGTGTTGATGATGGTGATACCGTTGATGCCGGTGATGCTGCTGGTGCTTAGGATATTGAGGCTTGCGATGTTGAAGTTACTGGCGGTACTGGTTATGCTGCTGGTGCTGCTGATGGGGTTTGTAATCCTTGCACCAGGTGTTCCAAAGCCACTACTCGAGCACGAAGCTCGTTAATTTCTGCTAGTACACCGGGATGATTGGCAGTTGGAACGAGTGGATGAATAAGATTCGTAATATGGGATATTATATAATCGTGACGAGATACTCTAGCAATGAGTGAGAAAATGGTGTCTCAAACAGGTTCACCTGTAAGTGCTTCAGGTTCATCACCAAGAGGGCAATGTGGTGGATGGAAGGGATCGCCTTCTTCTTGTCTCCAATGATTGAGTAGACTACGAACCCATCCCCAATTCATCCAGAATAGATGATGGGAAATTGGTTGATCCATTCCGGCCACGCTGCTTTCGGAGCTCGAGTGGAAATCCATATCGGCATAGCTGTCGAAATCTGAGGAATTCGAACTGGTTGAGGGATCCATCTCGTATGATCAGGGAGAGAATTTTTTTGGTATGAAATAGATTATAAGAGTTAGATTTGGTATTCTTTAATACATAATTTACATATGTATATATAATACCAAAATCCCATAAATTACGGAGAATCTTTGAAAAGATGTCAGTCAAAGTTCCCAGTAATAGATGTGCTAAGATAAGAATTCGTCTATACACTATTATGCAATAAATGCAGGAAAATGCGTCTAGACTTAAGTAATTTCCTAAGGATGGTAAGTAGATGATTTCTGATTAGAAATGATAAGCAAAACATTTAACATGCAGACACGGTCGAAGTCCAGACTCACTAATGCATCTTAACAACTATCAGTTAGACACACTAATGCAAGACCTGGTTCGCTAAGACCACCGCTCTGATACCAACTTTAACGCCCCGTCCTAATCCATCTGGACGAAGTCCATATTGATTATAAACGATTCATAATAGTTGATTACATCGCAAGGTACTTGACCTCTAAATGATACATTTTACAAACATTGCATTCGTTCTTAAAAGACAATCTTTCATTTCATCGAAAGTTGACAGGTATGCATACCATTTCATAATATCCAACTATAAATGACCTAATCCGTCATTTACTTAATAATAATCTCTAATGAACTTCAATGACTCGAATGCAACGTCTTTTGAAATATGTCATGAATGACTCCAAGTAATATCTATAAAATGAGCAAATGCACAGCGGAAGGTTTCTTTCATACCTGAGAATAAACATGCTTTAAAGTGTCAACCAAAAGGTTGGTGAGTTCATTAGTTTAACATAAATAATCATTTCATAATTTTAATAGACCACAAGATTTCATACTTCCATTTCTCATAATCATACATCCCATACATAGAGACAAAAATATCATTCATATGGATTGAACACCTGGTAACCGACATTCACAATATGTATATAAGAATATCCCCATCATTCCGGGATCCTCCTTCGGACATGATATAAATTTCGAAGCACTAAAGCATCCGGTACTTTGGATGGGGCTTGTTGGGCCCGATAGATCTATCTTTAGGATTCGCGTCAATTAGGGTGTCTGTTCCCTAATTCTTAGATTATCAGACTTAATAAAAAAGGGAATATTCGATTAGACAATCCAACCATAGAATGTAGTTTCAATTACTTGTGTCTATTTCGTAAAACAGTTATAAAAACAGCGCATGTATTCTCAGTCCCAAAAATATATATTGCAAAAGCATTTAAAAGGGGATTAATGAAACTCACCATACTGTATTTTGTAGTAAAAATACATATAACAGCACTGAACAAGTATAGGGTTGTCCTCAGATTCACGAACCTATATCAATTGTATATCTATTAAAACATATAATGGAAATCACATAATTTCCTTTATTAATTATATATTATTTATGTGTTTGTAGTTTATATAATGTATATTAAATTCCATTTAAAAATATATACTTATATTATATCTTAAAGTATATGTTATATATATTTATTGTATATATATTTAAAATGATTAGAATCTATACATTTAGTTATATTAATATATCCATGCATATATTTAGTATTATATTAAAAATATCAAATTTGTTGTATGTCGGTATTTATATAAGAAATGTTAATATGTCTTGTATATAGTTATATAGATTATTAATATAGTTGTAGTATATATAATAAGTAGGTTTTATGTACCAAATATCTATTTGTTAAAAATGATAGTTTTGATATTAATGATTTTACTAATAATAGTCTACTAATAATAACTTTATTAATGATGATAATACTAATAATAAGAATGATAATGATAATAATGATAGTACATATGTTAATAATGATTCTAATAATACTAATAAGTACCTAATGATACTAATACTAATATTAATAACAATAATAATAGTTTGTGTTATTTTGATAATAATAACAATCTTAATCATTACAATAGTAATAATACATATATTAGTAATAATAATAATAATGATAAAAATTATAATTTTAGTAACAATAACATTAATAATAATAATAATAATTTTGGTAATGAAATATACCTTCCAAAGCTTTTCAAAAAAAATATGTCCCGAACAGGGTTCGAACCCGAGACCTCTCGCTCACCCGCAAACACACTTAACCATTCTACCATTCTTGTTTTTCTGATTATACTACAACCCAAATATATATATCTAGTACTTGTTTCAACTAGTTCATCATCTTCTTCACCATAATTAAAATCAAACAGAGGCAATTTAACAACAACAAACGAAAGGGTTTTGAACTTAGGATTTATAAACAATCATGAAACAAAAAATAAAAGTGTTCTTGTAATTAAGAAAATTCAAAAAAAACTGAAAACGAGCCTACTGCTGAAGCTTGTAGCTTCCAAAAAAAAAAATGTTTTCAGTTTTGAGTTCGTTTTGGACAATCTTTACAACATGAAATATGTTTCAAATCATTCCTAAAAACTATTGGAATCGTCAATTGAACTTAAAACATCAAAATAAGCTCTAATTTCTCGATGAACAAATTAGTTGACTTTTGACAAAATAACTTTGACTCGCAAATTCGAATTCGTTATTAAGAATTGGAACTTGAGATTTTACAGAAAGTTTAAGTAAATGATTCCTAATAACTCTGCATTTTTAGTTTTTGAAATTTGTTTCGAGTTCAAGTTTTTGTATATCACTGTCAAGAACCCATGAACTCAAAAGTTGATTTTTAGATTAAGACTGTTATAGATTATGATTACAACATGAATTGTGTTGCAAATCATCCCTATAATCTTTATGGATCATCAAATTAACTGGAAACATCAAAACAAATTCGAATTTGATTCAAGAACACTCAGTTGACTTTTAAAACCAAAACTTTGACTCCAAAATTAGAATTCGATAGAAAGAATTGAGGATTGAAAACTTAGAGATAGTTTAGATAGACGATTCCTAACAAGACTGTATTATTACATTTTGGAAATTTGTTCGAATTTGAAATATGGTAAAAATTACCAAGAACAGAGGTGTCGAGCTTATTTTGTGATTTTTGGTTTGTAATTCAATCCTTAACTTCAGTAGTTCATTTATAATGTAAAATTCTTTGTTTTTGAAGTTGACAGATAACAAAATGCAAACATAAAACAAAAATTTTAAAGCTTGATCGTGATATGTAACAAACTGGAAATCTATTTGTACTTATTATTATTTTTATATAATTATTATAAATATAAATATAATAATAATGGTACTTTAAATATAAAAATAATAATAATAAAAATAATAAAAATAATGTTTTTTATTAATCATAATAACCTTAATGATAATTATAACAAGTTTGTATCTTGAAAAATAACAATACTTATAATTATTTAAGTAATTTTAATAATAATAATAATGATATTAATAATTTTAATATTGTTAGAAATACTAATATTAATATAACATATTATGCGTATTAAATTTAATATTTCTGTTACTAATATTATTATTAGTATTAATATTAATAATGAAATTAATGATCTTAATATAGCACTTATATTCAAATTTGTAATTACCTTTACTATACTAATATTACAATTTATTATTAATTAGGTAATTTTTAACATATCTTCTATATTTAATAATTATACATTTTTATATAGTACAATATACATAAACACGTTTTAAATACACGTTGCAAGTTATTTATATATCTAACAACCAATATTCCAACTTAAGTTATTTAAACAAAGACATTTTAATAACAAGTTCTATTATAACGAAAAACGTTTTCGCACTTTTGAAAATAGATCAATCAAGTATTATGAAATTCAATTCTCCATTAACTTCTGTCTGACACTAGATAAGTGATTCTTTGTTCTCATTTGAAAATCACTTTACCATTTATTCCGAATACCGTTAAAAAGAAACGATTTCTCAAATTAACGTGGGCCTCGTAACAGAGACTCGTAATCATAATTCAATGTATCTGATAATTCAATCATATGATATTATCTTTTAATTCCATCAATAACTATATTGAACAAATATCGTAACAAACACATTTATGTAAAGTATTATACATCTAATACCTTAACGTTTTCAATTAATAAGTATATATTATATATACATATCTATATACACATAAATGTTCGTGAATCGTGAGACATAGTCAAAGGGTAATTGATTACATGCATATAGATTTCAAAACTTTCGAGACTCAACATTACAGATTTTGCTTATCGTGTCGGAAACATATAAAGATTAAAGTTTAAATTTGATCGGAAATTCCCAGGTCATCACACTCACCACCGCCACCTTATCACCACCGGCCACCGGACCTCCGCCATCCTCAACCACCGGAGAAGCACCAAGAACCACCATCAATCTCTCTATCTTTTCCTCTCTCTCTCTCTCATCTTCTTAATCGAAAATCACAATCAAAATTTTATTTTTTTTCTTTCTTGTTGTTAAAGAACACCACGATCATCAAGTTCCACCACCAAAAAAAACCTTCTTTCGTTGGTAACCTATTAATCAAACCACAAATCATCATCGTGATCCACCATACAACCTCACCACCTTGAATCACCTTTCATCACAACCACATCTAACTACACTACTTGCGTTTCCTATTTTCCTCTCGAACCAACGACTACAACCATAACAAAAACCAACATGAACACCATCACTTTTGCTTCGGGTTGCTACTGCTACTGTTTTGTCATTATCACCAACGAAACATTAGTTATCATCACCATCGAACATTACATATAACCCTGCTAATGTTTTGACTTCGGTATCGATCAGACCCATATCACACACAATCACCATCATATCAAGCTGTTAGCAACCCAACAACATGGATATTACTACTGTTACGTATCTGTTTGCTGCCACTATTCGACAACCTCTATAACCTGTGACGTTACTGCTGTGATTCCCTATTGTTGTTCGGAAAACACCACACAACATCAACCTTCTTTCTCTTTTGTTCCGGCCAACCTTGTTTCCCTGATCACTGATCAGTCCAACGAGCTACAACTACACAACCGCTGCCATATTGATACCTTCACCGACGTGATTGGTTATTTTTTTTCCTTGCTTTTCTGTTTCAAATCTCGCGAAACCACCATCAATAATTATCTTTTGTTGTTCGAGAGTACCTACTGCAGCTGCTACAATGATTTTATTACAGCGGGTTATGGTGAGGGAATATATGAAAAAGAAGATAGATTGATGATAATCATCGATATTAATGAAATAGATAATTGTTACGGTTAGGAATTTTGATCATGAAATGATGCAATGATAATGAAACCATGATGATGAGATGGTAATTATGATGAATCGAATATGATAGGTAACGATGATAATATGTTGAGGATGAATAGTTCTGGGCTTGTAAAGAAGGAGAAAAAATATGAAAACAGAATGTATCGGGTTAAATTTAATTATGATACTAATATTAACAGAAAAACGATAATGGTGGAGTGGTTCTGGTATTTTGTGTGTAAACGAGAGATCCTGTGTTCAATCCGAGGCTGCAGCAAGATTTTTTTTATTAAACAACCTGGTGGGTCTATTGTTGGGCTAGAATTTTATTGGGCTGAGATGTACTAGTTTCCAATTGGGCTTGTAGATGAATTAAGCATGATATTGTTGGTTGGGCCGAGATTAAATTGCTTGTTGGGCTGAATGATACATAATAAGATGATGAAGTTAGGATATAGAAAATGAAAATGGTCGAATACTTGGTAAAAGGATTTAATTCGGGATTAAAATCGAAAGGATGAAATGGAGGAACGGTTTAGGGGTGTTTGCATGGAATGAAGGGTCGCGGGTTCGATCCTGGGTTGCGACATCTTTTTAGGAAGCTATTTTTAAGGTAGTATATTTATTATTATTATTATTATTATTATTATTATTATTATTATTATTATTATTATTATTATTATTATTATTATTATTATTATTATTATTATTATTATTATTATTATTATTATTATTATTATTATTATTATAACTAACAAAATCATTATTGGTATTATCCTTATTATAATATGATTATCATTATTATTATTATTATTATTATTATTATTATTATTATTATTATTATTATTATTATTATTATTATTAGTATTTTTGATTTACAAAATAATGCTATATATATATGTGTGTGTGTATATATATATGTATATATATATATATATATATATATATATATATATATATATATATATATATATATATATATATAATTATATAACTACATGTACAAATATTAATATATAAAGTAAATATATATAACTTTAAAATAATAAATATATTACTAAATTAAATAAACTGGTTTGATTATTATTACATGTTTAATATATGTGTTAATATAAATATACAAATGATATAGGTTCGTGAATCCGAGGACAACCCTGCATTGTTCAATGTCGTCATATGTGTTTTTACTACAAAATACAGTATTGTGAGTTCATTTGATTCCCTTTTACTCTTTACATTTTTGGGACCGAGAATACATGCGCTGTTTTTACAAATGCTTTATTAAATGCTTTTGAAATATATTTTGAACTGTAAATACATGAAATACTTTTATAAATGTTTGACGAGATAGACACAAGCAAAACATTTCTCGAATGAATTATTATGCAGACAGAAGTTCTGTGGATTATTATTGAATTATGTGGACATGATAATTGCCACCATTGAATTATGTGGACATGATAATTGCCACCATTGAATTAGGTGGACATGATAATTGCCACCAATTGATATGAATGTTATGTATCGAGAGAATGATTTTATACACAGGTTATGTGTATGTTATTTTTGTGCACGAGATATGTGTACGATTACTAAGATTTATGAAAGGTGATTTCGTACACGAGAAAGGTGTACTGTATTTAAAAGATATCGCATGTACATTACAGGTGGGTATAGGATTCGGGCCCATTTGTACCATGCAGGATTTAAATCTTGTGGTCTATCAAAATGATGAATTTTATTGTTTTATGATAAACTTATGAACTCACCAACCTATTGGTTGACACTTTAAAGCATGTTTATTCTCAGATATGAAAGAAATCTTCCGCTGTGCATTTGCTCATATTACATGGAGTCGTTTATGGCATATAGAGGTCAGAACCTCGCAATGGGACCAACTGTTAAAGACTTCGTCCAGATGGATTAGGACGGGGCATTTCAGTTGGTATCAGAGCGGTGGTCTTAGTGAACCAGGTCTTGCCTAACTGATAGTCATTAGGATGCTTTAGTAAGTCTGGACTTCGACCGTGTCTGCATGTCAAAAGTTTTGCTTATCATTTTTGTCGGAAATCATCTGTTTATCATCCTTAGGAAATTACCAGCTTATCATTCTTAGTCTAGACACATATTACTGCAATGATTGCATGAATAGTGTATAGACAAAATTCGTATCTTAGTGTATCTGCTAATTCATATCTTAGCATATCTGTTACTGTAACTTTGCCTGACAACTTCCGTAGATTCCTCCGTAACTTATGGGATTTTAGTATTATATATGCATATGTAAATTATGTATTGTAGGGTACTAATCTACATCCTATAATCTATTTCTTATCGAAAATCCTTCATCTGATCGTACGAGGTGAATCCTGCAACCAGTTCGAGTCCCTCAGATTCCGATAGCTATTCCGATAGTTATTCCGACAGCTATTCCGACATAGATGTTCACCTAAGCTCCGAAAACAGCATCATCGGCATGAATCAACCAATCAGCCATTATCAATTCATCTGATGGGTTCGTAGTTGACTTAATTAATGGAAACGCGCAGAAGGCAATCCCTTCCACCAACTGAATTCACCTCTTGACAATGAACCTGAAGCGTTTACCGGCGAACCTGTTCGAGACACCATTTTCAGTCCCATTTCCAGGGTAACTCGACAAGATCATATTCTATCCACAATTCTGAACCTTATTCATCCGCTCATTCCGGTCGACAATCATCCTAGAGTAATAAGTCAATGAACTTCGCGCTCGAATAATCAATTCGGAGAATATGGTGCAAAATGTACCAGCTTCAGCAACATCACCGGCACCAACAGTACAATCAATAACAGCACCAGTACCATCAACAATCCATGCTTCAATATCATCATATGTACTTTGAGCATAATCTTCGTTCTACGTATCGTTCTACCTCATTTATCTTTGTTCGACAGCGATTATGAAATCTCTAATTTTTTAGAGATTATATATTCTAGTTCTAACGGTAAACCAAATGAGTTTAATATCATATTAACTCAATGAATCCATGATTACATCTGAAGAAAATATATATGTATATATGTTTTCATAAATATTGTAATTAAAAATTCTTTCGTACAAAGTGTTAAACGTGAAAATATTTTAACGGGTAGGTAATACCCGAGGAATATTTAGATTTCACATTAATAAGTTATACTGTACATTCTACAAATCTGATTCAACTGTTATTTTACTATCCTATTTACAACCACAGCTATACGAATCCGTTCACCAAAAAATAACCATTTTCGTTCAATTTTATATTTGGATTTTGACCTATCAGAATCCAACAAGTGGCATAACGAAGAAATAATGGACACAATAAAAGTTGATTAGAAACAGACTAATTAACAATATGAAATTTTGTTAAGAAATCACGCTAACAAAATCCTAGGTAACTGTTCCTAGCTAACTGTTAATTCCATATTACATTTTATTTATCGCAATTTAATTATCGCAATTTATTTTATCACAATTTTAATTCTCGCAACTTTATTTGACGTCATTTAATTTCTGTTATTTACTTTACGCACTTTATTTATCGTCATTTATTTCTGTTATTTATTTTACGCACTTTAAATATCGGGACACGTATACAAGGTTTTGACATATCATATCGACGCATCTATATATATTATTTGGAATCATCATAGACACTCTATATGTAGTAATGATCGAGTTCTCTATACATGGTTGAGGTTGATTCTATAATAATATATATACTTTGAGTTGTGATCGAGTCTGAGACATGTACACGGGTCACGATACGTATTAATTAATTCGAATATTATATATTAAATTATATATGAATTATTGGACTGTCAACTGTGGACTATCGACTGTGGACTAATAACATTGGACAATTAAAATGAATTAAAATATTGAATATAACATATGAAACTAAACATTTCTTTAAGTTTCCACTTGATTTCATCTTAAACCTCATTTGTATCTTAACGATTACAATCTGCGTTCAAACCTTTCATGATTCTTGAAAACACCTCAATTGATAGGATGAATCAACTGCACTTCATTAACGGAAGGAAAGATTTATACATATAGTTATGCACCTGAGAAACTCTCGGCAACTGAGTAAAAGTTTAACACGTAGCCGCGTCAGATCCTTTGACATTTATTAGCAAAAATAACTTTGCGATCCCTTTTTAAAGTAGCCAATTTTGTCACAGCTCCAGCAAGTCAACTTCGACTTTTCATTCGAAGTAGCCTTACTATAATCCTGATATATACAATTACCCTTTTGATACCGGAGAATTCTTTTATATTCCACCATATTACCAGCAGACGTACCAGTAACCTCGTTGCTTTTTGGCTTAAATCTCTCTGATAAATCATTATATTTATTCATTGAAACCCTATCATATACTCATCCGCATCTTATAACGAGAACTGCCATAACAATTACCGGGAATCAGCAATCAGTACTTTGAAAACTCACCGCATATCTACATCAACAGTTATATATATGACATTTATCTCTTGGAATTATGATCTCTCATTCTGAAATTCTGAAAAGCACTCAGTCACAAATCAATACTCTGAATGTTGAAAAAGCTGAATGAAGCAGCAGAAACTGTAGATAACCGTAAACGACCATAATCATCGAAAGTTTGATGATAAAGATTAGTATGTTGGAAAAGCTCAGAAAAGTTGAAACTGGAAAGCGGATTGAGCTAACCATAAAGGAAACTAAGGAGAAATACAAGTAACATACCCTAAATTCATAGAACCCATATAAATCTAGATCCGTTGAAATCTTTAGAGAATATCTTGCTCTGAAGTCATGTTAAAATCTTGCTGAAAATCTTTCTCCATCAACCATCGAACTTAGAAATTCCAAAATATCATCATCAATATCTTCGATATTTCTGAGGATATTTTCATAAATATTCTCGTTCGAAATTATATACCTCTTCGTGCTTCCTGTGTATCATTATATTGGAAACATTCAATAGAAAATTTAGTACCGAAAAGCAGATTATGCGAAACTATGAAGAACGCCATGGACAAATCGCAAAGAATAAGTTTGACTTCAAAGAATCCAAATGATTCTATTTCTGATGAAATCTTTAGCGAATACCTTGCTTCTGAACCTAAATCTTTACGGATAAATCTTCTTCATCATCCATCAATATTAGATATTCTGAGATATTATCGTATCTCTCATTATAAATATCCTCGGTAGTTCTGAATATATTTTCATAACTAATTTTATCGAAAATCATTAATCTCTTCGTGCTATCAGTGTTACATCATATAGAAACTGTTAGTTTCTATATTCTGTAAACCTTCAAGTTTAAATTACGAATGATTTTGAAGTAGTGTTGGAAATTGATGTATGAGTTAGTATAATATAATGACACTTGATCAACGTGATTATATTACAGTAAGTCATGCTGAGTTTCTAAATGGAACGTGATGATTCACAGATTATAACGTCATCATGTGTCATGTTACATAACTCTTTCATTCTGATTAACTTCTGAACATATCAAGAAACTATATTCTTGATAGTTCTATTCTCAGTGATTCAGGTAATCTGACAAATCAAATCGTGCGATTACGTTCTTTCTTGTTTAGAACATTAAGTTCATTCGAAGCTTCATACTTACGAATTCTGGACCGTTCCTCGCTTTACTAGAGGTCGAGAGGATAATAAAAAGGCAAAGAGATCCAAAATATAAGAGAAAATATAAGGCCCAATAACAACACGGAGGTTACAAGTCATGGATATTAATACGAATAGCAATATAAAGACACGGTGTAATTAAGAATAGTATCACCCAAAGTAATAGTAGAAGTAAACAGATTCTTTTGATGGAAGATTAAAAAGAAGGATGACAGAAATGATAATTAGAAAAATATCAGGGATTAGAACTGGATTAAGCATTTTCACAATCTTTTGGATGTATGAACTAAGAAAGAAAGTATAGGAAATTGTGAGAATAATGGAACGGGAGAGCTTAATTTATAGTGGAAATATCAAACAGAGTAATCGAGGCAGATCACCGTATTTAATTATAGAGATCTTAATTTACTTACTCGCCGAAGAATCAAATCTTTTAGATTTCGAAGATCTTCTCGAAATCCCTTGAATTCCGGAATTCAATCCTGGCTCCGTCAAAAGTTAAGACGAATCCTTATTTTTCCTATTTCAATCTTTTGTGATAGCTTCATTCGTACTCTTCGAATAATTGAATTATTTTATCCATATTACTCAATGATGATAAAACTCAATTTATCAACTTATATTCGTCATGAAAACATTTTTATTGTTAGCCATGACCACCTCACTCAAATTTCGGGACGAAATTTCTTTAACGGGTAGGTACTGTGATGACCAGAGAATTTCTGATCAAATTTAAACTTAATCTTGATATGATTTTGACACAATGAGCAAAGTCTGTAATGTTGAGTCACAAATATTTTGAACTGTTTCATATATACATTTGACCTTTGACCATTTCCGACGATTCACGAATGACTATTTGTAAATAGATAGCATATATATATTTAAATAGGTATTTATAATATGAAATATAATTTAGAATATTATATAGTATGATTATTAGGATTTATATTGTAAAATAAATAAAGTAAAAATGCGATTAATGGAAACTATAAAATATATAGATATATGTATAAATATGTAAATAAATATTACTTGTAAATATATAAAGTTATATTAATTCTATTTGTTTAAAAATATATAATATAATTGTTTTAGTATTTAACTTTGCTATTTGAAAACTGTTTATATATAGAAAGGGAATATAAATAATTTCGAGCTTAATTAGTAAACGTCAGTAATACTCGGTTGACACTTCGTTAGCGTTCATATAGATTTAATATAAGTTTATGATGGATTAAAATTAAAGTTGAACTGTAAATCGATTACGAAGATTTTAGATTTGTTAAAAGTATTTTTACCATTTTAAGTTTAAATATTAGTACTCCGTACATATAAATTGGAACAGAAAATAAATAATTTTCTAACTTTTTTGATCTGGTTTCAAACAGGTATTGAGTGAAATAATTAAATATATTTAATCTAAAATTTTGGGATTTTTTAGGAACAATTTTATACGTTAACTGTTTAGCAATGGACACAATATAACTATCCGGGTGAAACTGTCGGCAGAGTGATTTTTCAAACTCACAGGTGTAACAGTTACTTATTATTATTATATTATAATTATTATTAAATATTATTAATATTATTATTATTATTATTATTAATTTACATATTATATGTATATGAGGAGATGGAGAGAGTAACTCTCTGCAATTTTTTTCTTGACTCACTCACCACCGCCAACTTATCACCACTGGCCACCGGACCTCCGCCATCCTCAACCACCGGAGAAGCACCAAGAACCACCATCAATCTCTCTCTTTTCCTCTCTCTCTCTCTCTCTCTCTCATCTTCTTAATCGAAAATCACAATCAAACTTTTATTTTTTTTCTTTCTTGTTGTTAAAGAACACCACGATCATCAAGTTCCACCACCAAAAAAAACCATCTTTCGTTGGTAACCTATTAATCAAACCACAAATCATCATCGTGATCCACCATACAACCTCACCACCTTGAATCACCTTTCATCACAACCACCTCTAACTACACTACTTGCGTTTCCTATTTTCCTCTCGAACCAACGACTACAACCATAACAACAACCAACATGAACACCATCACTTTTGCTTCAGGTTGCTACTGCTATTGTTTTGTCATTATCACCAACGAAACATTAGTTATCATCACCATCGAACATCACATATAACCCTGCTAATGTTTTGACTTCGGTATCGATCAGACCCATATCACACACAATCACCATCATATCGAGCTGTTAGCAACCTAACAACTTGGATATTACTACTGTTACGTATCTGTTTGCTGCCACTATTCGACAACCTCTATAACCTGTGACGTTACTGCTGTGATTCCCTATTGTTGTTCGAAAAACACCACACAACACCAACCTTCATTCTCTTTTGTTCTGGCCAACCTTGTTTCCCTGATCACTGATCAGTCCAACGAGCTACAACTACACAACCGCTGCCATATTGATACCTTCACCGTCGTGATTGGTTATTTTTTTCCCTTGCTTTTCTGTTTCAAATCTCGCGAAACCACCATCAATAATTATCTTTTGTTGTTCGAGAGTACCTACTGCAGCTGCTACAATGATTTTATTGCAGCGGTTTATGGTGAGGGAATATATGAAAAAGAAGATAGATTGATGATAATCATCGATATTAATGAAATAGATAATTGTTACGGTTATGAATTTTGATCATGAAATGATGCAATGATAATGAAACCATGATGATGAGATGGTAATTATGATGAATCGAATATGATAGGTAACGATGATAATATGTTGAGGATGAATAGTTCTGGGTTTGTAAAGAAGGAGAAAAAATATGAAAACATAATGTATCGGGTTAAATTTAATTATGATACTAATATTAACAGAAAAACGATAATCGTGGAGTGGTTCTGGTGGTTTGTGTGTAAACGAGAGATCCTGTGTTCAATCCTAGGCTGCAGCAAGATTTTTTTTTTATTAAACAACCTGCTGGGTCTATTGTTGGGCTAGAAGTTTATTGGGCCGAGATGTACTAGTTTACAATTGGGCTTGTAGATGAATTAAGCATGATATTGTTGGTTGGGCCGAGATTAAATTGCTTGTTGAGCTGAATGATACATATTAAGATGATGAAGTTATGATATAGAAAATGAAAATAGTCGAATACTAGGTAAAAGGATTTAATTCAGGATTAAAATCGAAAGGATGAAATGGAGGAACGGTTTAGGGGTGTTTGCATGGAATGAAGGGTCGCGGGTTCGATCCTGGGTTGCGACATCTTTTTAGGAAGCTATTTTTAAGGTAGTATATTTATTATTATTATTATTATTATTATTATATCTAACAAAATCATTATTGGTATTATCCTTATTATAATATGATTATCATTATTATTATTATTATTATTATTATTATTATTATTATTATTATTATTATTATTATTATTATTATTATTATTATTATTATTATTATTCGTATTTTTGATTTACAAAATAATGCTATATATATATATATATATATATATATATATATATATATATATATATATATATATATATATATATATATATATATATATATATATATATATATATATATGTATTAATATAACTACATGTACAAATATTAATATACAAAGTAAATATATATAACTTTAAAATAATAAATATATTACTAAATTAAATAAACTGGTTTGATTATTATTACATGTTTAATATATGTGTTAATATAAATATACAAATGATATAGGTTCGTGAATCCGAGGACAACCCTGCATTGTTCAATGTCGTCATATGTGTTTTTACTACAAAATACAGTATTGTGAGTTCATTTGATTCCCTTTTACTCTTTACATTTTTGGGACTGAGAATACATGCGCTGTTTTTACAAATGCTTTATTAAATGCTTTTGAAATATATTTTGAACTGTGAATACATGAAATACTTTTATAAATGTTTGACGAGATAGACACAAGCAAAACATTCCTCGAATGAATTATTATGCAGATAGAAGTTCTGTGGATTATTATTGAATTATGTGGACATGATAATTGCCACCATTGAATTATGTGGACATGATAATTGCCACCATTGAATTAGGTGGACATGATAATTACCACCAATTGATATGAATGTTATGTATCGAGAGAATGATTTTATACACAGGTTATGTGTATGTTATTTTTGTGCACGAGATATGTGTACGGTTATTAAGATTTATGAAAGGTGATTTCGTACACGAGAAAGGTGTACTATATTTAAAAGATATCGCATGTACATTACAGGTGGGTATAGGATTCGGGCCCATTTGTACCATGCAGGATTTAAATCTTGTGTTCTATCAAAATGATGAATTTTATTATTTTATGATAAACTTATGAACTCACCAACCTATTGGTTGACACTTTAAAGCATGTTTATTCTCAGGTATGAAAGAAATCTTCCGCTGTGCATTTGCTCATATTACATGGAGTCGTTTATGGCATATAGAGGTCAGAACCTCGCAATGGGACCAACTGTTGAAGACTTCGTCCAGATGGATTAGGACGGGGCATTTCAACAAGTGTAAAAGAAATGGTCATAGCGCGGCGAAGTGTGAGGTCTATGGACCAGGGGTTAACAGAACGAAAGGAACAAATGGTGTCGGAACGAGTAATGGCGGAGCAAGTAGTGTCGGAGCAAGTTATGCAATGTAGTTTGTTATAAATGTGGAAAACCGGGCCACATTATTAGAAATTTCCCGAACCAGGAGAACACGAATGGACAAGGCCGCGGAGGAGTTTTCAATATTAATGCAGCAGAGGCACAGGAAGACCCGGAGCTTGTTACGGGTACGTTTCTTATTGACAATAAATCTGCTTACGTTTTATTTGATTCGGGTGCGGATAGAAGCTATATGAGTAGAGATTTTTGTGCTAAATTAAGTTGTCCATTGATGCCGTTGGATAGTAAATTTTTACTCGAATTAGCAAACGGTAAATTAATTTCAGCAGATTATATATGCCGGAATCGAGAAATTAAACTGGGTAGCGAAACATTTAAGATTGATTTGATACCAGTAGAGTTAGGGAGTTTTGATGTAATAGTTGGCATGAACTGGCTGAAGGAGATGAAAGCAGAGATCGTATGTTACAAAAATACAATTCGCATTGTACGAGAAGAAGGAGAACCCTTAATGGTGTACGGAGAAAAGGGCAACACGAAGCTACATCTTATTAGTAATTTGAAGGCACAAAAACTAATAAGAAAAGGTTGCTATGCTGTTCTAGCACACATCGAGAAAGTACAAACTGAAGAAAAGAGCATCAATGATGTTCCCGTCGCAAAAGAATTTCCCGATGTATTTCCGAAAGAATTACCGGGACTACCTCCACATCGATCTGTTGAATTTCAAATAGATCTTGTACCAGGAGCTGCACCAATAGCTCGTGCTCCTTACAGACTCGCACCCAGCGAGATGAAAGAACTGCAAAGCCTACTGCAAGAACTATTAGAACGTGGATTCATTCGACCAAGCACATCACCATGGGGAGCTCCTGTTTTGTTTGTCAAGAAGAAGGATGGTACATTTAGTTTGTGTATTGACTACAGAGAGTTGAATAAACTTACCATCAAAAACCGTTATCCACTGCCGAGAATTGATGACTTATTTGATCAACTACAAGGCTCGTCGGTTTATTCGAAAATCAATTTACGTTCTGGATATCATCAAATGCGAGTAAAGGAGGATGATATTCCAAAAACTGCTTTTAGGACGCGTTATGGTCATTACGAGTTTATGGTTATGCCGTTTGGATTGACTAACGCACCACCTGTGTTCATGGACCTTATGAACCGAGTGTGTGGGCCATATCTTGACAAGTTTGTCATTGTTTTCATCGATGACATACTTATTTACTCAAAGAATGATCAAGAGCACAAAAAACATTTGAGAAAATTGCTAGAAGTATTGAGGAAAGAAAAACTGTACGCTAAGTTTTCAAAGTGTGCATTTTGGTTGGAAGAAGTTCAATTCCTCGGTCACATAGTGAACAAAGAAGGTATCCAGGTGGACCCGAAAAAGATCGAAACCGTTGAAAAGTGGGAAACCCCAAAAACTCCGAAGCATATACGTCAATTTTTAGGATTGGCTGGTTACTACAGAAGATTCATCCAAGATTTCTCCAAAATAGCAAAACCCTTGACTGCATTAACGCATAAAGGGAAGAAATTTGAATGGAAGGATGAACAAGAGAAGGCGTTTCAGTTATTGAAGAAAAAGCTAACTACGGCACCTATATTGTCATTGCCTGAAGGGAATGATGATTTTGTGATTTATTGTGACGCATCAAAGCAAGGTCTCGATTGTGTATTAATGCAACGAACGAAGGTGATTGCTTATGCGTCTAGACAATTGAAGATTCAAGAGCAAAATTATACAACTCACGATTTGGAATTGGGTGATGTTGTTTTTGCATTAAAGACTTGGAGGCATTATTTATATGGAGTCAAAAGTATTATATATACCGACCACAAAAGTCTCCAACATATATTTAATCAGAAGCAACTGAATATGAGACAACGCAGGTGGATTGAACTGTTGAATGATTATGATTTTGAGATTCGATACCACCCGGGGAAGGCGAATGTGGTAGCCGACGCTTTGAGTAGAAAGGACAGAGAACCTATACGGGTAAAAGCTATGAATATAATTATTCGTACTAACCTTACTACTCAAATAAAAGAGGCGCAACAGGGGGTTGTAAAAGAAGGAAAGTTGAAGAATGAGATACCCAAAGGATCAGAGAAACATCTTAATATTCGGGAAGACGGAACCCAATATAGGGCTGATAGAATTTGGGTACCAAGGTTTGGAGATGTGAGAGAAATGGTACTTAAAGAAGCACATAAAACCAGATATTCAATACATCCCGAAGCGGGGAAGATGTATAAAGATCTCAAGAAATACTTTTGGTGGCCGGGTATGAAAGCCGATATTGCTAAATATGTAGGAGAATGTTTGACGTGTTCTAAGGTCAAAGCTGAACATAAGAAACCATCAGGTCTACTACAACAACCTGAAATCATGGAATGGAAATGGGAAAACATTACCATGGATTTCATTACTAAATTGCCAAGGACTGCAAGTGGTTATGATACTATTTAGGTAATAGTTGATCGTCTCACCAAGTCAGCACACTTCCTGCCAATGAGAGAAGATGACAAAATGGAAAAGTTGGCGCGATTGTATTTGAAGGAGGTTGTCTCCAGACATGGAATACCCGTCTATATTATCTCTGATAGGGATGGTAGATTTGTTTCAAGGTTCTGGCAGACGTTGCAACAAGCATTGGGGACTCGTCTAGACATGAGTACTGCCTATTATCCACAAACTGATGGGCAGAGCGAAAGGACGATACAAACGCTTGAAGACATGCTACGATCATGTGTTATTGATTTCGGAAACAGTTGGGATTGACACCTACCGTTAGCAGAATTTTCCTACAACAACAGTTATCATTCTAGTATTGAGATGGCGCCGTTTGAGGCACTTTATGGTAGAAAGTGCAGGTCTCTAATTTTTTGGAATGAAGTGGGGTATAGACAGATTACGGGTCCGGAGATAATACAAGAAACTACCGAGAAAATCATCCAAATTCAACAACGATTGAAAACCGCCCAGAGTCGACAAAAGAGCTACGCGGACAGTAAAAGAAAAGATATAGAGTTTGAAATTGGAGAAATGGTCATGCTTAAGGTTTCACCTTGGAAAGGCGTTGTTCGATTTGGTAAACGGGGGAAACTAAATCCAAGGTACATTGGACCATTCAAGATTATAGATCGTGTCGGACCAGTAGCTTACCAACTGGAGCTACCTCAACAACTCGCGGCTGTACATAACACTTTCCATGTCTCGAATTTGAAGAAATGTTTTGCTAAAGAAGATCTCACTATTCCGTTGGATGAAATCCAAATCAATGAAAAACTTCAATTCATTGAAGAACCCGTTGAAATAATGGATCGTGAGGTTAAGAGACTTAAGCAAAACAAGATACCGATTGTTAATGTTTGATGGATTGCTCGTAGAGGACCCCGAGTTCACCTGAGAGCGTGAAGATCAGATGAAGAAGAAATACCCGCATCTATTTCCAGAAGATTCGTCAACACCTTCAACAACTTAAAATTTCGGGATGAAATTTATTTAACGGGTAGGTACTGTAGTGACCCGAACTTTTCCATGTTTATATATATTAACTGAGATTGATATTTACATGACTAAATGTTTCCAACGTGTTAAGCAATCAAATTTGTTAAGACTTGATTAAATGAAATAAGTTTCATATAGACAGTTGATCACCCAAGTTGACCGGCTATTCACGAACATTACAAAATTGTAAAAACTACATGTTGTGGTATATATATATATATATATATATATATATATATATATATATATATATATATATATATATATATATATATATATATATATATATATATATATATATATATATGGTTGAAATGAGATTATGATGAGTAAGTATCTCACTAAGTATATTAACAATGTGTGATATACATAAGAAATGAGATTACTAAGTTAAGAAACTCGAAATGATATATATAACGATTATCGTTATGATAACGTCTACTAAAACATATGTATCATATTAAGATATTGATACACTATATTTAAAATGATAAAATGATATTTAAATATATTATTAAGTGTGTTAACAATAAACTACATATGTAAAAACAAGACTACTAACTCAAGAATTACGAAACGAGACTTATATGTAACGATTATCGTTGTAACGATATTTTAATGTATATATCATATTAAGAGATATTCATATATCATAATATCATGATAATATAATAATTTAACATCTCATTTGATATAATAAACATTGGGTTAACAACATTAATTGAGATCGTTAACTTAAAGGTTTCAAAACAACACTTACATGTAACGACAAACGAAGACTTAATGACTCCATTAGAATGTATATACATGTTATGTTTTGATATGTATTCTTACACTTTTGAAAGACTTCAAGACACATATCAAAGTACTTCTACTTAACAAAAATGCTTACAATTACATCCTCGTTCAGTTTCATCAACAATTCTACTCGTATGCACCCGTATTCGTACTCGTACAATACACAGCTTTTAGATGTATGTACTATTAGTATATACACTCCAATGATCAGCTCTTAGCAGCCCATGTGAGTCACCTAACACATGTGGGAACTATCATTTGGCAACTAGCATGAAATATCTCATAAAATTACAAAAATATTTGTAATCATTCATGACTTATTTACATGAAAACAAAATTACATATCCTTTATATCTAATCCATATACCAACGACCAAAAATACCTACAAACACTTTCATTCTTCAATTTTCTTCATCTAATTGATCTCTCTCAAGTTCCATCTTCAAGTTCTAAGTATTCTTCATAAATTCCATAAGTATAGTTTCATAAAAATCAAGAATACTTCCAAGTTTGCAAGTCTACTTCCAAGCTTTTTAATTTATTCCAAGTAATCATATAAGATCAAGGAAACTTTGTTATTTATAGTAGGTTATCTTTCTAATTCAAGGTAATATTCATATTCAAACTTTGATTCAATTTCTACAACTATAACAATCTTATTTCGAGTGAAAATCTTACTTGAACTGTTTTCGTGTCATGATTCTGCTTCAAGAACTTTCAAGCCATCCAAGGATCCTTTGAAGCTAGATCCATTTTTTTCATTTCCAGTAGTTTTATCCAAAAAACTTGAGGTAGTAATGATGTTCATAACATCATTCGATTCATACATATAAAGCTATCTTATTCGAAGGTTTAAACTTGTAATCACTAGAACATAGTTTAGTTAATTCTAAACTTGTTCGCAAAAAAAAAGTTAATCCTTCTAACTTGATTTTTAAAATCAACTAAACACATGTTCTATATCTATATGATATGCTAACTTAATGATTTAAAATCTGGAAACACGATGAACACCATAAAATCGGATATACGCCGTCGTAGTGAAACCGGGGCTGTTTTGGTTTGGATAATTAAAACCTATGATAAACTTTGATTTAAAAGTTGTTCTTCTGGGAAAATGATTTTTCATATGAACATGAAACTATATCCAAAAATCTTGGTTAAACTCAAAGTGAAAGTATGTTTTTCAAAATGGTCATCAAGATGTCGTTCTTTCGACGGAAATGACTACCTCTTTAGTAATGGACATGTAACTTAAATTTCTGACCATAAACCTATACATTTTCTGTTTGGATTCTTAAATTAGAGTTCAATATGAAACCATAGCAATTCAATTCACTCAAAACGGATTTAAAATGAAGAAGTTATGGGTAAAACAAGATTGGATATTTTTGATCTTTTTAGCTACGGGAAATGTTTAACAAATCTATACAAATCATATCCTAGCTAACTTATATTGTATTATACATGTATTCTAATATATTATGTAATCTTGGGATACCATAGACACGTATGCAAATGTTTTGACATATCATATCGACCCATGAATATATATTATTTGGAACAACCATAGACACTCTATATGCAGTAATGTTGGAGTTAGCTATACAGGGTTGAGGTTGATTCCAAAAATATATATACTTTGAGTTGTGATTTAGCCTGAGACGTGTATATACTGGGTCGTGGATTGATTCAAGATAATATATATCGATTTATTTCTGTACATCTAACTGTGGACAACTAGTTGTAGGTTACTAACGAGGACAGCTGACTTAATACACTCAAATCTTTAAAACATAATAAAAATGGTTGTAATTATATTTTGATCATACTTTGATATATATGTACATATTTGTATAGGTTCGTGAATCGATCCGTGACTAAGTCTTATTTTCGAGGAAGGAAATATCTGTGAAAGTGAGTTATAGTCCCACTTTTAAAATCTAATATTTTTTGGGATGAGAATACATGCAGGTTTTATAAATGATTTACATAATAGACACAAGTACATGAAACTACATTCTATGGTTGAATTATCGAAATCGAATTTGCCCCTTTTTATTAAGTCTGGTAATCTAAGAATCAGGGAACAGACACCCTAATTGACGCGAATCCTAAAGATAGATCTATTGGGCCTAACAAACCGCATCCAAAGTACCGGATGCTTTAGTACTTCGAAATTTATATCATATCCGAAGGGTGTCTCGGAATGTTGGGGATATTCTTATATATGCATCTTGTTAATGTCGGTTACCAGGTGTTCACCATATGAATGATTTTTATCTCTATGTATGGGATGTGTATTGAAATATGAAATCTTGTGGTCTATTGTTATGATTTGATATATATATATATATATATATATAGGTTAAACCTATAACTCACCAACATTTTTGTTGACGTTTAAAGCATGTTTATTCTCAGGTGAATACTAAGAGCTTCCGCTGTTGCATACTAAAATAAAGACAAGATTTGGAGTCCATGTTTGTATGATATTGTGTAAAAACTGCATTCAAGAAACATATGTCGATGTAATATATTTCTATTGTAAACCATTATGTAATGGTCGTGTGTAAACAGTATATTTTAGATTATCATTATTTGATAATCTACGTAATGTTTTTAAAACCTTTATTGATAAAATAAAGGTTATGGTTGTTTTAAAAATGAATGCAGTCTTTGAAAAACGTCTCATATAGAGGTCAAAACCTCGCAACGAAATCAATTAATATGGAACGTTTATATTCAATATGAA
This sequence comes from Rutidosis leptorrhynchoides, assembly GCF_046630445.1. Taxonomy (NCBI): domain Eukaryota; kingdom Viridiplantae; phylum Streptophyta; class Magnoliopsida; order Asterales; family Asteraceae; genus Rutidosis; species Rutidosis leptorrhynchoides. The sequence continues at coordinate 126,643,476 of NC_092337.1, forward strand.
CGGGACATTTCAGTTTCCTCCCATGTAATAACTCATAGCAAGTCTTACCCATTCGTTTAATAGTTAATACCCGATTCATAGTGTAACAAGCATTTGCAACAGCTTCACCCCAAAAATGAACAGGTAAAGATGAATCAGCTAGCATAGTTCTAGCAGTCTCAATCAAAACCCTATTCTTTCTTTCAGCAACACCATTCATCCGTGGAGCGTATGCAGGACTGAACTGCATATTGATACCTTTTTCAATACAAAAACCTGCAAGAAACTGATTCTTGAATTCTGTACCGTTGTCGCAATGAATCTTTCTGACTTTCAAATTAAAACCTGTCTCTAATCGATTGATTAGCACTTTCAAGTTCTCAAATGTATCGGACTTCTCTTTCAAGAACATTACCCAAGAGAATCTTGAATAATCATCAGTTACCACCAGACAATACTTACTTCCATCAATGCTTTCAAAACGAATTGGACCGAAAAGATCCATATGTAACAATTCAAGTGGAGCAGAGATAGGATTGTACTTCACCAACTTATGAGCTTTCTTGCTCTGCTTACCCTTCTTACACGGAACACATGTTCCTGGAATCTGAAAAGATCGAAGATCAACAACTTCTACAAGATTGTTGTGAACCAGATGGTTCATCTTCCGAAAACTTAAATGACCCATGCGTTTGTGCCATGTAATAGAATCTTGTTCAGTCGCTTTAGAAACAAAAGCTTGATGATGTTCAGCAGTTGAAGTAGCATCATTCATATCTAGCATGTATAAATCAGCTTATCTAGGAGCCTTCATCAAAATTATTTCTGGAGGAATCACAAACTCTGGTTTCAAAATGTAGCTGAATTCGTCATCAAATGCTACTTTGAAGGATTTTTCACAGATTTGTGAAACCGAAAACAAATTTTTTGCAAGCTCTTAATAGTAATTTACTTTGTTGAAACTAACTTTATCATTCTTCAATAAAGCTTGAGCTGAAATGTGACCTCCTTTATCTCCAGCAAATGCAACATAACCTCCCTTAATTGAGTGTACATCTGAGAGAAGAACTAGCTGTCCAGTCATATGTCTCGAAGCGCCACTATCCACTATCCAGGTGTTGTTTGTAGGTAGCCTGGTTCCCTGCATATCACATTAAAAGAATTAATTGATAATGGGAACCCACGCCCGGACGGCAGTAGGTTGTCCATTAACACCCATAGCTTGAACTTCCATCCATTTCTCATTTGAGTCAGGTGGAACCTCATCGTCTAAAACCATAAACTTAGACAGTTTAGAAGAAGCAACATTGCTCTTCTGGTTTTTCACATTTTGCTCATCTTCAGAGCGATTCACTCGTGGTCTGGTACGGGAAAAATATTTCCTACGACTAGCTTTTTGCGAAGGTGATCATGCCTTAGATTCATAGGCTTTACCTTGATCACTTGATTCGGCAACTCTTGCCTCGGTATCCTTCTTAGGAACCTTAATCTTCACAGGGGAAATTGACCTATTGAAATTCTTTCTCTTATAGTCTCCATAGACAACATTTGTCGTATATCTTCTAGTACGAACTTCATCACGAACAGGTGAACCTGTTCTGTGAGTATGAGGTGATCGAAGATCATCATATGTGAGGTAAATCTTACGTCTTGGTGTTCTATACCTTGTAGGATAGTTAGCAGCAATGTGTCCAAACACGCCACAACTAAAACATTGTCGAAATTCTCTATATCCTCTAGATTGATATTGATTTTTAGAATTAGAGGAAGAGGGATCTTGTGTTTTTGCAAACACAGGAGAATCGTTTGATCTCTTTCTAGGAACAGGTTTAGATACAGGTTTAGGTGTAACCGGTGGAACCACTCTATTAGTAAACTTTGGATTTTTCATAATCCGAATTGGCTCATCAGGTGTTATCACCTTCCTTTTCTCTGACTTATCTCCTAGACCAGTTTTCTTATCTTCCTCATGATCTAAAGATCCTTCAGTGGTATCATCAGAAGGTGCATTCTCAGTTGAGCTACACTTTTTGTTCTTCTCAACATAGTCCTCATAACTAGGTGGAATACAGTCTTCTGGTCATCCATCAACAACATTTGCATTAACAAATTTGTTCTGAAATGGTGGAGCTACGAACTTTAATCCAATACCCTTTCCCTTGGTGTCATTTAATTCCACCATTAATGCATTCCATTGTGACGCACTTGCCCAACATTTCATCATAGTTGACATAGCTTCTAAATCAGCTTTAACACATTCATTTTCTTTCTTCAATTCGTTTATTGTGTAAACACGTTTAACTAAAGCTTGATTTATATCAAAGTTATAACATTTAAGATCGTGAAGTTGTTTTTTATAAACTTTGATTTGCTCTTTCAACTCATTTTCAACCTTAGTGGTCACATGGTCAGCATGCCATTTTTCTTTCATCTCCGCATATGCCTTAGTTAAATTATCTATTGTTACCTTAGATTCAGTACATTTAACACATTCAATAACAGTAGGTGGATTAGAAGATACCTGTTGAGCACTATCTGATGAGGAAGTCTCAGCCATAAATGCAAAGAGGTTTGTTTTCTTCCCATCATCGAGCTCATCTTCTGATTCTGACGAGTCTGTAAGAAACTCTGATGTATCAGCATCTTTACCTAAATGAATCTCTTCAAGTCTATCCCAGATATCCTTAGCTCTTGTCAAACCGAAAACCTTTTCAATATCACTAGCTGATAAGCACATCTTCAATAAGTCTACTGCTTTGTTATTCAATGCTTCAAAATCAGTTTGATCTACTCCAGTATGATCAGCTTCATCTTCAATCTCTGAGTCTGACTTCTTGTCTGAATCATCAATATCTGAACTTACACTTTCAAGATCTGAACCTTTACCCATGAGTACTAACATTTCCAATTCAACAACAATCATTCTACCCCATTCGTCTAATTCCTTATCAGCATCAACCAATGTTTCTTCACTATGATCTGCTTCTAGACTGTCTTCAAACACTGAGGTATCACCATACTTATCCTTCCAACTGTTGAAGTAGTAGTCCTCTGATGATGTTAGTGAAACACTTCCAGATTCAGGTGTACGAGGAACCGAATCACGTGCCTTTTTGAATTTGCTCTCAACTTGCTTCTGAACCTTCTCTCTTCGAATGGTTCTTGACAATTCTTCAGCTCTTTCAGCACGAGCAGTCAGCTTCTCAATTATCTTTTGACTAGTGATACAGTCTTCTTCTACTTCGGTGATCTTTGCCATGTTGGCTTGAGGTTGTTGGTCAGCCACATTTAACTTCATAGACCAATCATCATCGTCTCCGTGAATAACAACCAAAGCTTTGTTCGGACTTTCAGCTTCATCAGCTTCATTTACTTTATCAGTAATGTAGATCTCACGTTTAGTTGAATGACTCTGAGAAGTATAATTCTGATTCTTGAACGGATTACGATTACCCTGCTTCTTTTGTTTTGTACACTGCCTTGAAAAATGACCTAATTCTTCACAGTTGAAGCAAGTAACAGTATTCATATCAAAACCCATTTTTGTATATTTGGTCAGACTGATCGGTTTCCCAGTTCGCTCTTCATAATCTCTAGCACGTCTCACAAGATTTGCCATACCCCACATAATATCCATCTTCTCGGCTTCATTCTTATCAAGTTGATGATAATCTTCAGTTGTTAGATGAATATTACCTACGCGACCATCAAGATAACTATCATAAGAATTAACAAGGCTTGACAGCAAAGCTATATCTTCACTAATCTTTTCTTTCCTAGCTTTCCTCATGGTTTCGATCTTAAGTGCAGAAAGGACATCTGATGCAGTCGGTGTAGATGACTCAGTAGTATTCGAAGTAGGCTGTGATTGATTGTTGAGTGAACATGGTGAAACTTGTGGTGGATATGTGAAATGTCCCGTTCTTATTGATTAAAAACGTTCCATATTAATTGATTTCGTTGCGAGGTTTTGACCTCTATATGAGACGTTTTTCAAAGACTGCATTCATTTTTAAAACAAACCATAACCTTTATTTCATAAATAAAGGTTTAAAAAGCTTTACGTAGATTATCAAATAATGATAATCTAAAATATCCTGTTTACACACGACCATTACATAATGGTTTACAATACAAATATGTTACATCGAAATCAGTTTCTTGAATGCAGTTTTTACACAATATCATACAAACATGGACTCCAAATCTTGTCCTTATTTTAGTATGCAACAGCGGAAGCTCTTAATATTCACCTGAGAATAAACATGTTTTAAACGTCAACAAAAATGTTGGTGAGTTATAGGTTTAACCTATATATATCAAATCGTAACAACAGACCACAAGATTTCATATTTCAATACACATCCCACACATAGAGATAAAAATCATTCATATGGTGAACACCTGGTAACCGACATTAACAAGATGCATATATAAGAATATCCCCATCATTCCGGGACACCCTTCGGATATGATATAAATTTCGAAGTACTAAAGCATCCGGTACTTTGGATGGGGTTTGTTAGGCCCAATAGATCTATCTTTAGGATTCGTGTCAATTAGGGTGTCTGTTCCCTAATTCTTAGATTACCAGACTTAATAAAAAGGGGCATATTCGATTTCGATAATTCAACCATAGAATGTAGTTTCACGTACTTGTGTCTATTTTGTAAATCATTTATAAAACCTGCATGTATTCTCATCCCAAAAATATTAGATTTTAAAAGTGGGACTATAACTCACTTTCACAGATTTTTACTTCGTCGGGAAGTAAGACTTGGCCACTGGTTGATTCACGAACCTATAACAATATATACATATATATCAAAGTATGTTCAAAATATATTTACAACACTTTTAATATATTTTGATGTTTTAAGTTTATTAAGTCAGCTGTCCTCGTTAGTAACCTACAACTAGTTGTCCACAGTTAGATGTACAGAAATAAATCGATAAATATTATCTTGAATCAATCCACGACCCAGTGTATACATATCTCAGTATTGATCACAACTCAAACTATACATATTTTGGAATCAACCTCAACCCTGTATAGCTAACTCCAACATTCACATATAGAGTGTCTATGGTTGTTCCGAAATATATATAGATGTGTCGACATGATAGGTCGAAACATTGTATACGTGTCTATGGTATCTCAAGATTACATAATATACAATACAAGTTGATTAAGTTATGGTTGGAATAGATTTGTTACCAATTTTCACGTAGCTAAAATGAGAAAAATTATCCAATCTTGTTTTACCCATAACTTCTTCATTTTAAATCCGTTTTGAGTGAATCAAATTGCTATGGTTTCATATTGAACTCTATTTTATGAATCTAAACAGAAAAAGTATAGGTTTATAGTCGGAAAAATAAGTTACAAGTCGTTTTTGTAAAGGTAGTCATTTCAGTCGAAAGAACGACGTCTAGATGACCATTTTAGAAAACATACTTCCACTTTGAGTTTAACCATGATTTTTGGATATAGTTTCATGTTCATAAGAAAAATCATTTTCCCAGAAGAACAACTTTGAAATCAAAGTTTATCATAGTTTTTAATTAACTAACCCAAAACAGCCCGCGGTGTTACTACGACTAAATCCGATTTTACGGTGTTTTTTGTGTTTCCAGGTTTTAAATCATTAAGTTAGCATATCATATAGATATAGAACATGTGTTTAGTTAATTTTAAAAGTCAAGTTAGAAGGATTAACTTTTGTTTGCGAACAAGTTTAGAATTAACTAAACTATGTTCTAGTGATTACGAGTTTAAACCTTCGAATAAGATAGTTTTATATATATGAATCGAATGATGTTATGAACATCATTACCACCTCAAGTTTAGTAGGTAAACCTACTGGAAGTGACAAGAAATGATCTAGCTTCAAAGGATCTTGGATGGCTTGAAAGTTCTTGAAGTAGGATCATGACACAAAAACAAGTTCAAGTAAGATTTTTACTCAAATTAAGATAGTTTATAGTTATAGAAATTGAATCAAAGTTTGAATATGAATATTACCTTGAATAAGAAAGATAACCTACTGTATATAACAAAGGTTTCTTGATCTTAGATGATTACTTGGAATGGATTAGAAAGCTTGGAAGTAAATTAGTAAACTTGAAGGGATTTTTGAAGTGTTCTTGAAGTGTTCTTCCTATGATGATTATAGCTTGATTATTGAAGTGATTTTTGATGAAGATGATGATTAACTACTGGAAAAATACGTTCATAATAGTGTGGTGTGTTGAGAGAGAATTAGAAAGAGAATTGGAAGTGAAATTGAGTGAATGATGAGTGGTAATTGGTGAGTGGTGAGTGGGGTTAAAAGGAGTTCTAGTTAGTTGACTAGCTCATGGTAGAAGTTAAAATTGATTAGTCATACATGACATAATCAAGAGTGGAATCCCATGCCAGTTCCTATTGGTATATACCCATAGTAAGTACGTTTTGAAGCTGTGTATAATACGGGTAAGAATACGACTAGAATTCTTGATGAAAGAAAAGAATGGGAAAGTAACTGTAACCATTTTTGTTAAGTATGAGTGTTTTGATATATGTCTTGAAGTCTTCCAAAAGTATTTTAATACATCTAAATACACTACATGTATATACATTTTAACTGATTCGTTAAGTCATCGTTAGTCGTTACATGTAAGTGTTGTTTTGAAACCTTTAAGTTAACGATCTCAATTAATGTTGTTAACCCATTGTTTATTATATCTAATGAGATGTTAAATTATTATATTATCATGATATTATGATATATTAATATATCTTAATATGATATATATACATTTAAATGTCGTTACAACGATAATCGTTACATATATGTCTCGTTTCGAAATCCTTAAGTTAGTAGTCTTGTTTATATGTATATAACTCATTGTTAATATACTTATGGAGATACTTACTTATCATAATCTCATGTTAACCATATGTATATCCATATATATATCGTCATGTCGTTTTTACAAGTTTTAACGTTCGTGAATCGCCGGTCAACTTGGGTGGTCAATTGTCTATATGAAACATATTTCAATTAATCAAGTCTTAACAAGTTTGATTGCTTAACATGTTGGAAACATTTAATCATGTAAATATCAATCTCAATTAATATATATAAACATGGAAAAGTTCGGGTCACTACAATATGAAGTTTGTTGAATAGGTGCACTGCTAACATTCAAACCATACATATTCTGATTGTTCGTAGCAAAAGCTGTTTGAAATGGTGCATGAGCCAACTTAGGCTGTGCGTAACCATTTGAACAGTAAATTTTAGTGTCTTGAACTTGTTTAGACCTCTTGACTTTGTTTAACAACTCTAGTTCTTCTTCCTGAAGTCTTGCGATAAACGAGTTCATTGTAGCAGTAGCTAATTCTCCACTAGTTTTCATAGTTAATACAAAACCATTCCATTCTAACGGTAATGCTCCAGCTAGACATGTCACTTTGTCTTTCTCTTAAATAGTTACATCATGCTTATGTATTTCAGCTAGCAAATGACGAAATCTTTCAACCAATTCTGTAATAGACTCTCCAACTTGCCAGTGAAAATGATCAAACTCAGCTTTCAATTCTAAACCTTTTCAAGTTCTGTAAGATGAATTTCCTTCATTGAAAGTACGAAGTGCTTCCCATATCTTAAATGAATTATCATGACACAGAAATTGATGTAAAATCAGACCATCAAGAGCACTCATCAAATTACAGTACATCTTTTTCTCCAAGTTATACTCCTCACGTTCTTCAGAAGGCATGTTGTGTAATGTATACAACTCATTCGTAACTGGTGAACGTGGCCATTGAAATTCGGTTTCAATGTACTTCCAAAGCTTCGTGTCCTGACCATCAGATCAAATCTTAAACCTCGACTTCCAAGTAGAATAATTATCCATATTCAGTAACCTTGGACATTTCGTACCACTTCCGGATTCACTCTCAGCAAGAAGTAATCGTTGAGTCATATTCGTAATGCTCTGAACTAATGGTGCGGCCAACGCGTAATCATTTGAATTAAACATCTTGAAAACTTTACCAAAGGGTAAACCCGGCGGTTCATGTAGTGACCCGAACTTTTCCATGTTTATATATATTAATTGAGATTGATATTTACATGATTAAATGTTTCCAACATGTTAAGCAATCAAAATTTTTAAGACTTGATTAATTGAAATATGTTTCATATAGACAATTGACCACCCAAGTTGATCGGTGATTCACGAACGTTAAAACTTGTAAAAACTATATGATGACATATATATGGATATATATATATATATATATATATATATATATATATATAGTTAACATGATACTATGATAAGAAAACATATCATAAAGTATATTAACAATGAACTACATATGTAAAAACAAGACTACTAACTTAATGATTTTTAAACGAGACATATATGTAACGATTATCGTTGTAAAGACATTTAATGTATATATATCATATTAAGAGATATTCATACATGATAATATCATGATAATATAATAATTTAAAATCTCATTTGATATTATAAACATTGGGTTAACAACATTTAACAAGATCGTTAACCTAAAGGTTTCAAAACAACACTTACATGTAACGACTAACGATGACTTAACGACTCAGTTAAAATGTATATACATGTAGTGTTTTAATATGTATTTATACACTTTTGAAAGACTTCAATACACTTATCAAAATACTTCTACTTAACAAAAATGCTTACAATTACATCCTCGTTCAGTTTCATCAACAATTCTACTCGTATGCACCCGTATTCGTACTCGTACAATACACAGCTTTTAGATGTATGTACTATTGGTATATACACTCCAATGATCAGCTCTTAGCAGCCCATGTGAGTCACCTAACACATGTGGGAACCATCATTTGGCAACTAGCATGAAATATCTCATAAGATTACAAAAATATGAGTAATCATTCATGACTTATTTACATGAAAACAAAATTACATATCCTTTATATCTAATCCATACACCAACGACCAAAAACACCTACAAACACTTTCATTCTTCAATTTTCTTCATCTAATTGAACTCTCTCAAGTTCTATCTTCAAGTTCTAAGTGTTCTTCATAAATTCCAAAAGTTCTAGTTTCATAAAATCAAGAATACTTTCAAGTTTGCTAGCTCACTTCCAATCTTGTAAGGTGATCATCCAACCTCAAGAAATCTTTGTTTCATACAGTAGGTTATCATTCTAATACAAGGTAATAATCATATTCAAACTATGGTTCAATTTCTATAACTATAACAATCTTATTTCAAGTGATGATCTTACTTGAACTTGTTTTCGTGTCATGATTCTGCTTCAAGAACTTCGAGCCATCCAAGGATCCATTGAAGCTAGATCCATTTTTCTCTTTTCCAGTAGGTTTATCCAAGGAAATTAAGGTAGTAATGATGTTCATAACATCATTCGATTCATACATATAAAGCTATCTTATTCGAAGATTTAAACTTGTAATCACTAGAACATAGTTTAGTTAATTCTAAACTTGTTCGCAAACAAAAGTTAATCCTTCTAACTTGACTTTTAAAATCAACTAAACACATGTTCTATATCTATATGATATGCTAACTTAATGATCTAAAACCTGGAAACACGAAAAACACCGTAAAACCGGATTTACGCCGTCGTAGTAACACCGCGGGCTGTTTTGGGTTAGTTAATTAAAAACTATGAAAAACTTTGATTTAAAAGTTGTTATTCTGAGAAAATGATTTTTATTATGAACATGAAACAATATCCAAAAATTATGGTTAAACTCAAAGTCGAAGTATGTTTTCTAAAATGGTCATCTAGACGTCGTTCTTTCGACTGAAATGACTACCTTTACAAAAACGACTTGTAACTTATTTTTCCGACAATAAACCTATAGTTTTTCTGTTTAGATTCATAAAATAGAGTTCAATATGAAACCATAGCAATTTGATTCACTCAAAACGGATTTAAAATGAAGAAGTTATGGGTAAAACAAGATTGGATAATTTTTCTCATTTTAGCTACGTGAAAATTGGTAACAAATCTATTCCAACCATAACTTAATCAACTTGTATTGTATATTATGTAATCTTGAGATACCATAGACACGTATACAATGTTTCGACCTATCATGTCGACACATCTATATATATTTCGGAACAACCATAGACACTCTATATGTGAATGTTGGAGTTAGCTATACAGGGTTGAGGTTGATTCCAAAATATATATAGTTTGAGTTGTGATCAATACTGAGATACGTATACACTGGGTCGTGGATTGATTCAAGATAATATTTATCGATTTATTTCTGTACATCTAACTGTGGACAACTAGTTATAGGTTACTAACGAGGACAGCTGACTTAATAAACTTAAAACATCAAAATATATTAAAAGTGTTGTAAATATATTTTGAACATACTTTAATATATATGTATATATTGTTATAGGTTCGTGAATCAACAGTGGCCAAGTCTTACTTCCCGACGAAGTAAAAATCTGTGAAAGTGAGTTATAGTCCCACTTTTAAAATCTAATATTTTTGGGATGAGAATACATGCAGGTTTTATAAATGATTTACAAAATAGACACAAGTACGTGAAACTACATTCTATGGTTGAATTATCGAAATCGAATATGCCCTTTTTATTAAGTCTGGTAATCTAAGAATTAGGGAACAGACACCCTAATTGACGCGAATCCTAAAGATAGATCTATTGGGCCTAACAAACCCCATCCAAAGTACCGGATGCTTTAGTACTTCGAAATTTATATCATATCCGAAGGGTGTCCCGGAATGATGGGGATATTCTTATATATGCATCTTGTTATTGTCGGTTACCAGGTGTTCACCATATGAATGATTTTTATCTCTATGTATGGGATGTGTATTGAAATATGAAATCTTGTGGTCTATTGTTACGATTTGATATATATAGGTTAAACCTATAACTCACCAACATTTTTGTTGACGTTTAAAGCATGTTTATTCTCAGGTGAATATTAAGAGCTTCCGCTGTTGCATACTAAAATAAGGACAAGATTTGGAGTCCATGTTGTATGATATTGTGTAAAAAAACTGCATTCAAGAAACTGAATTTGATGTAACATATTTGTATTGTAAACCATTATGTAATGGTCGTGTGTAAACAGGATAATTTAGATTATCATTATTTGATAATCTACGTAAAGCTTTTTAAACCTTTATTTATGAAATAAAGGTTATGGTTTGTTTTAAAAATGAATGCAGTCTTTGAAAAACGTCTCATATAGAGGTCAAAACCTCGCAACGAAATCAATTAATATGGAACGTTTTTAATCAATAAGAACGGGACATTTCAGTTGGTATCCGAGCGTTGGTCTTAGAGAACCAGAAAATTTGCATTAGTGTGTCTTATCGAGTTTGTTAGGATGCATTAGTGAGTCTGGACTTCGACCGTGTTTTCTTTAAAAATGATTGCTTAACATTTTTGTTGGAAACTATATATTTTTAACATATGAATATTATGTGATATATTAATCTCTTAACGTGTTTGATATTATGTGATAGATGTCTACCTCTAGAACAAGTCCCATTGACTCACCTAATAATAATGAAGAGTCAAATGTAAATTGGAATGATTTGTGGACTGATTCACAAGTTCCCGAAGAGGAACCGGAAGAAGAGTCGGAACCGGAAGAAGAATCGGAACCGGAAGAAGAATCGGAACCGGATGAAGAAATAGAACTGGTGGGGGAAATAATAAAACGGTTAAGTAAAAGAAAATCCTCAACCAACCGACCAAAGTTAATTATGGTCAATGGTGTTTCCGCCAAGGAAGCAAAATATTGGGAGGATTACCAATTCTCCGATGAATCGGATTCCGACGAGAATTCCGATGATGTTATAGAAATTACCCCAACTGAATTTAAAAAGGCAAAAGAAAATAATAAGGGAAAGGGCATAAAAATAGAGAAATCTAATTCCAACCCCGATGAACTTTATATGTATCGTCAACCCCCGAAGTCCTTAAGTTGTAACAATGACCCGGGAACCTCTAAACCACCAGGTTTTTCTAAACCAATGTGGACAACGACGGCTCGTATTAGGGGAACATCATATATCCCTAGAAACTTGGCAAAACGAACCAAAACCGAAGAAGAAGAAACGAGCGAGTCGGAATAAGATAGTTGTATTCGTGTGGTGTAATATATGGAATATAGTGTTCTTATGCTTTATGATATATGTAAAAATTGCTTGTATTAATAAGTATTTTTTTTTTATGAATCTAACTCTTGTCTATTTTACAGTTTAAAAACACAAAATGGATAGACAACCCAATATTTTAAGAGACCTACCCGGAGACATGATTGATGAAATCTTGTCTAGAGTCGGCCAGAATTCTTCGGCACAACTATTTAAGGCGAGATCAGTTTGTAAGACATTCGAAGAACGTTCCAAGAATGTCTTGGTTTATAAGAGACTTTCGTTTGAAAGATGGGGGATATCACATTGGGAAACCCATAAGTTACGATGTGTTTACTTTGACGCATATATTGCGGGGAACCCAAATGCTATTTTACGCAACGGGTTAAGAAATTATTTTGACTCAATATATCCGAATATTGGACTTCGTGATTTAGAAAAAGCGGCTAACATGCAACATAAAGAAGCATGTTATGCTTACGGATTAGTAATGTTCGCTTCTCACCAAAGTGAGAACAAGAACATCGGGCTACAACTATTAAACAAAACGTTTCCACAAGTGACGGAGTCGGTAATTGGGGTAAGAAATGAGGTTTTTAGATTATTACGGGACTGTTGGACATTACGTAACCCTCGTCCCTTTGATGACGTTACAACACGCTGTCTTATCAACGGCCATAACGGTTATGTTGCACAAGACCAAGGATGGGAAGTAGTCCTAGTAAAACCAGAATGCATGACTTGTTTCTGGACGTATGAATTACGTGTCTTTATTGCCTTTGCTGAACGACTTGTGTACTAGCTAGAATTGTCTTCACAACTATCTTGTATCAAAGTTATTGTGTGCTATATTTCATGCTTTATGTAAAATAAGCGGTATTGTAAGTTTGTAAAATATTGTATAAAAGTTTGAACGCGAAATATTATTATAATCAGTTTTTCATATAGAATTGTATATTAGCTACTAAGTATGAACTTAACGGGTAGGTACTACCCGAATTTAAACTTATAAAACGCTAATATGAAGAAAAAGCTTTTATAAATGAGTTCATATTATGCTACGAAATACTATTAACTACTCTTAATATTCTGTATGATTAACTTGTTCCATTTAACTATTTTGAAGGAAATGGCACCGACTACTCGACACACCGTGAATATGAATGAAGAGGAATTCCGTACTTTTCTAGCTTCAAACATAGCCGCAGTACAGGCTGCGCTACATACTAACAATAACCTTGGATCTAGCAGTACAGGAAATCGTGTAGGATGCACCTACAAAGAATTCACTGCCTGCAAACCTTTGGAATTTGATGGAACCGAAGGACCGATCGGATTGAAACGGTGGACCGAGAAGGTTGAATCGGTGTTTGCCATAAGTAAGTGTACTGAAGAGGACAAGGTGAAGTACGCTACGCATACCTTCACAGGTTCTGCGTTAACATGGTGGAATACCTATCTAGAGCAAGTGGGACAAGATGATGCGTACGCACTACCGTGGTCAGCATTCAAGCACTTGATGAACGAGAAGTACCGTCCCAGAACCGAGGTCAATAAGCTCAAGACAGAACTTAGAGGGTTACGAACCCAAGGATTTGATATTACCACGTACGAAAGACGATTCACAGAATTGTGCCTATTGTGTCCGGGAGCATTCGAAGATGAGGAAGAGAAGATTGACGCGTTTGTGAAAGGATTACCGGAAAGAATCCAAGAAGATATAAGTTCACACGAGCCCGCCTCCATACAACAGGCATGTAGAATGGCTCACAAACTAGTGAACCAGATTGAAGAAAGAATTAAAGAACAGACTGCTGAAGAGGCCAATGTGAAGCAAGTCAAAAGAAAGTGGGAGGAAAACGGTGATAAGAATCACCAATACAACAACAACAGCAATTACAACAATAATCGCAACAATTATCCCAACAATCGCAACATCAATCGCAACTACAACAAACGGCCCAACAACAACAACAACAACAACAACAACAACAGCAACTACAACAATCATCCCAACAACAATAATAACCGCAACAACAACAACAATCAGAAGCAACTATGCCAAAGGTGTGAAAAGAATCACTCGGGGTTCTGCACCAAATTTTGCAACAAGTGTAAAAGAAATGGTCATAGCGCGGCGAAGTGTGAAGTCTACGGACCAGGGGTTAATAGAACGAAAGGAACAAATGGTGTCGGAACGAGTAATGGTGGAGCAAGTAGTGTCGGAGCAAGTTATGCCAATGTAGTTTGTTATAAATGTGGAAAACCAGGCCACATTATTAGAAATTGCCCGAACCAGGAGAACACGAATGGACAAGGCCGTGGAAGAGTTTTCAATATTAATGCGGTAGAGGCACAGGAAGACCCGGAGCTTGTTACGGGTACGTTTCTTATTGACAATAAATCTGCTTACGTTTTATTTGATTCGGGTGCGGATAGAAGCTATATGAGTAGAGATTTTTGTGCTAAATTAAGTTGTCCATTGACGCCTTTGGATAGTAAATTTTTACTCGAATTAGCAAATGGTAAATTAATTTCAGCAGATAATATATGTCGGAATCGAGAAATTAAACTGGTTAGCGAAACATTTAAGATTGATTTGATACCAGTAGAGTTAGGGAGTTTTGATGTGATAATCGGTATGGACTGGTTGAAAGAAGTGAAAGCGGAGATCGTTTGTTACAAAAATGCAATTCGCATTATACGAGAAAAAGGAAAACCCTTAATGGTGTACGGAGAAAAGGGCAACACGAAGCTACATCTTATTAGTAATTTGAAGGCACAAAAACTAATAAGAAAAGGTTGCTATGCTGTTCTAGCACACGTCGAGAAAGTACAAACTGAAGAAAAGAGCATCAATGATGTTTCCATTGCAAAAGAATTCCCCGATGTATTTCCGAAAGAATTACCGGGATTACCCCCACATCGATCCGTTGAATTTCAAATAGATCTTGTACCAGGAGCTGCACCAATAGCTCGTGCTCCTTACAGACTCGCACCCAGCGAGATGAAAGAACTGCAAAGCCAATTACAAGAACTTTTAGAGCGTGGTTTCATTCGACCAAGCACATCACCGTGGGGAGCTCCTGTTTTGTTTGTCAAGAAGAAAGATGGTACATTCAGGTTGTGTATCGACTACCGAGAGTTGAACAAACTTACCATCAAGAACCGCTACCCACTACCGAGAATCGACGACTTATTTGATCAACTACAAGGCTCGTCTGTTTATTCAAAGATTGACTTACGTTCCGGGTATCATCAAATGCGGGTGAAAGAAGATGATATTCCAAAGACTGCTTTCAGAACACGTTACGGTCATTACGAGTTTATGGTCATGCCGTTTGGTTTAACTAATGCACCAGCTATGTTCATGGACCTTATGAACCGAGTGTGTGGACCATACCTTGACAAGTTTGTCATTGTTTTCATTGATGACATACTTATTTACTCAAAGAATGACCAAGAACACGGTGAACATTTGAGAAAGGTGTTAGAAGTATTGAGGAAGGAAGAATTGTACGCTAAGTTTTCAAAGTGTGCATTTTGGTTGGAAGAAGTTCAATTCCTCGGTCACATAGTGAACAAAGAAGGTATTAAGGTGGATCCGGCAAAGATAGAAACTGTTGAAAAGTGGGAAACCCCGAAAACTCCGAAACACATACGCCAGTTTTTAGGACTAGCTGGTTACTACAGAAGGTTCATCCAAGACTTTTCCAGAATAGCAAAACCCTTGACTGCATTAACGCATAAAGGGAAGAAATTTGAATGGAATGATGAACAAGAGAAAGCGTTTCAGTTATTGAAGAAAAAGCTAACTACGGCACCTATATTGTCATTGCCTGAAGGGAATGATGATTTTGTGATTTATTGTGACGCATCAAAGCAAGGTCTCGGTTGTGTATTAATGCAACGAACGAAGGTGATTGCTTATGCGTCTAGACAATTGAAGATTCACGAACAAAATTATACGACGCATGATTTGGAATTAGGCGCGGTTGTTTTTGCATTAAAGACTTGGAGGCACTACTTATATGGGGTCAAAAGTATTATATATACCGACCACAAAAGTCTTCAACACATATTTAATCAGAAACAACTGAATATGAGGCAGCGTAGGTGGATTGAATTATTGAATGATTACGATTTTGAGATTCGTTACCACCCAGGGAAGGCAAATGTGGTAGCCGATGCCTTGAGCAGGAAGGATAGAGAACCCATTCGAGTAAAATCTATGAATATAATGATTCATAATAACATTACTACTCAAATAAAGGAGGCGCAACAAGGAGTTTTAAAAGAGGGAAATTTAAAGGATGAAATACCCAAAGGATCGGAGAAGCATCTTAATATTCGGGAAGATGGAACCCGGTATAGGGCTGAAAGGATTTGGGTACCAAAATTTGGAGATATGAGAGAAATGGTACTTAGAGAAGCTCATAAAACCAGATACTCAATACATCCTGGAACGGGGAAGATGTACAAGGATCTCAAGAAACATTTTTGGTGGCCGGGTATGAAAGCCGATGTTGCTAAATATGTAGGAGAATGTTTGACGTGTTCTAAGGTCAAAGCTGAGCATCAAAAACCATCAGGTCTACTTCAACAACCTGAAATCCCGGAATGGAAATGGGAAAACATTACCATGGATTTCATCACTAAATTGCCAAGGACTGCAAGTGGTTTTGATACTATTTGGGTAATAGTTGATCGTCTCACCAAATCAGCACACTTCCTACCAATAAGAGAAGATGACAAGATGGAGAAGTTAGCACGACTGTATTTGAAGGAAGTCGTCTCCAGACATGGAATACCAATCTCTATTATCTCTGATAGGGATGGCAGATTTATTTCAAGATTCTGGCAGACATTACAGCAAGCATTAGGAACTCGTCTAGACATGAGTACTGCCTATCATCCACAAACTGATGGGCAGAGCGAAAGGACGATACAAACGCTTGAAGACATGCTACGAGCATGTGTTATTGATTTCGGAAACAGTTGGGATCGACATCTACCGTTAGCAGAATTTTCCTACAACAACAGCTACCATTCAAGCATTGAGATGGCGCCGTTTGAAGCACTTTATGGTAGAAAGTGCAGGTCTCCGATTTGTTGGAGTGAAGTGGGGGATAGACAGATTACGGGTCCGGAGATTATACAAGAAACTACCGAGAAGATCATCCAAATTCAACAACGGTTGAAAACCGCCCAAAGTCGACAAAAGAGCTACGCTGACATTAAAAGAAAAGATATAGAATTTGAAATTGGAGAGATGGTCATGCTTAAAGTTGCACCTTGGAAAGGCGTTGTTAAATTTGGTAAACGAGGGAAATTAAATCCAAGGTATATTGGACCATTCAAGATTATTGATCGTGTCGGACCAGTAGCTTACCGACTAGAGTTACCTCAACAACTCGCGGCTGTACATAACACTTTCCACGTCTCGAATTTAAAGAAATGTTTTGCTAAAGAAGATCTCACTATTCCGTTAGATGAAATCCAAATCAACGAAAAACTTCAATTCATCGAAGAACCCGTCGAAATAATGGATCGTGAGGTTAAAAGACTTAAGCAAAACAAGATACCAATTGTTAAGGTTCGATGGAATGCTCGTAGAGGACCCGAGTTCACCTGGGAGCGTGAAGATCAGATGAAGAAGAAATACCCGCATCTATTTCCAGAAGATTCGTCAACACCTTCAACAGCTTAAAATTTCGGGACGAAATTTATTTAACGGGTAGGTACTGTAGTGACCCGAACTTTTCCATGTTTATATATATTAATTGAGATTGATATTTACATGATTAAATGTTTCCAACATGTTAAGCAATCAAACTTTTTAAGACTTGATTAATTGAAATATGTTTCATATAGACAATTGACCACCCAAGTTGATCGGTGATTCACGAACGTTAAAACTTGTAAAAACTATATGATGACATATATATGGATATATATATATATATATATATATATATATAGTTAACATGATACTATGATAAGAAAACATATCATAAAGTATATTAACAATGAACTACATATGTAAAAACAAGACTACTAACTTAATGATTTTTAAACGAGACATATATGTAACGATTATCGTTGTAAAGACATTTAATGTATATATATCATATTAAGAGATATTCATACATGATAATATCATGATAATATAATAATTTAAAATCTCATTTGATATTATAAACATTGGGTTAACAACATTTAACAAGATCGTTAACCTAAAGGTTTCAAAACAACACTTACATGTAACGACTAACGATGACTTAACGACTCAGTTAAAATGTATATACATGTAGTGTTTTAATATGTATTTATACACTTTTGAAAGACTTCAATACACTTATCAAAATACTTCTACTTAACAAAAATGCTTACAATTACATCCTCGTTCAGTTTCATCAACAATTCTACTCGTATGCACCCGTATTCGTACTCGTACAATACACAGCTTTTAGATGTATGTACTATTGGTATATACACTCCAATGATCAGCTCTTAGCAGCCCATGTGAGTCACCTAACACATGTGGGAACCATCATTTGGCAACTAGCATGAAATATCTCATAAGATTACAAAAATATGAGTAATCATTCATGACTTATTTACATGAAAACAAAATTACATATCCTTTATATCTAATCCATACACCAACGACCAAAAACACCTACAAACACTTTCATTCTTCAATTTTCTTCATCTAATTGAACTCTCTCAAGTTCTATCTTCAAGTTCTAAGTGTTCTTCATAAATTCCAAAAGTTCTAGTTTCATAAAATCAAGAATACTTTCAAGTTTGCTAGCTCACTTCCAATCTTGTAAGGTGATCATCCAACCTCAAGAAATCTTTGTTTCTTACAGTAGGTTATCATTCTAATACAAGGTAATAATCATATTCAAACTTTGGTTCAATTTCTATAACTATAACAATCTTATTTCAAGTGATGATCTTACTTGAACTTGTTTTCGTGTCATGATTCTGCTTCAAGAACTTCGAGCCATCCAAGGATCCATTGAAGCTAGATCCATTTTTCTCTTTTCCAGTAGGTTTATCCAAGGAAATTAAGGTAGTAATGATGTTCATAACATCATTCGATTCATACATATAAAGCTATCTTATTCGAAGATTTAAACTTGTAATCACTAGAACATAGTTTAGTTAATTCTAAACTTGTTCGCAAACAAAAGTTAATCCTTCTAACTTGACTTTTAAAATCAACTAAACACATGTTCTATATCTATATGATATGCTAACTTAATGATCTAAAACCTGGAAACACGAAAAACACCGTAAAACCGGATTTACGCCGTCGTAGTAACACCGCGGGCTGTTTTGGGTTAGTTAATTAAAAACTATGAAAAACTTTGATTTAAAAGTTGTTATTCTGAGAAAATGATTTTTATTATGAACATGAAACAATATCCAAAAATTATGGTTAAACTCAAAGTCGAAGTATGTTTTCTAAAATGGTCATCTAGACGTCGTTCTTTCGACTGAAATGACTACCTTTACAAAAACGACTTGTAACTTATTTTTCCGACAATAAACCTATAGTTTTTCTGTTTAGATTCATAAAATAGAGTTCAATATGAAACCATAGCAATTTGATTCACTCAAAACGGATTTAAAATGAAGAAGTTATGGGTAAAACAAGATTGGATAATTTTTCTCATTTTAGCTACGTGAAAATTGGTAACAAATCTATTCCAACCATAACTTAATCAACTTGTATTGTATATTATGTAATCTTGAGATACCATAGACACGTATACAATGTTTCGACCTATCATGTCGACACATCTATATATATTTCGGAACAACCATAGACACTCTATATGTGAATGTTGGAGTTAGCTATACAGGGTTGAGGTTGATTCCAAAATATATATAGTTTGAGTTGTGATCAATACTGAGATACGTATACACTGGGTCGTGGATTGATTCAAGATAATATTTATCGATTTATTTCTGTACATCTAACTGTGGACAACTAGTTATAGGTTACTAACGAGGACAGCTGACTTAATAAACTTAAAACATCAAAATATATTAAAAGTGTTGTAAATATATTTTGAACATACTTTAATATATATGTATATATTGTTATAGGTTCGTGAATCAACAGTGGCCAAGTCTTACTTCCCGACGAAGTAAAAATCTGTGAAAGTGAGTTATAGTCCCACTTTTAAAATCTAATATTTTTGGGATGAGAATACATGCAGGTTTTATAAATGATTTACAAAATAGACACAAGTACGTGAAACTACATTCTATGGTTGAATTATCGAAATCGAATATGCCCTTTTTATTAAGTCTGGTAATCTAAGAATTAGGGAACAGACACCCTAATTGACGCGAATCCTAAAGATAGATCTATTGGGCCTAACAAACCCCATCCAAAGTACCGGATGCTTTAGTACTTCGAAATTTATATCATATCCGAAGGGTGTCCCGGAATGATGGGGATATTCTTATATATGCATCTTGTTATTGTCGGTTACCAGGTGTTCACCATATGAATGATTTTTATCTCTATGTATGGGATGTGTATTGAAATATGAAATCTTGTGGTCTATTGTTACGATTTGATATATATAGGTTAAACCTATAACTCACCAACATTTTTGTTGACGTTTAAAGCATGTTTATTCTCAAGTGAATATTAAGAGCTTCCGCTGTTGCATACTAAAATAAGGACAAGATTTGGAGTCCATGTTGTATGATATTGTGTAAAAAAACTGCATTCAAGAAACTGAATTTGATGTAACATATTTGTATTGTAAACCATTATGTAATGGTCGTGTGTAAACAGGATAATTTAGATTATCATTATTTGATAATCTACGTAAAGCTTTTTAAACCTTTATTTATGAAATAAAGGTTATGGTTTGTTTTAAAAATGAATGCTGTCTTTGAAAAACGTCTCATATAGAGGTCAAAACCTCGCAACGAAATCAATTAATATGGAACGTTTTTAATCAATAAGAACGGGACATTTCAGTTCAGGTTATCAATCGTACGTGTGATAGTATCAACCGTAAGTGTGAAAGTATCAACCGTACGTGTCACAGAATCAAGCGTACATGTTACTACTTAACCAACAAAACTGAACACTAAGTAACAACCGTGCGCGTGACAATCACCCGTGTGATTACTCGTACGTATCACAATCAACCGTTTGATCACAATCACCCTCAAAAGGTTATGCTAATCCGTGCATGTGAGTTTACGAGTGACGATCAACCGTGTGGTCAACCGTGCGTGTGATCAAAAATTTTGACCCACTCGTGTGAGCTGCTGTTCAGCTCAAATCACCCAAAAACCCTAAAAATTGATGTTAAACCTCAATTTCTTCGTCCAAAAGCTGGATTAGCACTAAACAAACATAAACACACTCTCTAATTACAATTACACACGTAAAAATGATTCCTTTTTTTTAATTAAAATCACTTTTATCTCAAAAACCTAAATAATAAACCCTGTTAATCACCAAAAATCACTTGATGATGTTGAAATCACAACCAATGCTCTGATACCAATGATGAAACATGACTAGGAACTTTGAGATCAACAGGTTTAATTCACACAAAGGCGGAATTAGTGAATCAAACCAATCAAAGTGAATATGGGTAGTTTTTTGGGATTAAATTAGTCAAACCACAACAAGGATTGTGATTAGATTAATGCCTAGAGCTATTATTCACTACCAGGAGTGATTTGGGTTGAGAGAGAATCAGATCAGGTGAACCAGATATGAGTGATTGTGTGTGAGAGAGGCTTAACCTAAAATGAAGGACATAAGACTTTATACCCCTGCTGTTGACTCACCCGTACGAGTCATTCATCACATGTACGAGTTGGCTTCATCAGCCATACGGGTGATCACTCACTCGTGTCTTCTCATTCAGGTTATAATTATGACTTAGCTCAGCATTAACCGTGCGTATGAGCCTGTCAGTCATACGAGTGATGCTTCACTCGTACGTTAGACTAAGTCTAACATAGTCAAACATCCGTATCGCGTTCCTGCAGTACCTGTAACCACATACAAACACAGATAGGATACTACCAAGCGATCATGGTATCCCATAAACTGAAGTACTAATCACAAATGTAGGCAAGATGTCTAGGGACTTACAGAACATGCATCAACAATACATGTTAAACCGAACACCATCTTCTTGATATCCAGCTTCTTGATTCATTGTTGGGCTGAACTATTATATTGGGCTGTGAATTGGTTGTCTAATTGGGCTAAGACTTGCAAACTATCGGTTCCCCTTTGTTTCTGTTTCTCCCATCGATAACCACCACATAAGACTACTTCTTGCAGCTGCTATGTTGCTATTATTCTGCTGCTACTGTTACTCGACCTTGCTTCTATTACGATTATTGTTTTTCTTCTGCTTCCAATCGAGAACCACCACAAGCCCACCACACACACTAGTTTCAAATATAATGATGATAATCAGAATGATGATGAATTTTAAGATGATGATGATATGACGATAAGGAGGATAGATTGATATGGGTACTCGGCCAGACCACCACCACAAACCCATGTTTATTTGGTGTTACTTATTATCATACGAAACCCACACAAATCGCCACCTGTTTTCTATTTTGTCGGTTTAAAAGAAAAGAAAAAGAAGGAGCCGAAACCCTTCTTAAAATTACTGAACTTCTAGTGTATTTAATTAACCACACAAATTGGCTAACATCTTGGACTAGTTACTTTTGGGCTTGAACTTATGAATGGATCATAAATTTTGGGTTAAAAGATATTAAGCACTTGATTAATCAGAAATAGAAGAGATAGAGGAGTGGTAAAGGGGTGTTTGTGTTTAACGAGAAGTCGCGGGTTCAAACCCGGACTTGGACATTTTTTTAAGGATTACTTCTTTGAGGTAGAATTCTTATTTACTAATTATTATTATTACTTTTATTATTATTATTATTATTATTATTATTATTATTATTATTATTATTATTATTATTATTAATATTATTATTAATATTATTATTATTACATCATTATTATGATTAAAGCTAAATATTATTATCACCATTAATATTATTATCATTATTATCATTAACATTACTATTATTATTATTATTAATATCATTATCATGATTTATAAATATATATGATACATGATTATTATCATTATTTTGATTATTATTAATAAAATTATTATTATCATGGTTATTATTACTATAATTATTTTTATTAATAAGTATTATTACTATTATTATTATTATCATAAGATAATACAACTTTTATTTATTATTATTATTTTACCAAATAACAATTAGTTACATAAAACTATAATTAACACATAATTTAACAAGTATATCATTAAAAATATATATATTCGTTCGATTACGATTATATGTTTTAATATATATAAATGATATAGGTTCGTGAATCCGAGGCCAACCCTGCATTGTTCAGTATCGTCGTATGCATATTTTACTACAAAATATCGTATTGTGAGTTCATTTGCTCCCTTTTACTCTTTACATTTTTGGGACTGAGAATACATGCGCTACTTTTACAACTGCTTTATTAAATGCTTTTGAAATACATTTTGAACTGCGAATACATGAAATGCTTTTATAAATGTTTGACGAGATAGACACAAGCAAAACATTCCTCGAATGAATTATGTGGACGTGATAATTGCCACCATTGAATTATGTGGACGTGATAATTGCCACAATTGATATGAATATTTTTCCCCTGATTATTATTGCTTGGTAACCTAAAAATTAGGGAACATCACTAATTTTGAGAATTAGTGCACGCCTAATTGACGCGAATCCTAAAGGTAGCTATCGGGTTTAACATCCCCACCCAGAATGTTCACTAGATGGAAGGGCTAGTGGGCATGGTGTTTAGTACTTCGAAGTTTATATGATTATTATACAGACGAAATGTTCTGTTTTGGGGATATTATTATGCGCATTAAATGTTAAGGTCGGTTATCAAGCCAAGCTATGAAAGCAATGAAAAGTGAATGTTATGTATCGAGAGAATGATTTTATACACAGGTTATGTGTATGTTATTTTTGTGCACAAGATATGTGTACGGTTACTAAGATTTATGAAAGATGATTTCGTACATGAGAAAGGTGTACTGTATTTAAAAGATATCGCATGTACATTACAGGTGGGTATAGGATTCGGGCCCATTTGTACCATGCAGCATTTAAATCTTATGGTCTATCAAAATGATGAATTTTATTGTTTTATGATAAACATATGAACTCACCAACCTTTTGGTTGACACTTTAAAGCATGTTTATTCTCAGGTATGAAAAAAATTTTCCGCTGTGCATTTTTCTCATTTTAAAGATATTACATGGAGTCGTTCATGGCATATAGAGGTCAGTACCTCGCAATGGGACCATCTGCTGAAGACTTCGTCCAGGTGGATTATGACGGGTTACTACATCTAGCCGCTTTAGATGATCGAACAATATCTTTTTCCTGGTGCCACTCATGTGAGTGGGATGCTGTGTTATCAATAATTTTGTGAGCTTTAGTTGCGGATTTCTTCATAATGGATCCACCAGCTGCTGTGTCGATGTCTTTTTGTGTAGCAACGTCGCATCCTTGGTAGAATATAGAGTTTCATTTGGATTTTGCGAACCTTGTCCGAACCTTGTCCACACCTCATATAGAGTTTCATTTGGATTTTGGGCGAACGTAACAATTTCTCCTTGAAGTCTCACGGCTTTAGATGCCGGAAAGAATCTTTTAAGAAATTTCTCAACTAAAACATCCCATGTATCAATCGCTCCTTCGGGTAACGATTCTAACCAATCTTTGGCTTCTCCCTTTAAAGTCCAGGGAAACAACATGAGATAGATCTGTTCATCCTCAACTTCTCTGATTTTAAATAAAGTACAAATCCTATTAAAGGTTCGAAGATGTTCGTTTGGATCTTCTTTTGGCGTACCACTAAATTGCCATTGATTAGTTACCATGTGTAGGATTTGTCCTTTGATTTTGTAATCTGGTTCATTAATGTCTGGTTGAGTAATGGCATGACCTTGGCCAGTGCGTGTAGCTCTCATTCGATCTTCCATACTTAGAGGTTCCTAATTTTCCATGATTGGATTTATTTAATCTGAATCACTAGAGGCTTCTGATTTAACGGTTTCTTCCTCGACAATCTCCGGATGAGTAATTTGTGGTTCAGGAGGAATGGTTAGTGGTTCAGGATCTCTGAATTGTCCTTGAATATCCTCCGGGTTCTCAATTGTGAGTTTGGGTTCAAAAAATGGATTATTGGAAATTTGAATTGGAGTACTTGGTCGACTAGATGATGATTCTAAAGAAAAATCAACGGCGACAATATTGGCTAGATGTCTTGATCGAGTTACAGGTGGTGAACGTATGAAAGGTGGTGAACGTTTTGCTCGGTGCATTCACTGAATATCCTATTAGTTATAAAGATAAAAATTATATAAGTTATCAAATTAATAGACTTTTCTGATTTTGCCCGCGTTTCAAATAGTCAATAGATGCAGCAGGTAGCCAAGACCCTTTAAATCGAAAGTCCACAACTTGCCACTAACAAATCCTACTATTACTACGAACCAGAAAATTTGGATGTCTATAAATTTAACCGCTTAAAATAATTTTTCGGCGAAATTTAAAGAAAATAAAGAAAATTATATGTCCTAAAAACTAGACTGTAGAAATGAAAAAGAAAAAGCGCGTCGAAAAATAAGAAGTCAAAAAACAAACGTCGAAAAATAAAAAGTTAAAAAAATAATAATAATAAAAAGAAAGTAAAGCGTCAAAACTTAAAAGTCTAAATACTAAAAATTAAAAATTGCGTCTAAAGGTATTAAAGCTTAAAAGAAATTCTAAACGAAAAACGACAATTACTTAAAAAGGCACCAAAATCTATTAATTATTAAAGCAATAGGCGAAGTAGTAAAATTCTAAAGCGCATAAATCTTAATCTAAAGAAAAAGCACTTAAGGGATTTTACGACAAAGCTAAAAATCTAGAAATATAAATTAACTACGGCAAAAACTAAGTTAAAACTAATTACAAACGATAAATATACAATTTACGAATTAAACGTTAAAAATATACAATTTATAAAAAGATATAAAAAATGATAAAATTACTTATTTTTATAAAAATATTATTTTTATATTATTATTTTATAGAAGTATTAATTTATATAGTTAATAATAATATTTAAACTTCAAATTACAAATAAAAACTAAAACCAAAAACAAATAAATTAATTTAATGTAAACCTAATTAGGGTATAATAATAATATTAATTAAAAATAAAACCCTAATTCTGTAAT